>NC_065572.1:33797500-34397500 GCF_937616625.2 Mercurialis annua | reverse complement strand
TTTCGTAACGTTTAAATCGTTTGGCTTAAATCGCTAAAATGGGGAAACGTTTGGATTTGTTTCGTAACGTTTGTAAACGTTTGGCTTAAATATCTAAAAAGGAGAAATATTTTGTTTTATTTCGTAACGTTTGTAAACGTTCGGCTTAAATCGCTAAAAAGGTGAAACGTTTGGATTTGTTTCGAAACGTTTGTAAACGTTTGGCCGAAATTGCAAAAAAGGCGAAACGTTTGGATATGTTTCGTAACATTTTGTAAACGTTTGGCTTAAATCGCTAAAAAGGGGAAACGTTTGGATTTGTTTCATAACGTTTATAAACGTTTGGCTTAAATTGCTAAAATGGTGAAATGCTTGGATTTGTTTTATAGCGTTTGTAAACGTTTGGCTTAAATTACTAAAAAGGTGAAATGCTTGAATTTGTTTCGGAAAGTTTGTAAACGTTTGGCTTAAATTTCTAATAAGGTGAAACACTAGGATTTGTTTCGGAAAGTTTGTAAACGTTTGGCTTAAATTGCTAAAAAGGTTAAATGCTTGGTTTTGTTTCATAATGTTTGTAAGGGTTTGGCTTAAATCGCTAAGAATGTGAAACTTTTAGATTTATTTTGTAACGTATTAAAAGTTTGGTTTTGTTTTCTAACGTTTGTAAACATTTGTCTTAAATCGCTAATAAGGCAAAAAGTTTGGATTTTTTTCGTATCTCTTGTAAATGTTTGGCTTAAATTGCTAAGAAGGCGAAACGTTTGGATTTGTTCCGCAACATTTGTAAACGGTTGGCTTAAGTTGCTAAAAAGGTTCATGCTTGGATTTGTTTCGAATCGTTTGTAAACGTTGGGCTTAAATTGCTAAAAAGGAGAAACGTTTGGATTTGTTTCGTAACGTTTTAAACGTTTGGTTTTCTTTTGTAATGTTTGTAAACATTCGGCTTAAATCGCTAAAAATGTAAAACGTTTGTATTTGTTTCGTAACGTTTGTAAATGTTTGACTTAAATCGCTAAAAAGGGGAAACGTTTGGATTTGTTTCGAAATATTTGTAAACGTTTGGCTTAAATGGCTAAAACGGTGACACGTTTGGATTTGTTTTGTAATCTTTGAAAATGTTTGGCTTAAATCGCTAAAAAGTTGAAACGTTTGGTTTTGTTTCATAACCTTTGTAAACGATTGGTTTAAATTGCTAAATAGGTGAAAAGTTTGGATTTGTTTAGTAATATTTGTAAACGTTTTGCTTAAATTGCTAAAAAGATGACACATTTGGATTTCTTTCGTAACCTTTGTAAACATTTGTCTTAAATTGCTAAAACGGTAAATTGTTTGTATTTGTTTCTTAACATTTGTAAACGTTTGGCTTAAATCGCTAAAAAGGTGAAACGTTTGGATTTGTTTCATAACGTTTGTAAACGTTTGGCTTAAATTGCCAAAAAGGGTAAAACGTTTGGATTTGTTCCGTAACGTTTCGCTTAAATCGCAAAAACGGTGAAACGTTTGGTTTTGTTTCGTAACGTTTGTAAACGTTCGGCTTAAATTGCTAAAAAGGTGAAATGTCTGGATTTGTTTTGTAACGTTTGTAAAAGTTTCGCTTAAATTGCTAAAAATGTGAAACTTTTGGATTTTTTCGTAACGTTTTAAATGTTTGGTTTAAATTTCTAAGAATGTGAAACTCTTGGATTTGTTTCGTAACGTTTGTAAACGTTTGGCTTATATCGTTAGAAAGGTGAAACGTTTGGATTTGTTTCGTATCCTTTGTCAATGTTTGGCATAAATCGCTAAAAAGGTGAAACGTTTGGATTTGTTTCGTAACCTTTATAAACATTTGGTGTTTTTTTGTAACATTTTTAAACGTTTTGATTTGTTTCGTAACGTTTTAAACGTTTGGTTTTGTTTCATAACGTTTGTAAACGTTTGTCTTAAATCGCTAAAAAGGTGAAACATTTGGTTTTGTTTCGTATCGTTTGTAAATGTTTGGCTTAAATCGCTAAAAAGGTGAAACACTTGGATTTGTTTCGTAACGTTTGTAAACGTTTGGCTTAAATTGCTAAAAAGGTGATACGTTTGGATTTGTGTCGTAACGTTTGTAAACGTATGGCTTAAATCGCTAAAAAGGTGAAACATTTGGTTTTGTTTCGTAACGGTTGTAAACGTTTGGCTTCAATCAGTAAAAAGGTGAGACGTTTGGTTTTGTTTCGTAACGTTTGAAAACGTTTGGATTTGTTTTGCAACGTTTGTTTCGTAACGTTTTAAACGTTTGGTTTTGTTTCGTAATGTTTGTAAACGTTTGGCTTAATTCGCTAAAAAGGTGAAACATTTGTTTTGTTTCGTAACGTTTGTAAACGTTTGGTTTAAATCGCTAAAAAGGTGAAACGTTTTGTTTTGTTTCGTAATGTTTGTAAACGTTTTGATTTATTTTGTAATGTTTGTTTCGTAACATTGCAAACGTTTGGTTTTGTTTTGTAACGTTTGTAAACGTTTGGCTTAAATCGCTAAAAAGGGGAAACGTTTGGTTTTGTTTCGTAATGTTTGTAAACGTTTGGCTTAAATCGCTAAAAAGGTGAAACGTTTGAATTTATTTCGTGACGTTTATAAACGTTTGTGTTCAATCGCTAAAAAGGTGAAACGTTTGGATTTGTTTCGTAGCGTTTGTAAACGTTTGGCCTAAATCGCTAAAACTGTGAAACGTTTGGTTTTGTTCCGTAACGTTAGTAAACATTTGGCTTAAATTGCTAAAAAGGTGAAATGCTTGGATTTGTTTCGTAACGTTTGTAAACGTTTGGTTTAAATAGCTAAAAAGGTGAAATGTTTGATTTTGCTTCGCAACGTTTGTATACGTTCGGCTTAAATTGCTAAAAAGATGAAACGCTTGGATTTATTTCGTTACGTTTGTAAACGTTTGGCTTATATTGCCAAGAAGGTGAAACGCTTGGTTTTTGTTTCGTAACGTTTGTAAACGTTTGGCGTACATTTCTAAAAATGAGTTGGATTTGTTTCGCAACGTTAGTAAACGTTTGGCTCAATCGCTTAAAAGGTGAAACGTTTGGATTTGTTTCGTAACGTTTGTAAATGTTTGGCTTTAATCGCTAAAAAGGTGAAACGTTTGGATTTGTTTCGTAACGTTTTAACATTTGGCTTAAATCGCTAAAATTGGGTAACGTTTGGATTTGCTTCGTAGCGTTTTTTAATGTTTGGCGTAAATTGCTAAAAAGGTGAAACGTTTGGTTTTGTTTCGTAGCGTTTGTAAACGTTCGGCTTAAATCGCTAAAAAGGTGAAACGTTTTGATTTGTTTCGTAACGTCTGTAAATGTTTGGCTTAATGTCACGACCCAATTTCATTAATCTTGACCGGCGCTAGGGTATGGGTATGGTCGTACCAAAACCCGTAGCAAGCCTTGCGAAAAACAATCAAACATATAAACCTGCAGAACACTGCTCGAGGGCAACCGAGACTCCAACCTAAAGTAGCAATTTATATCACAGTTCTAATATAAATAACTTAATATCTGAAATGCTCAACAACATGCCTTAAATATAATAATAAAATAATCCAGAGTAAACAAGCTAACAATAAACAATCGGACAAACCGACAATCCCAATGTGCAATAACCAAAGTACTACATAAACTAATTCTACTGCGGTCTAAGAGTTCGAAAACATTAACTAGTTTAAATAACATAAAACCTCCGAGGAATCAAAAGAATCGGAGTGGACCAGCTTTCAAATCATAAACCTGCAAAATTTGGAAAAAAAATGGGGTCAGATATACTGAGATGAGTTCACAATACTATTTACATTTATTAAGTTTAAAACCATTAAATCAAAAAAAATTATACTAATATAGTATGATTATGGAGAGCAGTATTGAAATGATCACAGCGTAAGTATGACATAGCATACTGATAAACCCAGAGTGGACGGGAACATATCCTCGTCATATACCAGCGTAAGCAAGACATTTGTCTGCCGATCCCAAAGTATTTGCCGGTGCACACAGTCTTGATACAAGCATATCGAGTAGCTCGTTTCAATCATGATCCATAATTGCTTAAAACAGTTCAAAAACATTTATAATACTAAAATACATTGCGGTACTTAATAAAGCGGTAAATAGCACTACAAACTCACTGCTTTCTATCCACGTGAATCTTGGCAAACAGCTAACCCTGCGTAGACTCCGAAGTACGAGTAGTCGATGGGTCTAAAACAATATATAAGTTAAAATCCGAACAATCCCTAACTCTAAGATCACTAGACACCACATAGGACTTGTATCTTAACACAACCAAAGAACAACATCCAAAACACAATAAGCCCAAAGCCAAAGTACATTACATATCCAACCAATACAATAACTAGTTAAGCTTAGGTGAGTTCTCGTTTTAAAAACAATCCAGAGTAATATAATTCAAACAACACCTTTCGATATCCAAGAAATCCCAGAGTAACGTGTTAGCCATATATCAACTATATGATTAACACAACATGTCGGGCGAAACAAGTGTAACCCGACCCAGCCAGAGTAAAATCCAAAGTTAAATCCTTTAAAACCAAACCAATGTATTTGAAAACAAAGAACTCACTATAAGCTTAACCCAACACAAGTCAAACTCATATCAACAAAATACAACAATATTGCCAACATTTGGCCACTTTCACCCGGAGTTCATACATCTCAAATAAAACACCTTAACTGTAACTAAACATGATTTCAATCATTTTAAATTAACTAAACTAAGATCTGAAGTATATACTTAAAATAGCCTTAATATTCTGTAAGAATATCCACAACTCAAATGCTTAGACAATCATCGATTATCAGGACAATTCAAGGTAAACTAACATCTTTTATAAGTTCAAATCATTTTCAAAACATATTTTTCAGCCTTTAATAACTTGGTTTAAATCAAAATTAAGCCAAAGCACTCAAATAATCAAGTATGGCAATTTTGCCGAAAATTGTTTAAACTAGTCAAACGATTCAAAACCAACAATCGATGAAACAGAGAATGTTACTACTGATTTAAAACCTTTAAAACATCACTTAGAATATATTATATCAGTAGGTATTGAATTTGAAAATCATATTGTATTCCTAACGTTCAATTTCCTTAAAATCGCCATTTTCGCAAATCGTAGAATTTTTACAAACCAAACCAATTTCGATTCTCATTTACAAATAAAAACTTTTTATTTCAGTAGCTATTGATATAAGAACACCTAATAATCAATAATTTTTGATTCAACCATTTAAATAATTCATTAAACGAATCCAATTCGCACAAGTCTAGAAATCGCCTAATCATTGTTTAATTACACCAATTCGTTATTGAATCATGCCAAAATCTCTCCAAAACTTATAACATCATATTATATATGTAAAACCCATCATTTAATCATATAAGTTCAGTAGCTTAAACATAGCATATCAATAACAACAATTCAATTCATCAAAATCCTATATTATGCATTTCTAGGCAAAATCACACAACAACGAATCCATAATTCAATTAGGAGTAAAATCATTACCTAAGAATGATGAACAAGATTATAATTGATGTATTAACCCAAGGTTCAAAGGGCTGGACCGAAATCAATTGGATCTACAAGCCACCAACGAAGAACACAACGTAGAAATCGCGTAGATCTTGCAAGTATGATGAAAAATAAAGTTCTTAGCGTAATGAATCGCATCCGAACTTGTTAAAACAAAATAAATGTGTATTTTCTATGGAGATATTCGTTTTAGAATTTTTGGAAAAGAAAAGGGGCTGCTCACATAAAAATAAGGATCTATTTATAGACTTATGCGGGCTTTACATGGGCTTTGATAAAAACCACAATTTAATTATCATTTTGAGAGTTAGAAGAATCCAAACAACTTGAAAATTATACTCATGCTAGAAAATACTCTTATGAACAACATATCAAAAAATGGGCGTGATCCGACATTTCAATTGGGAGATATCAACGTTTTACTAAAACAGGGCAGTTGTGGAAAACATGCGAATGCTGTTTTGATATATACCGGAAAATAAATCGAATCAATATTAAACACATACGAGATCATGGGATATATATAAGACATTCAAAAAGACACAACCAAGGTATCACAAGTGTTACTTCTAACATATAATCATTCAGAATCAAGTTCGAAACATAACAAGAAAAATGTTGAAATGCAAAATAACAACGAATGCAAGAAAATAACTAATTTGTAACGGATAACCAAACTGACAAATCAAGTTTGAAAACACGGGGTATTACACTTAAATTAGTAAAAAGGTGAAACACTTGGATTTGTTTCGTACCATTTGTAAACGTTTGGCTTTAATTACTAAAAAGGAAAAACGCTTGGATTTATTTCGTAACGTTTGTAAACGTTTGGCTTTTTTTTTTATGGTAAAAATGATTTCATTGAATCAAATCAGAGGCAGTTACATTTGTGAGAAACTCAGGAAAGTGACAAAACCTCTCCTGATGACTTGACAAGTACCAGGCATTTTGCGCTAACAAATGCGCAGCCTGATTCGCAGATCGCCTCACGAAAGCAAAAGAAACATTATGAAACTGCCTAGCTAGGACCAACAATCAACTAACAGCATACCCTTCTCGACTAAGTCAGGATTACGTAGCTCTAAAATCACATTCATTGCATCTGACTCAATCACCATATCATCTACACCCTTCAACCAACTCAAAGCCTCGCGAATCCCCATGATTTCAGCATGACGAGCAGAATACGAACAAAGCAAATTAACTTGCCTCGCTTGAACAATACTCCCTTTCCAATCTAGAACCACTATTCCCACTCCCATCTCCTGCTTACCTGAAAACACGGAAGCGTCGACATTCACTTTCAATCTCCCCTTATCTGGAACGGACCAAATGACGCCTCCCTCATCCCTGCGAACTGCTGCCATACGAAGTTCGCCGAAGTTGCTATTTGCAGCTTGCCAAGAAGCTTGCTGGAACCCCGCTGCTGACACGATAGTCACAGGATTACCCTTCTCCTTCTTCAACACTGTGTTGTTTCTATTCAACCACACATTCCATCACACAAAAGCAGCTAAGGCAGAATCCTCCTCACTGAAAGCTGACAGCCACGACTCACACCAAGAACCGAAATTCCCATCACAACTCTAAATTGCTAAAAAGATGAAACGCTTGGATTTATTTCGTAATGTTTGTAAACGTTTGGCTTAAATCGCTAAAAAGGTGAAACTTTTGGATTTGTTTCGTAATGTTTGTAAATGTTTATCTTAAATCGCTAAAAATGTGAAATTTTTGGATCTGTGTTGTAAATGTTTGGCTTAAATCGTTAAAAAGGTGAAACGCTTGGATTTGTTTCGTAACATTTGTCAAAGTTTGGCATAAATCGCTAAAAAGATGAAACGTGTGGATTTGTTTCGTAACGTTTGTAACCGTTTGACACTATCGCTAAAAAGATGAAAAGTTAGGATTTGTTTCGTAAAGTTTGTAAACGTTTGGCTTAAATTGCTAAAATTGTGAAACAGTTGGATTTGTTTCGTAACGTTTGTAAAGGTTTGGCCTAAATCGCTAAAAAGGTTAAACTTTTGGATTTGTTTCGTAACCTTTGTTATCGTTTGGCTTAAATAGCTAAAAAGGTGAACCGTTTGGATTTTTTTCGTAACGTTTGTTAACGTTAGGCTTCAATAGCTAAAAAGGTGAAACGTTTGGATTTTTTTGTATCGTTTGTAAACGTTTGGCATAAATTTCTATAAAGGTGAAATGTTTGGATTTGTTTGGTAACGTTTTAAACGTTTGGCTTAAATCGCTAAAATGGGGAAACGTTTGGATTTGTTTCATAACATTTGTAAACGTTTGGCTTAAATGTCTGAAAGGGTGAAATATTTGGTTTTGTTTCGTAACGTTTGTAAACGTTCGGCTTAAATCGCTAAAAAGGTGAAACATTTGGATTTGTTTCGTAACGTTTGGAAACGTTTGGCTTAAATTGCTAAAAAGGTGAAACGCTAAGATTTGTTTCGTACCGTTTTTAAACGTTTGGCTTAAATTGCTAAAAAGGTGAAATGCTTAAATTTGTTTTGGAACATTTATAAACGTTTGCCTTAATTTGCTAAAAAGGTGAAACGCTTGGATTTGTTTCATAACGTTTTTAAATGTTTAGCTTAAATTGCTAAAAAGGTGAAACGTTGGGATTTGTTTCGTAACAATTTTAATGTTTTGGTTTGTTTTGTAAAGTTTGTAAATGTTCGGCTTATATTGCTAAAAATGTGAAACGTTTGTATTAGTTTCATAACGTTTGTAAATGTGTGGTTTAAATCGCTAAAAAGGTGAAACGTTTGGATTTGTTTCGTAATGTTTGTAAACGTTTGGCTTCAATCGCAAAAAAGGTGAAACATTTGGATTTGTTTCGTATCGCTTGTAAATGTTTGGCTTAAATAGTTAAAATGGGGAAACGTATGCATTTGTTTCGTAACGTTTTTAAACGTTTGGCTTAAATTGCTAAAAAGAGGAAATGTTTGGATTTTTTTCGTATCGTTTGTAAAGGTTTGGAATATATCGCTAAAATCGTGAAACATTTTGATTTCTTTCGTAACGTTTGGCTCAAATCGCTAAAAAGGTGAAACGTTTCAAATGTCGTAACGTTTATAAACGTTTGGCTTATATTTCTAAAAAGGTGAATCGCTTGGATTTGTTTCGTAATGTTTTTAAACGTTTGGCTTAAAATGCTAAAAAGGTGAAACATTTGGATTTGTTTCGTAATAATTTAAATCTTTGGTTTTATTGCGTAAAGTTTGTAAATGTTTGGCTTAATTCGCTAAAAATGTGAAACGTTTGTATTTGTTTCGTAACGTTTGTAAATGTTTGGCTTAAATCGCTAAAAAGGTGAAATGTTTGGATTTGTTTCGTAACCTTTCTAAATTTTAGGTTTAAATTGCTAAAAAGGTGACACATTTGGATTTGTTTCGTAACCTTTCTAAACGTTTGGCTTAAATCGCTAAAAAAGGGAAATGTTTGGATTTGTTTCGCAACGTTTGTAAACGTTTTGCTTAAATTGCTAAAAAGGTGACACGTTTGGATTTGTTTCGTAACCTTTGTAAACGTTTGGCTTAAATCGCTAAAAAGGTTAAACATTTGCATTTGTTTCGTAACTTTTGTAAACGTTTGGCTTAAATCGGTAAAAATATTAAACGTTTGGATTTGTTTCATAACGTTTGTAAACATCTGGCTTAAATTGCTGTTGAGTATTTCAGATATTTAAGTTATTTATATTAGAACTGTAATATAAATTGATAGACTTAGGTTGAAGTATCGGTTGCCCCCAAGCAGTTTCTGCAGATTAATGTGTTTGTTGATTTCCGCGAGGCTTGCTACGGGTTTTGGTACGACCATACCCATACCCTAGCGCTGGTCACGATTCATGAAATTGGGTCGTGACACTAAAGAGAGACTAATTCATAATTTTACGAAATTTTACCCAAAATTCCAATAAAACATAAAACGAATAAAAATATAATTTTTATTCGCATCCGACTTATATTTTATTTTCAATAAATTCCAGAATATTTATTTGGTCCAAATTAGTCCCGCTTAATTAAAATTACTATTTCTCAACTCCATAAACATTTGACGGTAGCTTCGTCAAATTATTTTGCGAATATTGACACAAAACTTATTAGTTGATAATCAAAACTAATTGAAGTAAAAGTTTAGGGACTAAAATGGACAATTGTCCTTACTTGCCGCCCACAACTGCACCACCTCTCCTTTTTATTCTTTCTTTTTATTTTTTATATAATATATATATTTCGTCCAAACGTTTACAAAGGTTACGAACCAAATCCAAGCGTTTCATCTTTATACCGATTTAAGCCAAACGTTTACAAATGTTACGAAATAAAACCAATCGTTACACCTTTTTAGCGATTTGAGCCAAACGTTTACAAACGTTACGAAACAAATCCAAGTGTTTCACATTTTTAGCAATTTAAGCAAACGTTTACTAACATTATGGAAGAAATCCAAGCGTTTCACATTTTTAGCGATTTAAGCCAAACGTTTACAAACGTTACGAAACAAAACCAAGCGTTTCACCTTTTAGCAATTTAGGCCAAACGTTTACAAACGTTACGAAACAAATCCAAACATTTCAGCTTTTTAGCGATTAAATCCAAACGTTTACAAACTTATGAAACAAATCCAAACATTTCACCTTTTTAGTAATTTAAGCCAAACGTTTACAAAGGTTACGAAACAAATCCAAATTTTTCACATTTTTAGCAATTTAAGCCAAACGTTTACAAACGTTATGAAAAAAATCCAAGCGTTTCACCATTTTAGAAATTTAAGCCAAACGTTTACAAACGTTACGAAACAAATCCAAACGTTTCAACTTTTTAGCAATTTAAGCCAAACGTTTAAAAACGTTACCAAACAAATCCAAACGTTTCACCTGTTTAGCGATTTAAGCCAATTCACCTTTTTAGCAAATTAAGCCAAACTTTAACAAACATTACCAAACCAATCCAAACGTTTCACCTTTTTAGTTATTTAAGCCAAATGTTTACAAACATTACGAAACAAATCCAAACGTTTCACATATTTAGCGATTTAAGCCAAACGTTTATTAATGTTACGAAACAAAACCAAACGTTTAAAACGTTACTAAACAAATACAAACTTTTCACATTTTTAGCGATTTAAGCCAAACATTTACAAACGTTACGAAACAAAATCAAGCGTTTCACCTTTTTAGCAATTTAAGCCAAATGTTTACAAACGTTACGAAAGAAATCCAAGCGTTTCACCTTTTAGCAATTTAAGCAAAACGTTTACAAACGTTACGAAACAAATCCAAGCGTTTCACCTTTTTAGCAATTTAAGCCGAACGTTTACAAACGTTACGAAACAAATCCAATCGTTTCACATTTTTAGTGATTGAAGCTAAACGTTTACAAATGTTACGAAACAAATCCAAACGTTTCGAAACAAATCAAAACGTTTAAAACGTTACAAAGCAAATTCAAACATTTCACCTTTACAGCAATTTAAGCCAAACGTTTACAAACGTTACGAAACAAATCCAAACGTTACACTTTTTTAGCGATTTGAGCCAAACGTTTAGAAACGTTACGAAAGAAATCCAAGCGTTTCACCTCTTTCACAATTTATGCAAACGTTTACAAACGTCACGGAAGAAATCCAAACGTTTCACCTTTTTAGCGATTTAAGCCAAACATTTACAAACGTTACGAAACAAAACCAAACATTTACAACGTTACGAAATAAATCCAAACGTTTCACATTTTTAGCAATTTAAGCCAAACATTTACAAACATTACGAAACAAAATCAAGCGTTTCATTCTTTTAGCATATTAAGCCAAACGTTTACAAATGTTACTAAACAAATCCAAGTGTTTCGCCTTTTTAGCAATTCAAGTCAAATGTTTATAAATATTGCGAAACAAAACCAAACATTTCACCTTTTTAGCAATTTAAGCCAAACGTTTACAAACGTTACGAAACAAGGCCAAATGTTTACAAACAATACGAAACAAATCCAAGCGTTTCACTTTTATAGCAATTTAAGCCAAACGTTTACAAAAGATACGAAATAAACCCAAACGTTACACCTTTTTAGCGATTTGAGCCAAACGTTTAGAAACGTTATGAAAAAATCCAAGTGTTTTACCTCTTTATACTTTTATGCAAACGTTATGGAAGAAATCCAAACTTTTCACATTTTTAGCGAATTAAGCCAAATGTTTACAAACATTACGAAACAAAACCAAGCGTTTCACCTTTTTAGCATATTAAAGTCAAACATTTACAAACGTTACAAAACAAATCCAAGCATTTCGCCTTTTTAGTAATTCAAGTCAAATGTTTATAAATATTGCAAAACAAAACCAAACATTTCACGTTTTTAGCGATTTAAGCCAAACTTTAACAAACGTATGAAACAAATCCAAACATTTTCCCCTTTTAGTGATTTAAGCCAAACGTTTACAAAGATTACGAAACAAATCCAAATTTATCACATTTTTAGCAGTTTAAGCCAAACGTTTACAAACGTTACGAAACAAATCCAAGCGTTTCATCTTTTTAGCAATATAAGCCAAACGTTTACAAACGTTACCAAACAAATCCAAGCGTTTCACCTTTTTAGCGATTTAAGCCAAACATTTACAAACGTTACAAAACAAATTCAAACGATTCACCTTTTTAGCAATTTAAGCCAAACGTTTACAAACGTTACGAAACAAATTCAAACGTTTCCCCTTTTTAGCGATTTAAGCCAAACGTTTACAAATGTTATAGAACAAATCCAAACGTTTCATGTTTTTAGCGATTTAAGCCAAACGTTCACAAACACTATGAAACAAATCCAAACGTTTTACCTTTTTATCGATTTAAGCCAAACGATTACAAATGTTACAAATCAAAACCAAACGTTTAAATTTTACGAAACAAATCCAAACGTTTCACATTTTTAGCGATTTAATCCAAACGTTTACAAACATTACGAAACAAAACCAAGCGTTTCACCTTTTTAGCAATTTAAGCCAAACATTTACAAACGTTACGAAACAAATCCAAGCGTTTCACCTTTTAGCCATTTAAGCCAAAGGTTTATAAACGTTATGAAACAAATCCAAGCGTCTCACCTTTTCAGCAATTTAAGCCAATTGTTTACAAACGTTACGAAACAAATCCTAACGTTTCATATTTTTAGAGATTGAAGCCAAACATTTACAAGTGTTACGAAACAAATCCAAACGTTTCAAAACAAATTCAACTGTTTCACCTTTATAGTGATTTAAGCCAAACGCTTACAAACGTTACGAAACAAAGCCAAATGTTTACAAACGTTACGAAACAAATCCAAGTGTTTCACCTTTATATAAATTTAAGCCAAATGTTTACAAACGTTACGAAATAATACCAATCGTTACACCTTTTTACCGATTTGAGCCAAACGTTTACAACGTTACGAAACAAATCCAAGCGTTTCACCATTTTAGAAATTTAAGCCAAACGTTTACTAACGTTACGGAACAAAACCAAATGTTTAACATTTTTAGAGATTTAAGCCAAACGTATACAAACACTACGAAACAAATCCACACGTTTCACGTTTTTAGCGATTGAACCCAAACGTTTACAAATGTTACCAAACTAATCCAAACGTTTCACCTTTTTAGCGATTTAAGCCAAACGTTTACAAACGTTACGAAACAAAACCAAACGTTTAAAACATTACGAAACAAACGTTACGAAACAAATCGAAACGTTTACAAACGTTGCGAAACAAAACCAAAGTTTTCACCGTTTTAGCGATTAATGCCAAACGTTTATAGACATTACGAAACAAAACCAAACTTTTCACTTTTTAGCGATTTAAGCCAAACGTTTACAAACGTTACGAAACAAACGTTACGAAAACAAATCCAAACGTTTACAAACGTTTCAAAACAAAACCAAACGTCTCACCTATTTAGTGATTTAAGCCAAACGTTTACAAACATTACGAAAGAAAACAAACGTTTGACCTTTTTTGCGATATAAGCCATACATTTACAAAAGTTTCGAAACAAATCCAAACGTTTCCCCTTTTTAGCGATTTAAGCCAAACGTTTACAAATGATATGAAACAAAACCACACATTTAAAACGTTACGAAACAAATCCAAACGTTTCACATTTTTAGTGATTTAAGCAAAACGTTTACAAATGTTACGAAACAAAACCAAACGTTTCACCTTTTTAGCGATTTATGCGAAACGTTTACAAACGTTACGAAACAAAACCAAACATTTCAAGCGTTACGAAACAAATCTAAACGTTTACAAACGTTACAAAACAACACCGAACGTTTCCCTATTTTAGCGATTTAAGCCAAACGTTTATAAACGTTAAGAAACAAAACCAAATGTTTGTAAACGTTATGAAACAAATCCAAACGTTTCACTTTTTTAGGGATTTAAGCCAAACCTTTACAAACGCTACAAAACAAATCCAAACGTTTCACATTTTTATCGATTTAAGCCAAACGTTACAAAACAAATCCAAACATTTCACCTTTTTAGCGATTTAAGCCAAACATCTACCAAAATTACGAAACAAAACCAAACGTTTCAACTTATTAGCGATTTAAGCCAAACGTTTACAAACTATGTGAAACAAATCCAAACGTTTCCCCTTTTTAGCGATTGAACCCAAACGTTTACAAATGTTACGAAACAAATCCAAACGCTTCACCTTTTTAGTGATTTAAGCCAAACATTAATAAAAATTACGAAACAAAACCAAATGTTTCACCTTTTTAGTGATGTAAGCCAAACGTTTACAAACGTTACGAAACAAAACCAAACGTTTAAAACGTTACGAAACAAACGTTACGAAACAGATCAAAACGTTTACAAACATTACGAAACAAAACCAAACGTTTCACCTTTTTACCGATTTAAGCCAAACATTTACAAATGTTACGAAACAAAACCAAACGTTTCACCTTTTTACCGATTTAAGCCAAACATTTACAAATGTTACGAAACAAAACCAAACGTTTACAAAACAAATCCAAATATTTCACCTTTTTAGCGATTTAAGCCAAACGTTTACCAAAATTACGAAACAAAACCAAACGTTTCAACTTATTAGCGATTTAAGCCAAACGTTTATAAACTATGTGAAACAAATCCAGACGTTTCCCCTTTTTAGTGATTGAACCCAAACATTTACAAACGTTACGAAACAAATCCAAACATTTCACCTTTTTGTCGATTTAAGGCAAACGTTAACAAAAATTACGAAACAAAACCAAATGTTTCACTTTTTTAGCGATTTAAGCCAAACGTTTACAAACGTTACGAAACAAAACCAAACGTTTAAAACGTTACGAAACAAACGTTATGAAACAAATCAAAACGGTTACTAACGTTACGAAACAAAACCAAACGTTTCACCTTTTTACCGATTTAAGCCAAACGTTTACAAATGCTACGAAATAAAACCAAACGTTTAAAATGTTACGAAATAAACGTTCCAAAACAAATCCAAACGTTTACAAACGTTTCAAAACAAAAAAAAACGTCTCACCTTTTTAGTGATTTAAATAAAACGTTTACAAATGTTACGTAACAAAACCAAACGTTTCCCCTTTTTAGCGATATAAGCGATACGTTTACAAACGTAAAACAAATCCAAACGTTTCACCTTTTTAGAGATTTAAGACAAACGTTTACAAACGTTATGAAACAAATCCAAATGTTTCACTTTTTTATCGATTTAAGCCAAACGTTTATAAACTTTACAAAACAAATCCAAACGTTTCGCCTTTTTAGCGATTTAAGCCAAACATTTACAAACATTACGAAACAAATCCAAACGTTTCGCATTTTTATCGATTTAAGCCAAACGTTTACAAACGTTACAAAACAAATCCAAACATTTCACCTTTTTAGCGATTTAAGCCAAACGTTTACCAAAATTACGAAACAAAACCAAACGTTTCAACTTATTAGCGATTTAAGCCAAACGTTTATAAACTATGTAAAACAAATCCAGACGTTTCCCCTTTTTAGCGATTGAACCCAAACATTTACAAACGTTACGAAACAAATCCAAACATTTCACCTTTTTATCGATTTAAGGCAAACGTTAACAAAAATTACGAAACAAAACCAAATGTTTCACTTTTTTAGCGACTTAAGCCAAACGTTTACAAACGTTACGAAACAAAACCAAACGTTTAAAATATTACGAAACAAATGTTACGAAACAAATCAAAACGGTTACTAACGTTACGAAACAAAACCAAACGTTTCACCTTTTTACCGATTTAAGCCAAACGTTTACAAACGCTACGAAACAAAACCAAACGTTTAAAATGTTACGAAATAAACGTTCCAAAACAAATCCAAACGTTTACAAACGTTTCAAAACAAAACAAAACGTCTCACCTTTTTAGTGATTTAAATAAAACGTTTACAAATGTTACGTAACAAAACCAAACGTTTCCCCTTTTTAGCGATATAAGCCATACATTTACAAACGTAAAACAAATCCAAACGTTTCACCTTTTTAGCGATTTAAGACAAACGTTTACAAACGTTCTGAAAAAAATCCAAATAATTCACCTTTTTATCGATATAAGCCATACGTTTACAAACGTTACGAAACAAATCCAAACGTTTCACCTTTTTAGCGATTTAAGACAAACGTTTACAAACGTTATGAAACAAATCCAAATATTTCACCTTTTTATCGATTTAAGCCAAACGTTTATAAACGTTACAAAACAAATGCAAACGTTTCGCCTTTTTAGCGATTTAAGCCACACGTTTACAAACCTTACGAAACAAATCCAAACGTTTCCTCTTTTTAGCGATTTAAGCTTAACGTTTAGAAATGTTACAAAACAAATCCAAATGTTTCATCTTTTTAGCGATTTAAGCCAAACGTTTAAAAACTTTACGAAACATATACAGACGTAACGTTTTAAACGTTTAGATTTGTTTCGAAGCGTTTGTAACAAACTTTACGAAACAAATCCAAACGTTTAAAACGTTACGTTTTTATTTGTTTCGTAACGTTTGTAAATGTTATGCTTAAATTGCTAAAAACGTGAAACGCTTGGATTTGTTTCGTACCGTTTAAAACGTTTAGCTTTAATTACTAAAAAATTGAAACGCTTGGATTTGTTTCACAACGTTTGTAAACGTTTTGCTTAAATTGCTAAAAGGCAAAACGCTTGGACTTGTTTCGTAAAGTTTGTAAACATTTGGCTTAAATCACTAAAAAGGTGAAAGTTTTGGATTTGTTTTGTAACGTTTGTAAATGTTTGGCTTATATCGCTAAAAAGGTGAAACGTTTGGATTTGTTTTGTAAACGTTTGGCTTAAATTGCTAAATAGGGGAAATGTTTGGATTTGTTTCGTAACTTTTGTCAACGTTTGGCATAAATCGATAAGAAGGTGAAACGTTTGGATATGTTTCACAACGTTTGGCTTAAATTGCTAAAAAGGTGAAACGCTCGGATTTGTTTCGTAACGTTTGTAAACGTTTGGCCTAAATTGCCAAAAAGGTTAAACATTTGGATTTGTTTCATAACCTTTGTAAACTTTTGGCATAAATAGCTAAAAAAGTTAAATGTTTGGATTTGTTTCGTAACGTTTGTTAACGTTGGGCTTGAATCGCTAAAAAGGTGAAACGTTTGGCATAAATTCCAAAAAAGGTAAAATGTTTGGATTTGTTTCGTAACGTTTTAAACGTTTGGCTTCAATCGCGAAAATGGGGACACGTTTAGATTTTATTCGTAACATTTGGCTCAAATTGCTAAAAAGTGAGATATTTGGTTTTGTTTAGTAACATTTGTAAACGTTCGGCTTAAATTGCTAAAAAGGTGAAACGTTTGGATTTATTTCGTAACGTTTGTAAAGGTTTGGCTTAAATTGCTAAAAAGGTGAAACGCTTGGATTTGTTTCGTAACGTTTGTAAACGTTTGGCTTAAATTGCTAAAAAGGTGAAACGCTTGAATTTGTTTCAGAATGTTTATAAACGTTTGGCTTAATTTGGTAAAAAGGTAAAATGTTTGGACTTATTTCATAACGTTTGGAAACTATTGGCTTAAATAGCTAAAAAGGTGAAGCGCTTGGTTTTGTTTCGTGACGTTTGTAAGGGTTTCGCTTAAATCGCTAAAACTGTGAAACGTTTGGATTTTTTTCATAACGTTTTAAATGTTTGGTTTTAATTCGTAACGTTTGTAAACGTTTGGCTTAAATCGCCAAAAAAGGTGAAACATTTGGATTTGTTACGTAACGTTTGGCTTAAATTGCTAACGTTTGGATTTGTTTCGTGATGTTTGTAAATGTTTGGCACATATCGCTAAAAACGCGAAACGTTTGGATTTGTTTCGTAACATTTGTAAACGATTGGCTCAAATCGCTAAAAAGGTGAAACGTTTGAAATTTCGTAACGTTTGTAAACGTTTGGCTTAAATTGCTAAAAAGGTGAAACACTTGGATTTGTTTCATAAGGTTTTTAAACGTTTGGCCTAAATTGCTAAAAAGGTGAAACGTTGGGATTTGTTTCGTAACAATTTGAATGTTTTGTTTTGTTTCGTAACATTTGTAAATGTTCAACTTAAAGCGCTAAAAATGTGAAAAGTTTGTATTTGTTTCATAACGTTTGTAAATGTTTGGTTTAAATTGCTAAAAATGGGAAACGTTAAATTTGTTTGGTAATGTTTGTAAACTTTTGGCTTCAATCGCAAAAAAGGTGAAACATTTGGATTTGTTTCGTAATGTTTGTAAACGTTTGGCTTAAATTGCTAAAATGGGTTTCGTAACGTTTGTAAACGTTTAGCTCAAATCGCTAAATATGTGAAACGTTTGAAATTTCATAACGTTTGTAAACGTTTGGCTTAAATTGCTACAAAGATGAAACGCTTGGATTTGTTTCATAACGTTTTTAAACGTTTGGCTTAAATTGCTAAAAAGGTGAAACGTTTGGATTTGTTTCGTAACAATTTAAATGTTTGGTTTTGTTTCGTAACGTTTGTAAATTTTTGGCTTAAATCGCTAAAAATGTGAAACTTTGTATTTGTTTCATAATGTTTGTAAATGTTTGGCTTAAATCGCTAAAAAGGCGAAATGTTTGGATTTGTTTCATAACCTTTGTAAACGTTTGGCTTAAATTGCTAAAAAGGTGACACGTTTGGATTTGTTTCCTAACCTTTGTAAATGTTTGATTTAAATCGCTAAAAATGGGAAACATTTGGATTTCGTTTTGTAACGTTTGTAAACGTTTTGCTTAAATTCCTAAAAAGATGACACGTTTGGATTTGTTTCGTAACCTTTATAAACCTTTGGCTTAAATCGCTAAAAAGTTTAAACATTTGGATTTGTTTCGTAACGTTTATAAACGTTTGGCTTGAATAGCTAAAAAGGTTAAACGTTTTTATTTGTTTCATAAATTTTGTAAACGTCTGGCCTAAATTGCTAAAAAGGTGAAACGTTTGGATTTGTTCCGCAACGTTTGAAAACGTTTGGCTTAGATCGCAAAAAAGGTGAAATGTTTGGTTTTGTTTCGTACTGTTTGTAACGTTCGGCTTAAATCTATAAAAACGTGAAACGTTTGGATTTGTTTCGTAACGTTTTTAAACGTTTAGCTTAAATTGCTAAAAAGGCGAAACGTTTGGATTTGTTTCGTAACATTTGTAAATGTTTGGCTTATATCGCTAAAAACATGAAACGTTTGGATTTGGTTAGTAACGTTTGTAAACGTTTGGCTCAAATCGCTAAAAAGGTGAAACGTTTGAAATTTCGTAATGTTTGTAAACGTTTGGCTCAAATCGCTAAAAAGGTAAAACATTTGAAATTTCTTAATGTTTGTAAACGTTTGGCTTAAATTGCTAAAAAGGTTAAACGCTTGGATTTGTTTCGTAACGTTTGAAATATTTTGCTTAAATTGCTAAAAAGGTTAAACGCTTGGTTTTGTTTCGTGATGTTTGTAAAGGTTTGGCTTAAATCGCTAAAAATGTGAAACGTTTGGATTTGTTTCGTAACGTTTGTAAAAGTTTGGCTTATATCGCTAAAAAAGTGAAACGTTTGGATTTGCTTAGTAACGTTTGTAAACGTTTGGCTCAAATCGCTAAAAAGGTGAAACGTTTGAAATTTCGTAACGTTTGTAAACGTTTGGCTCAAATCGCTAAAAAGGTGAAACGTTTGAAATTTCTTAACATTTGTAAACGTTTGTCTTAAATTGCTAAAAAGGTTAAACTCTTGGATTTGTTTCGTAACGTTTGTAAATATTTTGCTTAAATTGCTAAAAAGGTTAAACGCTTGGTTTTGTTTCGTGATGTTTGTAAAGGTTTGGCTTAAATCGCTAAAAATGTGAAACGTTTGGATTTGTTTCGTAACGTTTTAAATGTTTGGTTTTGTTTCGTAACGTTTGTAAACGTTTGACTTAAATCGCTAAAAAGGTGAAACGTTTGAATTTGTTTCGAAACGTTTGTAAACATTTGGCTTAAATTGCTAAAAAGGCGAAACGTTTGGATTTGTTTCGTAGCATTTTTCGTAATGTTTGTAAATGTTTGGATTAAATTGCTAAAAAGGGGAAACGTTTGTAAACGTTTGGCTTAAATCACTAAAAAGGTTAAACGTTTGAATTTATTTCGTAATGTTGTAAACGTTTGGCTTAAAATGCTAAAAAGGGGAAACGTTTGGAATTGTTTCGTAACGATTGTAAACTTTTGGCTTAAATTTCTCAAAAGGTGAAACGCTTGGATTTGTTTCGTAACGTGTGTAAATGTTTGGCTTATATTGCTAAAAAGATGAAACACTTAGATTTGTTTCGTAATGTTTGTAAACATTTGGCTTAGATTGCTAAATAGGTGAAACATTTGGATTTGTTTCATAATCTTTGTAAACTGTTTGGGTTAAAAGGGGAAACGTTTGGATTTGTTTCGAAATGTTTGGCTTAAATTGCTAAAAAAGAAAAACATCTGGATTTGTTTCGTAATGTTTGTAAACGTTCAGCTTAAATAACTAAAAAGGTGAAACGTTTGGATTTGTTTCGAAACGTTTGTAAACGTTTGGCCTAAATTGCAAAAAAGGCGAACCGTTTGGATATTTTCGTAACATTTTCTAAACGTTTGGCTTAAATCGCTAAAAAAGTGAAACGTTTGGATTTGTTTCGTAACGTTTGGAAACGTTTGGCTTAAATTTCTAAAAAGGGGAAACGCTTGGATTTGTTTCATAACGTTTGTAAAAGTTTGGCTTAAATTACTAAAAAGGTGAAACACTTGAATTTGTTTCGGAAAGTTTGTAAACGTTTGGCTTAAATTTCTAAAAAGGTGAAACACTTGGATGTGTTTCGTAACGTTTAACGTTTGGCTTAAATTGCTAAAAAGGGGAAACGCTAGGTTTTGTTTCGTAACGTTTGTAAGGGTTTGGCTTAAATCGCTAAAAAGTGAAACGTTTAGATTTGTTTTGCAACGTATTAAACGTTTGGTTTTGTTTCGTAACGTTTGTAAACGTTTGGCTGAAATCGCTAATAAGGCGAAACATTTGGATTTGTTTCGTAACTTTTGTAAATGTTTGGCTTAAATTGTTAAAAAGGAGAAACGTTTGGATTTGTTCCGTAACGTTTGTAAACGTTTGGAGTAAGTTGCTAAAAAGGGGAAACGCTTGGATTTTTTTTCATAACGTTTGTAAACGTTGGGCTTAAATTGCTAAAAAGGGGAAACGTTTGAATTTGTTTCGTAACGTTTTAACGTCTGGTTTTTTTTGTAACGTTTGTAAACGTTCGGCTTAAATCGCTAATAATGTGAAACGTTTGTATTTGTTTTGAAACGTTTATAAATGTTTGGCTGAAATGGCTAAAACAGTGTCACGTTTGGATTTGTTTTCTAATCTTTGAAAACGATTGGCTTAAATAGCTAAAAAGGTGAAGCGCTTGGTTTTGTTTCGTGACGTTTGTAAGGGTTTCGCTTAAATCGCTAAAACTGTGAAACGTTTGGATTTTTTTCATAACGTTTTAAATGTTTGGTTTTAATTCGTAACGTTTGTAAACGTTTGGCTTAAATCGCCAAAAAAGGTGAAACATTTGGATTTGTTTCGTAACGTTTGTAAACGTTTGGCTTAAATTGCTAACGTTTGGATTTGTTTCGTGACGTTTGTAAATGTTTGGCTTAAATCGCTAAAAAGGTGAAACGTTTGGATTTGTTTTGTAAACATTTGGCTTTAATCGCTAAAAAGGTGAAACGTTTGGATTTGTTTCGTAACGTTTGTTAACGTTTGGCATAAATCGCTAAAAAGATGAAACGTTTGGATTTGTTTCATAACGTTTGTAAACATTTTGCTTAAATTGCTAAAAGGGTGAAACGCTTGTATTTGTTTCGTAGCATTTGTAAAGGTTTGGCCTAAATTGCTAAAAAGGTTAAACTTTTGGATTTGTTTCGAAACCTTTTTAAACATTTGGCTTAAATAGCTAAAAAGGTGAACCGTTTCTATTTTTTCGTAACGTTTGTTAACTTTAGGCTTAAATCGCTAAAAAGGTGAAACGTTTGGATTTGTTTCGTAACATTTGTAAACGTCTGGCATAAATTGCTATAAAGGTGAAATATTTGGATTTGTTTCGTAACGTTTAAATCGTTTGGCTTAAATCGCTAAAATGGGGAAACGTTTGGATTTGTTTCTTAACGTTTGTAAACGTTTGGCTTAAATATCTAAAAAGGAGAAATATTTTGTTTTATTTCGTAACGTTTGTAAACGTTCGGCTTAAATCGCTAAAAAGGTGAAACGTTTGGATTTTTGTCCAAATGTTTGTAAACGTTTGGCCGAAATTGCAAAAAAGGCGAAACGTTTGAATATGTTTCGTAACATTTTGTAAACGTTTGGCTTAAATCGCTAAAAAGGGGAAACGTTTGGATTTGTTTCATAACGTTTGTAAACGTTTGGTTTAAATTGTTAAAATGGTGAAATGCTTGGATTTATTTTTTAACGTTTGTAAACGTTTGGCTTAAATTACTAAAAAGGTGAAATGCTTGAATTTATTTCGGAAAGTTTGTAAACGTTTGGCTTAAATTGCTAATAAGGTGAAACACTAGGATTTGTTTCGGAACGTTTGTAAACGTTTGGCTTAAATTGCTAAAAAGGTGAAATGCTTGGTTTTGTTTCATAACGTTTGTAAGGATTTGGCTTAAATCGCTAAGAATGTGAAACTTTTGGATTTATTTTGTAACGTATTAAACGTTTGGTTTTGTTTTGTAACGTTTGTAAACATTTGGCTTAAATTGCTAATAAGGCAAAACGTTTGGATTTTTTTCATAACTCTTGTAAATGTTTGGCTTAAATTGCTAAAAAGACGAAACGTTTGGATTTGTTCCGCAATGTTTGTAAACGGTTGGCTTAAGTTGCTAAAAAGGTGAAATGCTTGGATTTGTTTCGTATCGTTTGTAAACGTTGGGCTTAAATTGCTAAAAAGGGGAAACGTTTGGATTTGTTTCGTAACGTTTTAAACGTTTGGTTTTCTTTTGTAATGTTTGTAAACATTCGGCTTAAATCGCTAAAAATGTAAAACGTTTGTATTTGTTTCGTAACGTTTGTAAATGTTTGGCTTAAATCGCTAAAAAGGGGAAACGTTTGGATTTGTTTCGAAACGTTTGTAAACGTTTGGCTTAAATGGCCAAAACGGTGAAACGTTTGGATTTGTTTTGTAATCTTTGAAAACGTTTGGCTTAAATCGCTAAAAAGTTGAAACGTTTGGTTTTGTTTCATAACCTTTGTAAACGATTGGTTTAAATCGTTAAAACGGTAAATTGTTTGTATTTGTTTCTTAACATTTGTAAACGTTTGGCTTAAATCGCTAAAAAGGTGAAACGTTTGGATTTGTTTCTTAACATTTGTAAACGTTTGGCTTAAATCTCCAAAAAGGGTAAAACGTTTGTATTTGTTCCGTAACGTTTGAAAACGTTTCGCTTAAATCGCAAAAACGGTGAAACGTTTGGTTTTGTTTCGTAACGTTTGTAAACGTTCGGCTTAAATCGCTAAAAAGGTGAAATGTCTGGAATTGTTTTATAACGTTTCTAAAAGTTTCACTTAAATTGCTAAAAATGTGAAACTTTTGGATTTTTTTTGTAACGTTTTAAATGTTTGGTTTAAATTTCTAAGAATGTGAAACGGTTGGATTTGTTTCGTAACGTTTGTAAAACGTTTAGCTTAAATTGCTAAAAAGTTGAAACGCTTGGATTTGTTTCGTAAAGTTTGTAAACGTTTGGCTTATATCGTTAGAAAGGTGAAATGTTTGGATTTGCTTCGTATCCTTTGTAAACGTTTGGCTTAAATCGCTAAAAAGGTGAAACGTTTGGATTTGTTTCGTAACCTTTATAAACGTTTGGTGTTTTTTTGTAACATTTTTAATCGTTTTGATTTGTTTCGTAACGTTTTAAATGTTTGGTTTTGTTTCATAAAGTTTGTAAACGTTTGGCTTAAACCGCTAAAAAGGTGAAACATTTGGTTTTGTTTCGTATCGTTTGTAAATGTTTGGCTTAAATCGCTAAAAAGGTGAAACGCTTGGTTTTGTTTCGTGATGTTTGTAAAGGTTTGGCTTAAATCGCTAAAAATGTGATACGTTTGGATTTGTTTCGTAACGTTTTAAATGTTTGGTTTTGTTTCGTAAAGTTTGTAAACGTTTGGCTTAAATCGCTAAAAAGGTGAAACGTTTGAATTTGTTTCGAAACGTTTGTAAACGTTTGGCTTAAATTGCTAAGAAGGCGAAACGTTTGGATTTGTTTCGTAGCATTTTTCTTAATGTTTGTAAATGTTTGGCTTAAATTGCTAAAAAGGTGAAACGTTTGTAAACGTTTGGCTTAAATCGCTAAAAAGGTTAAACATTTGAATTTATTTCGTAACGTTGTAAACGTTTGGCTTAAAATGCTAAAAAGGTGAAACGTTTGGAATTGTTTCGTAACGATAGTAAATTTTTGGCTTAATTTTCTCAAAAGGTGAAACGCTTGGATTTGTTTCGTAACGTGTGTAAATGTTTGGCTTATATTGCTAAAAAGGTAAAACACTTAGATTTGTTTCGTAATGTTTGTAAACGTTTGGCTTAGATTGCTAAATAGGTGAAACATTTGGATTTGTTTCATAACCTTTGTAAACTGTTTGGGTTAAAAGGGGAAATGTTTGGATTTGTTTCGAAATGTTTGGCTTAAATTGCTAAAAAAGCAAAACATCTGGATTTGTTTCGTAATGTTTGTAAACGTTCAGCTTAAATCACTAAAAATGTGAAACGTTTGGATTTGTTTCGAAACGTTTGTAAACGTTTGACCTAAATTTCAAAAAAGGCGAACCGTTTGGATATTTTCGTAACATTTTCTAAACGTTTGGCTTAAATCGCTAAAAAAGTGAAACGTTTGGATTTGTTTCGTAACGTTTGGAAACGTTTGGCTTAAATTGCTAAAAAGGGGAAACGCTTGGATTTTTTTCATAACGTTTGTAAACGTTGGGCTTAAATTGCTAAAAAGGGGAAACGTTTGAATTTGTTTCGTAACGTTTTAACGTTTGGTTTTTTTTGTAACGTTTGTAAACGTTCGGCTTAAATCGCTAAGAATGTGAAACGTTTGTATTTGTTTTGAAACGTTTATAAATGTTTGGCTGAAATGGCTAAAACGGTGTCACGTTTGGATTTGTTTTCTAATCTTTGAAAACGATTGGCTTAAATCGCTATAAATCGCTAAAAAGTTTGTTTCGTAACGTTTGTAAAGGTTCGGCTTAAATCGCTATAAATGTGAAATGTTTGGATTTGTTTTGTAACGTTTGTAAAAGTTTGGCTTAAATTGCTAATAATGTGAAACGTTTAGATTTGTTTCGTAATGTTTTAAACGTTTGGTTTAAATTTCTAAAAATGTGTCACGCTTGGATTTGTTTCATAACGTTTGTAAACATTTGGCTTAAATTGCTAAAAAGTTGAAACGCTTGGATTTGTTTCGTAAAGTTTGTAAACGTTTGGCTTATATCGCTAAAAAGGTGAAACAATTGGATTTGTTTCGTATCGTTTGTAAACGTTTGGCTTAAATCGCTAAAAAGGTGAAACGTTTGGATTTGTTTCATAACATTTGTAAAACACTTGGCTTAAATTGCTAAAAAGGCGAAATAGTTGGATTTGTTTTGTAACGTTTTAAACGTTTGGATTTGTTTTGTAACGTTTGTAAACGTTTGGCTTAAATCACTAAAAATGTGAAACGTTTGGATTTGTTTCGTAAAGTTTGTAAACGTTTGGCTTAAATCACTAAAATAGGGAAACGTTTGGATTTGTTTCGTAACGTTTACAAACGTTTAGCTTTGTTTCGTAACGTTTATAAAGGTTTGGCTTAAATCGCTAAAATAGGGAAATGTTTGGTGTTGTTTTGTAACATTTGTAAACGTTTAGATTTGTTTCGTAACGTTTTAAACGTTTGGTTTTATTTCGTATAGTTTGTAAATGTTTGGCTTAAATTGCTAAAAAGGTGAAACATTTGGTTTTGTTTCGTATCGTTTGTAAACGTTTGGCTTAAATCGCTAAAAAGGTGAAACGCTTGGATTTGTTTCGTAACGTTTGTAAACGTTTGGCTTAAATTGCTAAAAAGGTGATACGTTTGGATTTATGTTGTACCGTTTGTAAACATATGGCTTAAATCGCTAAAAAGGTGAAATGTTTGGTTTTGTTTCGTAGCGTTTGTAAACGTTTGGCTTCAATCAGTAAAAAGGTGAGACGTTTGGTTTTGTTTCGTAACGTTTGTAAAAGTTTGGATTTGTTTCGTAACGTTTTAAACGTTTGGTTTTGTTTTCGTAATGTTTGTAAACGTTTGGCTTAAATCACTAAAAAGGTGAAACGTTTGGTTTTGTTTCGTAACGTTTGTAAATGTTTGGTTTTGTTTCGTAACGTTTGTAAACGTTTGGCTTAAATCGCTAAAAAGGTGAAACGTGTTGTTTTGTTTTTAATGTTTGTAAACGTTTCGATTTGTTTCATAATGTTTGTTTCTTAACGTTTTAAACGTTTGGTTTTGTTTTTAATGTTTGGTTTTGTTTTGTACCGTTTGTAAACGTTTGCTTAAATCGCTAAAAAGGTGAGTGGTTTGGTTTTTTTCTTAACGTTTGTAAACATTTGGCTTGAATCGCTAAAAAGGTGAAACTTTTGGATTTGTTTCTTCATGTTTGTAAATGTTTGCCTTAAATCACTAAAAAGGTGAAATGTTTGGATTTGTTTCGTAACGTTTGTTAACGTTTGGCATAAATCGCTAAAAAGATGAAACGTTTGGATATGTTTCGTAACGTTTGTAAACGTTTGGTTTAAATGGCTAAAAAGGTGAAACGCTTGGATTTTTTTCGTAACGTTTGTAAACATTTGACTTGAATCGCTAAAAAAGTGAAACTTTTGGATTTGTTTCGTAATGTTTGTAAATGTTTGGCTTAAATCACTAAAAAGGTGAAACGTTTGGATTTGTTTTGTAAACATTGTGCTTTAATCGCTAAAAAGGTGAAACGTTTGGATTTGTTTCGTAACGTTTGTTAACGTTTGGCATAAATCGCTAAAAAGATGAAACGTTTGGATTTGTTTCATAACGTTTGTAAACATTTGGCTTAAATTGCTAAAAAGGTGAAACACTTGTATTTGTTTCGTAACATTTGTAAAGGTTAGGCCTAAATTGCTAAAAAGGTTAAACTTTTGGATTTGTTTCGTAACCTTTTTAAACATTTGGCTTAAATAGCTAAAAAGGTGAACCGTTTCTATTTTTTCGTAACGTTTGTTAACTTTAGGCTTAAATCGCTAAAAAGGTGAAACGTTTGGATTTGTTTCGTAACATTTGTAAACGTCTGGCATAAATTGCTATAAAGGTGAAATATTTGGATTTGTTTCGTAACGTTTAAATCGTTTGGCTTAAATCGCTAAAATGGGAAACGTTTGGATTTGTTTCTTAACGTTTTTAAACGTTTGGCTTAAATATCTAAAAAGGAGAAATATTTTGTTTTATTTCGTAACGTTTGTAAACGTTCGGCTTAAATCGCTAAAAAGGTGAAACGTTTGGATTTTTGTCCAAATGTTTGTAAACGTTTGGCCGAAATTGCAAAAAAGGCGAAACGTTTGAATATGTTTCGTAACATTTTGTAAACGTTTGGCTTAAATCGCTAAAAAGGGGAAACGTTTGGATTTGTTTCATAACGTTTGTAAACGATTGGCTTAAATTGTTAAAATGGTGAAATGCTTGGATTTGTTTTTTAACGTTTGTAAACGTTTGGCTTAAATTACTAAAAAGGTGAAATGCTTGAATTTATTTCGGAAAGTTTGTAAACGTTTGGCTTAAATTGCTAATAAGGTGAAACACTAGGATTTGTTTCGGAACGTTTGTAAACGTTTGGCTGAAATTGCTAAAAAGGTGAAATGCTTGGTTTTGTTTCATAACGTTTGTAAGGGTTTGGCTTAAATATCTAAAAAGGTTAAACGTTTTTATTTGTTTCATAACGTTTGTAAACGTCTGGCCTAAATTGCTAAAAAGGTGAAACGTTTGGATTTGTTCTGTAACGTTTGAAAACGTTGGCTTAAATCGCAAAAAAGGTGAAATGTTTGGTTTTGTTTCGTACTGTTTGTAACGTTCGGCTTAAATCTCTAAAAACGTGAAACGTTTGGATTTGTTTAGTAACGTTTGTAAGCGTTTAGCTTAAATTGCTAAAAAGGCGAAACGTTTGGATTTGTTTCGTAACATTTGTAAACGTTTGGCTTATATCGCAAAAAACATGAAATGTTTGGATTTGGTTAGTAACGTTTGTAATCATTTGGCTCAAATCGCTAAAAAGGTGAAACGTTTGAAATTTCGTAACGTTTGTAAACGTTTGGCTCAAATCGCTAAAAAGGTGAAACGTTTGAAATTTCTTAACGTTTGTAAACGTTTGGCTTAAATTGCTAAAAATGTTAAACGCTTGGATTCGTTTCGTAACGTTTTGAAATATTTTGCTTAAATTGCTAAAAAGGTTAAACGCTTGGTTTTGTTTCGTGATGTTTGTAAAGGTTTGGCTTAAATCGCTAAAAATGTGAAACGTTTGGATTTGTTTCGTAACGTTTGTAAACGTTTGGCTTATATCGCTAAAAAAGTGAAACGTTTTGATTTGTTTAGTAATGTTTGTAAACGTTTGGCTCAAATCGCTAAAAAGGTGAAACGTTTGAAATTTCGTAATGTTTGTAAACGTTTGGCTCAATTCGCTAAAAAGGTGAAACGTTTGAAATTTCTTAACATTTGTAAACGTTTGGCTTAAATTGTTAAAAAGGTTAAACGCTTGGATTTGTTTCGTAACGTTTGTAAATATTTTGCTTAAATTGCTAAAAAGGTTAAACGCTTGGTTTTGTTTCGTGATGTTTGTAAAGGTTTGGCTTAAATCGCTAAAAATGTGATACGTTTGGATTTGTTTCGTAACGTTTTAAATGTTTGGTTTTGTTTCGTAACGTTTGTAAACGTTTGGCTTAAAATCGCTAAAAAGGTGAAACGTTTGAATTTGTTTCGAAACGTTTGTAAACGTTTGGCTTAAATTGCTAAGAAGGCGAAACGTTTGGATTTGTTTCGTAGCATTTTTCGTAATGTTTGTAAATGTTTGGCTTAAATTGCTAAAAAGGGGAAACGTTTTTAAACGTTTGGCTTAAATTGCTAAAAAGGTTAAACATTTGAATTTATTTCGTAACGTTGTAAACGTTTGGCTTAAAATGCTAAAAAGGTGAAACGTTTGGAATTTTTTCGTAACGATTGTAACTTTTGGCTTAAATTTCTCAAAAGGTGAAACGCTTGGATTTGTTTCGTAACGTGTGTAAATGTTTGGCTTATATTGCTAAAAAGGTAAAACACTTAGATTGCTAAATAGGTGAAACATTTGGATTTGTTTCATAACCTTTGTAAACTGTTTGGGTTAAAAGGGGAAATGTTTGGATTTGTTTCTAAATGTTTGCCTTAAATCACTAAAAAGGTGAAACGTTTGGATTTGTTTTGTAACGTTTGTTAACGTTTGGCATAAATCGCTAAAAAGATGAAACGTTTGGATATGTTTCGTAACGTTTGTAAACGTTTGGTTTAAATGGCTAAAAAGGTGAAACGCTTGGATTTTTTTCGTAACGTTTGTAAACATTTGACTTGAATCGCTAAAAAAGTGAAACTTTTGGATTTGTTTCGTAACGTTTGTAAATGTTTGGCTTAAATCGCTAAAAAGGTGAAACGTTTGGATTTGTTTTGTAAACATTTGGCTTTAATCGCTAAAAAGGTGAAACGTTTGGATTTGTTTCGTAACGTTTGTTAACGTTTGGCATAAATCGCTAAAAAGATGAAACGTTTGGATTTGTTTCATAACGTTTGTAAACATTTTGCTTAAATTGCTAAAAGGGTGAAACGCTTGTATTTGTTTCGTAACATTTGTAAAGGTTTGGCCTAAATTGCTAAAAAGGTTAAACTTTTGGATTTGTTTCGAAACCTTTTTAAACATTTGGCTTAAATAGCTAAAAAGGTGAACCGTTTCTATTTTTTCGTAACGTTTGTTAACTTTAGGCTTAAATCGCTAAAAAGGTGAAACGTTTGGATTTGTTTCGTAACATTTGTAAACGTCTGGCATAAATTGCTATAAAGGTGAAATATTTGGATTTGTTTCGGAACGTTTAAATCGTTTGGCTTAAATCGCTAAAATGGGGAAACGTTTGGATTTGTTTCTTAACGTTTGTAAACGTTTGGCTTAAATATCTAAAAAGGAGAAATATTTTGTTTTATTTCGTAACGTTTGTAAACGTTCGGCTTAAATCGCTAAAAAGGTGAAACGTTTGGATTTTTGTCCAAATGTTTGTAAACGTTTGGCCGAAATTGCAAAAAAGGCGAAACGTTTGAATATGTTTCGTAACATTTTGTAAACGTTTGGCTTAAATCGCTAAAAAGGGGAAACGTTTGGATTTGTTTCATACCTTTTGTAAACGTTTGGTTTAAATTGTTAAAATGGTGAAATGCTTGGATTTGTTTTTTAACGTTTGTAAACGTTTGGCTTAAATTACTAAAAAGGTGAAATGCTTGAATTTATTTCGGAAAGTTTGTAAACGTTTGGCTTATATTGCTAATAAGGTGAAACACTAGGATTTGTTTCGGAACGTTTGTAAACGTTTGGCTTAAATTGCTAAAAAGGTGAAATGCTTGGTTTTGTTTCATAACGTTTGTAAGGCTTTGGCTTAAATCGCTAAGAATGTGAAACTTTTGGATTTATTTTGTAACGTATTAAACGTTTGGTTTTGTTTTGTAACGTTTGTAAACATTTGGCTTAAATTGCTAATAAGGCAAAACGTTTGGATTTTTTTCATAACTCTTGTAAATATTTGGCTTAAATTGCTAAAAAGACGAAACGTTTGGATTTGTTCCGCAATGTTTGTAAACGGTTGGCTTAAGTTGCTAAAAAGGTGAAATGCTTGGATTTGTTTCGTATCGTTTGTAAACGTTGGGCTTAAATTGCTAAAAAGGGGAAACGTTTGGATTTGTTTCGTAACGTTTTAAACGTTTGGTTTTCTTTTGTAATGTTTGTAAACATTCGGCTTAAATCGCTAAAAATGTAAAACGTTTGTATTTGTTTCGTAACGTTTGTAAATGTTTGGCTTAAATCGCTAAAAAGGGGAAACGTTTGGATTTGTTTCGAAACGTTTGTAAACGTTTGGCTTAAATGGCCAAAATGGTGAAACGTTTGGATTTGTTTTGTAATCTTTGAAAACGTTTGGCTTAAATCGCTAAAAAGTTGAAACGTTTGGTTTTGTTTCATAACCTTTGTAAACGATTGGTTTAAATCGCTAAAACGGTAAATTGTTTGTATTTGTTTCTTAACATTTGTAAACGTTTGGCTTAAATCGCTAAAAAGGTGAAACGTTTGGATTTGTTTCTTAACATTTGTAAACGTTTGGCTTAAATCTCCAAAAAGGGTAAAACGTTTGTATTTGTTCCGTAACGTTTGAAAACGTTTCGCTTAAATCGCAAAAACGGTGAAACGTTTGGTTTTGTTTCGTAACGTTTGTAAACGTTCGGCTTAAATCGCTAAAAAGGTGAAATGTCTGGAATTGTTTTATAACGTTTCTAAAAGTTTCACTTAAATTGCTAAAAATGTGAAACTTTTAGATTTTTTTCGTAACGTTTTAAATGTTTGGTTTAAATTTCTAAGAATGTGAAACGGTTGGATTTGTTTCGTAACGTTTGTAAAACGTTTAGCTTAAATTGCTAAAAAGTTGAAACGCTTGGATTTGTTTCGTAAAGTTTGTAAACGTTTGGCTTATTTCGTTTGAAAGGTGAAATGTTTGGATTTGCTTCGTATCCTTTGTAAACGTTTGGCTTAAATCGCTAAAAAGGTGAAACGTTTGGATTTGTTTCGTAACCTTTATAAACGTTTGGTGTTTTTTTGTAACATTTTTAATCGTTTTGATTTGTTTCGTAACGTTTTAAATGTTTGGTTTTGTTTCATAACGTTTGTAAACGTTTGGCTTAAACCGCTAAAAAGGTGAAACATTTGGTTTTGTTTCGTATCGTTTGTAAATGTTTGGCTTAAATCGCTAAAAAGGTGAAACGCTTGGTTTTGTTTCGTGATGTTTGTAAAGGTTTGGCTTAAATCGCTAAAAATATGATACGTTTGGATTTGTTTCGTAACGTTTTAAATGTTTGGTTTTGTTTCGTAACGTTTGTAAACGTTTGGCTTAAATCGCTAAAAAGGTGAAACGTTTGAATTTGTTTCGAAACGTTTGTAAACGTTTGGCTTAAATTGCTAAGAAGGTGAAACGTTTGGATTTGTTTCGTAGCATTTTTCTTAATGTTTGTAAATGTTTGGCTTAAATTGCTAAAAAGGTGAAACGTTTGTAAACGTTTGGCTTAAATCGCTAAAAAGGTTAAACATTTGAATTTATTTCGTAACGTTGTAAACGTTTGGCTTAAAATGCTAAAAAGGTGAAACGTTTTGAATTGTTTCGTAACGATTGTAAACTTTTGGCTTAATTTTCTCAAAAGGTGAAACGCTTGGATTTGTTTCGTAACGTGTGTAAATGTTTGGCTTATATTGCTAAAAAGGTAAAACACTTAGATTTGTTTCGTAATGTTTGTAAACGTTTGGCTTAGATTGCTAAATAGGTGAAACATTTGGATTTGTTTCATAACCTTTGTAAACTGTTTGGGTTAAAAGGGGAAATGTTTGGATTTGTTTCGAAATGTTTGGCTTAAATTGCTAAAAAAGCAAAACATCTGGATTTGTTTCGTAATGTTTGTAAACGTTCAGCTTAAATCACTAAAAATGTGAAATGTTTGGATTTGTTTCGAAACGTTTGTAAACGTTTGGCCTAAATTTCAAAAAAGGCGAACCGTTTGGATATTTTCGTAACATTTTCTAAACGTTTGGCTTAAATCGCTAAAAAAGTGAAACGTTTGGATTTGTTTCGTAACGTTTGGAAACGTTTGGCTTAAATTGCTAAAAAGGAGAAACGCTTGGATTTTTTTCATAACGTTTGTAAACGTTGGGCTTAAATTGCTAAAAAGGGGAAACGTTTGAATTTGTTTCGTAACGTTTTAACGTTTGGTTTTTTTTGTAACGTTTGTAAACGTTCGGCGTAAATCGCTAAGAATGTGAAACGTTTGTATTTGTTTTGAAACGTTTATAAATGTTTGGCTGAAATGGCTAAAACGGTGTCACGTTTGGATTTGTTTTCTAATCTTTGAAAACGATTGGCTTAAATCGCTATAAATCGCTAAAAAGTTTGTTTCGTAACGTTTGTAAAGGTTCGGCTTAAATCGCTATAAATGTGAAATGTTTGGATTTGTTTTGTAACGTTTGTAAAAGTTTGGCTTAAATTGCTAATAATGTGAAACGTTTAGATTTGTTTCGTAATGTTTTAAACGTTTGGTTTAAATTTCTAAAAATGTGTCACGCTTGGATTTGTTTCATAACGTTTGTAAACATTTGGCTTAAATTGCTAAAAAGTTGAAACGCTTGGATTTGTTTCGTAAAGTTTGTAAACGTTTGGCTTATATCGCTAAAAAGGTGAAACAATTGGATTTGTTTCGTATCGTTTGTAAACGTTTGGCTTAAATCGCTAAAAAGGTGAAACGTTTGAATTTGTTTCGAAACGTTTGTAAACGTTTGGTCTAAATTGCTAAGAAGGCGAAACGTTTGGATTTGTTTCGTAGCATTTTTCTTAATGTTTGTAAATGTTTGGCTTAAATTGCTAAAAAGGCGAAACGTTTGTAAACGTTTGGCTTAAATCGCTAAAAAGGTTAAACATTTGAATTTATTTCGTAACGTTGTAAACGTTTGGCTTAATATGCTAAAAAGGTGAAACGTTTGGAATTGTTTCGTAACGATTGTAAACTTTTGGCTTAATTTTCTCAAAAGGTGAAACGCTTGGATTTGTTTCGTAACGTGTGTAAATGTTTGGCTTATATTGCTAAAAAGGTAAAACACTTAGATTTGTTTCGTAATGTTTGTAAACGTTTGGCTTAGATTGCTAAATAGGTGAAACATTTGGATTTGTTTCATAACCTTTGTAAACTGTTTGGGTTAAAAGGGGAAATGTTTGGATTTGTTTCGAAATGTTTGGCTTAAATTGCTAAAAAGGCAAAACATCTGGATTTGTTTCGTAATGTTTGTAAACGTTCAGCTTAAATCACTAAAAAGGTGAAACGTTTGGATTTGTTTCGAAACGTTTGTAAACGTTTGGCCTAAATTTCAAAAAAGGCGAACCGTTTGGATATTTTCGTAACATTTTCTAAACGTTTGGCTTAAATCGCTAAAAAAGTGAAACGTTTGGATTTGTTTCGTAACGTTTGGAAACGTTTGGCTTAAATTGCTAAAAAGGGGAAACGCTTGGATTTTTTTCATAACGTTTGTAAACGTTGGGCTTAAATTGCTAAAAAGGGGAAACGTTTGAATTTGTTTCGTAACGTTTTAACGTTTGGTTTTTTTTGTAACGTTTGTAAACGTTCGGCGTAAATCGCTAAGAATGTGAAACGTTTGTATTTGTTTTGAAACGTTTATAAATGTTTGGCTGAAATGGCTAAAACGGTGTCACGTTTGGATTTGTTTTCTAATCTTTGAAAACGATTGGCTTAAATCGCTATAAATCGCTAAAAAGTTTGTTTCGTAACGTTTGTAAAGGTTCGGCTTAAATCGCTATAAATGTGAAATGTTTGGATTTGTTTTGTAACGTTTGTAAAAGTTTGGCTTAAATTGCTAATAATGTGAAACGTTTAGATTTGTTTCGTAATGTTTTAAACGTTTGGTTTAAATTTCTAAAAATGTGTCACGCTTGGATTTGTTTCATAACGTTTGTAAACATTTGGCTTAAATTGCTAAAAAGTTGAAACGCTTGGATTTGTTTCGTAAAGTTTATAAACGTTTGGCTTATATCGCTAAAAAGGTGAAACAATTGGATTTGTTCCGTATCGTTTGTAAACGTTTTGGCTTAAATCGCTAAAAAGGTGAAACGTTTGGATTTGTTTCATAACATTTGTAAAACACTTGGCTTAAATTGCTAAAAAGGCGAAATAGTTGGATTTGTTTTGTAACGTTTTAAACGTTTGGATTTGTTTTGTAACATTTGTAAACGTTTGGCTTAAATCACTAAAAATGTGAAACGTTTGGATTTGTTTCGTAAAGTTTGTAAACGTTTGGCTTAAATCACTAAAATAGGGAAACGTTTGGATTTGTTTCGTAACGTTTACAAACGTTTAGCTTTGTTTCGTAACGTTTATAAATGTTTGGCTTAAATCGCTAAAATAGGGAAATGTTTGGTGTTGTTTTGTAACATTTGTAAACGTTTAGATTTGTTTCGTAACGTTTTAAACGTTTGGTTTTATTTCGTATAGTTTGTAAATGTTTGGCTTAAATTGCTAAAAAGGTGAAACATTTGGTTTTGTTTCGTATCGTTTGTAAACGTTTGGCTTAAATCGCTAAAAAGGTGAAACGCTTGGATTTGTTTCGTAACGTTTGTAAACGTTTGGCTTAAATTGCTAAAAAGGTGATACGTTTGGATTTATGTTGTACCGTTTGTAAACATATGGCTTAAATCGCTAAAAAGGTGAAATGTTTGGTTTTGTTTCGTAACGTTTGTAAACGTTTGGCTTCAATCAGTAAAAAGGTGAGACGTTTGGTTTTGTTTCGTAACGTTTGTAAAAGTTTGGATTTGTTTCGTAACGTTTTATACGTTTGGTTTTGTTTTTGTAATATTTGTAAACGTTTGGCTTAAATCACTAAAAAGGTGAAACGTTTGGTTTTGTTTCGTAACGTTTGTAAATGTTTGGTTTTGTTTCGTAACGTTTGTAAACGTTTGGCTTAAATCGCTAAAAAGGTGAAACGTGTTGTTTTGTTTTTAATGTTTGTAAACGTTTCGATTTGTTTCATAATGTTTGTTTCTTAACGTTTTAAACATTTGGTTTTGTTTTTAATGTTTGGTTTTGTTTTGTACCGTTTGTAAACGTTTGCTTAAATCGCTAAAAAGGTGAGTGGTTTGGTTTTTTTCTTAACGTTTGTAAACATTTGGCTTGAATCGCTAAAAAGGTGAAACTTTTGGATTTGTTTCTTCATGTTTGTAAATGTTTGCCTTAAATCACTAAAAAGGTGAAATGTTTGGATTTGTTTCGTAACGTTTGTTAACGTTTGGCATAAATCGCTAAAAAGATGAAACGTTTGGATATGTTTCGTAACGTTTGTAAACGTTTGGTTTAAATGGCTAAAAAGGTAAAACGCTTGGATTTTTTTCGTAACGTTTGTAAACATTTGACTTGAATCGCTAAAAAAGTGAAACTTTTGGATTTGTTTCGTAACGTTTGTAAATGTTTGGCTTAAATCGCTAAAAAGGTGAAACGTTTGGATTTGTTTTGTAAACATTTGGCTTTAATCGCTAAAAAGGTGAAACGTTTGGATTTGTTTCGTAACGTTTGTTAACGTTTGGCATAAATCGCTAAAAAGATGAAACGTTTGGATTTGTTTCATAACGTTTGTAAACATTTGGCTTAAATTGCTAAAAAGGTGAAACGCTTGTATTTGTTTCGTAACATTTGTAAAGGTTTGGCCTAAATTGCTAAAAAGGTTAAACTTTTGGATTTGTTTCGTAACCTTTTTAAACATTTGGCTTAAATAGCTAAAAAGGTGAACCGTTTCTATTTTTTCGTAACGTTTGTTAACTTTAGGCTTAAATCGCTAAAAAGGTGAAACGTTTGGATTTGTTTCGTAACGTTTAAATCGTTTGGCTTAAATCGCTAAAATGGGAAACGTTTGGATTTGTTTCTTAACGTTTGTAAACGTTTGGCTTAAATATCTAAAAAGGAGAAATATTTTGTTTTATTTCGTAACGTTTGTAAACGTTCGGCTTAAATCGCTAAAAAGGTGAAACGTTTGGATTTTTGTCCAAATGTTTGTAAACGTTTGGCCGAAATTGCAAAAAAGGCGAAACGTTTGAATATGTTTCGTAACATTTTGTAAACGTTTGGCTTAAATCGCTAAAAAGGGGAAACGTTTGGATTTGTTTCATAACGTTTGTAAACGTTTGGCTTAAATTGTTAAAATGGTGAAATGCTTGGATTTGTTTTTTAACGTTTGTAAACGTTTGGCTTAAATTACTAAAAAGGTGAAATGCTTGAATTTATTTCGGAAAGTTTGTAAACGTTTGGCTTAAATTGCTAATAAGGTGAAACACTAGGATTTGTTTCGGAACGTTTGTAAACGTTTGGCTGAAATTGCTAAAAAGGTGAAATGCTTGGTTTTGTTTCATAACGTTTGTAAGGGTTTGGCTTAAATCGATAAGAATGTGAAACTTTTGGATTTATTTTGTAACGTATTAAACGTTTGGTTTTGTTTTGTAACGTTTGTAAACATTTGGCTTAAATTGCTTATAAGGCAAAACCTTTGAATTTTTTTCATAACTCTTGTAAATGTTTGGCTTAAATTGCTAAAAAGACGAAACGTTTGGATTTGTTCCGCAATGTTTGTAAACGGTTGGCTTAAGTTGCTAAAAAGGTGAAATGCTTGGATTTGTTTCGTATCGTTTGTAAACGTTGGGCTTAAATTGCTAAAAAGGGGAAACGTTTGGATTTGTTTCGTAACGTTTTAAACGTTTGGTTTTCTTTTGTAATGTTTGTAAACATTCGGCTTAAATCGCTAAAAATGTAAAACGTTTGTATTTGTTTCGTAACGTTTGTAAATGTTTGGCTTAAATCGCTAAAAAGGGGAAACGTTTGGATTTGTTTCGAAACGTTTGGCTTAAATGGCCAAAACGGTGAAACGTTTGGATTTGTTTTGTAATCTTTGAAAACGTTTGGCTTAAATCGCTAAAAAGTTGAAACGTTTGGTTTTGTTTCATAACCTTTGTAAACGATTGGTTTAAATCGCTAAAACGGTAAATTGTTTGTATTTGTTTCTTAACATTTGTAAACGCTTGGCTTAAATCGCTAAAAAGGTGAAACGTTTGGATTTGTTTCTTAACATTTGTAAACGTTTGGCTTAAATCGCCAAAAAGGGTAAAACGTTTGTATTTGTTCCGTAACGTTTGAAAACGTTTCGCTTAAATCGCAAAAACGGTGAAACGTTTGGTTTTGTTTCGTAACGTTTGTAAACGTTCGGCTTAAATCGCTAAAAAGGTGAAATGTCTAGATTTGTTTTATAACGTTTCTAAAAGTTTCACTTAAATTGCTAAAAATGTGAAACTTTTGGATTTTTTTCGTAACGTTTTAAATGTTTGGTTTAAATTTCTAAGAATGTGAAACGGTTGGATGTGTTTCGTAACGTTTGTAAAACGTTTAGCTTAAATTGCTAAAAAGTTGAAACGCTTGGATTTGTTTTGTAAAGTTTGTAAACGTTTGGCTTATATCGTTAGAAAGGTGAAATGTTTGGATTTGCTTCGTATCCTTTGTAAACGTTTGGCTTAAATCGCTAAAAAGGTGAAACGTTTGGATTTGTTTCGTAACCTTTATAAACGTTTGGTGTTTTTTTGTAACATTTTTAATCGTTTTGATTTGTTTCATAACGTTTTAAATGTTTGGTTTTGTTTCATAACGTTTGTAAACGTTTGGCTTAAACCGCTAAAAAGGTGAAACATTTGGTTTTGTTTCGTATCGTTTCTAAATGTTTGGCTTAAATCGCTAAAACGGTGAAACGCTTGGTTTTGTTTCGTGATGTTTGTAAAGGTTTGGCTTAAATCGCTAAAAATGTGATACGTTTGGATTTGTTTCGTAACGTTTTAAATGTTTGGTTTTGTTTCGTAACGTTTGTAAACGTTTGGCTTAAATCGCTAAAAAGGTGAAACGTTTGAATTTGTTTCGAAACGTTTGTAAACGTTTGGTTTAAATTGCTAAGAAGGCGAAACGTTTGGATTTGTTTCGTAGCATTTTTCTTAATGTTTGTAAATGTTTGGCTTAAATTGCTAAAAAGGGGAAACGTTTGTAAACGTTTGGCTTAAATCGCTAAAAAGGTTAAACATTTGAATTTATTTCGTAACGTTGTAAACGTTTGGCTTAATATGCTAAAAAGGTGAAACGTTTGGAATTGTTTCGTAACGATTGTAAACTTTTGGCTTAATTTTCTCAAAAGGTGAAACGCTTGGATTTGTTTCGTAACGTGTGTAAATGTTTGGCTTATATTGCTAAAAAGGTAAAACACTTAGATTTGTTTCGTAATGTTTGTAAACGTTTGGCTTAGATTGCTAAATGGGTGAAACATTTGGATTTGTTTCATAACCTTTGTAAACTGTTTGGGTTAAAAGGGGAAATGTTTGGATTTGTTTCGAAATGTTTGGCTTAAATTGCTAAAAAGGCAAAACATCTGGATTTGTTTCGTAATGTTTGTAAACGTTCAGCTTAAATCACTAAAAAGGTGAAACGTTTGGATTTGTTTCGAAACGTTTGTAAACGTTTGGCCTAAATTTCAAAAAAGGCGAACCGTTTGGATATTTTCGTAACATTTTCTAAACGTTTGGCTTAAATCGCTAAAAAAGTGAAACGTTTGGATTTGTTTCGTAACGTTTGGAAACGTTTGGCTTAAATTGCTAAAAAGGGGAAACGCTTGGATTTTTTTCATAACGTTTGTAAACGTTGGGCTTAAATTGCTAAAAAGGGGAAACGTTTGAATTTGTTTCGTAACGTTTTAACGTTTGGTTTTTTTTGTAACGTTTGTAAACGTTCGGCGTAAATCGCTAAGAATGTGAAACGTTTGTATTTGTTTTGAAACGTTTATAAATGTTTGGCTGAAATGGCTAAAACGGTGTCACGTTTGGATTTGTTTTCTAATCTTTGAAAACGATTGGCTTAAATCGCTATAAATCGCTAAAAAGTTTGTTTCGTAACGTTTGTAAAGGTTCGGCTTAAATCGCTATAAATGTGAAATGTTTGGATTTGTTTTGTAACGTTTGTAAAAGTTTGGCTTAAATTGCTAATAATGTGAAACGTTTAGATTTGTTTCGTAATGTTTTAAACGTTTGGTTTAAATTTCTAAAAATGTGTCACGCTTGGATTTGTTTCATAACGTTTGTAAACATTTGGCTTAAATTGCTAAAAAGTTGAAACGCTTGGATTTGTTTCGTAAAGTTTGTAAACGTTTGGCTTATATCGCTAAAAAGGTGAAACATTTGGATTTGTTTCGTATCGTTTGTAAACGTTTGGCTTAAATCGCTAAAAAGGTGAAACGTTTGGATTTGTTTCATAACATTTGTAAAACGCTTGGCTTAAATTGCTAAAAAGGCGAAATAGTTGGATTTGTTTTGTAACGTTTTAAACGTTTGGATTTGTTTTGTAACGTTTGTAAACGTTTGGCTTAAATCACTAAAAATGTGAAACGTTTGGATTTGTTTCGTAAAGTTTGTAAACGTTTGGCTTAAATCACTAAAATAGGGAAACGTTTGGATTTGTTTCGTAACGTTAACAAACGTTTAGCATTGTTTCGTAACGTTTATAAATGTTTGGCTTAAATCGCTAAAATAGGGAAATGTTTGGTGTTGTTTTGTAACATTTGTAAACGTTTAGATTTGTTTCGTAACGTTTTAAACGTTTGGTTTTATTTCGTATAGTTTGTAAATGTTTGGCTTAAATTGCTAAAAAGGTGAAACATTTGGAATTGTTTCGTATCGTTTGTAAACGTTTGGCTTAAATCGTTAAAAAGGTGAAACGCTTGGATTTGTTTCGTAACGTTTGTAAACGTTTGGCTTAAATTGCTAAAAAGGTGATACGTTTGGATTTATGTCGTCTCGTTTGTAAACATATGGCTTAAATCGCTAAAAAGGTGAAATGTTTGGTTTTGTTTCGTAACGTTTGTAAACGTTTGGCTTCAATCAGTAAAAAGGTGAGACGTTTGGTTTTGTTTCGTAACGTTTGTAAAAGTTTGGATTTGTTTCGTAACGTTTTAAACGTTTGGTTTTGTTTTAGTAATGTTTGTAAACGTTTGGCTTAAATCACTAAAAAGGTGAAACGTTTGGTTTTGTTTCGTAACGTTTGTAAATGTTTGGTTTTGTTTCGTAACGTTTGTAAACGTTTGGCTTAAATCGCTAAAAAGGTGAAACGTGTTGTTTTGTTTTTAATGTTTGTAAACGTTTCGATTTGTTTCATAATGTTTGTTTTTTAACGTTTTAAACGTTTGGTTTTGTTTTTAATGTTTGGTTTTGTTTTGTACCGTTTGTAAACGTTTGCTTAAATCGCTAAAAAGGTGAGTGGTTTGGTTTTTTTCTTAACGTTTGTAAACATTTGGCTTGAATCGCTAAAAAGGTGAAACTTTTGGATTTGTTTCTTAATGTTTGTAAATGTTTGCCTTAAATCACTAAAAAGGTGAAACGTTTGGATTTGTTTCGTAACGTTTGTTAACGTTTGGCATAAATCGCTAAAAAGATGAAACGTTTGGATATGTTTCGTAACGTTTGTAAACGTTTGGTTTAAATGGCTAAAAAGGTGAAACGCTTGGATTTTTTTCGTAACGTTTGTAAACATTTGACTTGAATCGCTAAAAAAGTGAAACTTTTGGTTTTGTTTCGTAACGTTTGTAAATGTTTGGCTTAAATCGCTAAAAAGGTGAAACGTTTGGATTTGTTTTGTAAACATTTGGCTTTAATCGCTAAAAAGGTGAAACGTTTGGATTTGTTTCGTAACGTTTGTTAACGTTTGGCATAAATCGCTAAAAAGATGAAACGTTTGGATTTGTTTCATAACGTTTGTAAACATTTGGCTTAAATTACTAAAAAGGTGAAACGCTTGTATTTGTTTCGTAACATTTGTAAAGGTTTGGCCTAAATTGCTAAAAAGGTTAAACTTTTGGATTTGTTTCGTAACCTTTTTAAACATTTGGCTTAAATAGCTAAAAAGGTGAACCGTTTCTATTTTTTCGTAACGTTTGTTAACTTTAGGCTTAAATCGCTAAAAAGGTGAAACGTTTGGATTTGTTTCGTAACATTTGTAAACGTCTGGCATAAATTGCTACAAAGGTGAAATATTTGGATTTGTTTCGTAACGTTTAAATCGTTTGGCTTAAATCGCTAAAATGGGGAAACGTTTGGATTTGTTTCTTAACGTTTGTAAACGTTTGGCTTAAATATCTAAAAAGGAGAAATATTTTGTTTTATTTCGTAACGTTTGTAAACGTTCGGCTTAAATCGCTAAAAAGGTGAAACGTTTGGATTTTTGTCCAAATGTTTGTAAACGTTTGGCCAAAATTGCAAAAAAGGCGAAACGTTTGAATATGTTTCGTAACATTTTGTAAACGTTTGGCTTAATTCGCTAAAAAGGGGAAACGTTTGGATTTGTTTCATAACGTTTGTAAACGTTTGGCTTAAATTGTTAAAATGGTGAAATGCTTGGATTTGTTTTTTATCGTTTGTAAACGTTTGGCTTAAATTACTAAAAAGGTGAAATGCTTGAATTTATTTCGGAAAGTTTGTAAACGTTTGGCTTAAATTGCTAATAAGGTGAAACACTAGGATTTGTTTCGGAACGTTTGTAAACGTTTGGCTTAAATTGCTAAAAAGGTGAAATGCTTGGTTTTGTTTCATAACGTTTGTAAGGGTTTGGCTTAAATCGCTAAGAATGTGAAACTTTTGGATTTATTTTGTAACGTATTAAACGTTTGGTTTTGTTTTGTAATGTTTGTAAACATTTGGCTTAAATTGCTAATAAGGCAAAACGTTTGGATTTTTTTCATAACTCTTGTAAATGTTTGGTTTAAATTGCTAAAAAGACGAAACGTTTGGATTTGTTCCGCAATGTTTGTAAACGGTTGGCTTAAGTTGCTAAAAAGGTGAAATGCTTGGATTTGTTTCGTATCGTTTGTAAACGTTGGTCTTAATTTGCTAAAAAGGGGAAACGTTTGGATTTGTTTCGTAACGTTTTAAACGTTTGGTTTTCTTTTGTAATGTTTGTAAACATTCGGCTTAAATCGCTAAAAATGTAAAACGTTTGTATTTGTTTCGTAACGTTTGTAAATGTTTGGCTTAAATCGCTAAAAAGGGGAAACGTTTGGATTTGTTTCGAAACGTTTGTAAACGTTTGGCTTAAATGGCCAAAACGGTGAAACGTTTGGATTTGTTTTGTAATCTTTGAAAACGTTTGGCTTAAATCGCTAAAAAGTTGAAACGTTTGGTTTTGTTTCATAACCTTTGTAAACGATTGGTTTAAATCGCTAAAACGGTAAATTGTTTGTATTTGTTTCTTAACATTTGTAAACGTTTGGCTTAAATCGCTAAAAAGGTGAAACGTTTGGATTTGTTTCTTAACATTTGTAAACGTTTGGCTTAAATCGCCAAAAAGGGTAAAACGTTTGTATTTGTTCCGTAACGTTTGAAAACGTTTCGCTTAAATCGCAAAAACGGTGAAACGTTTGGTTTTTTTTCGTAACGTTTGTAAACGTTCGGCTTAAATCGCTAAAAAGGTGAAATGTCTGGATTTGTTTTATAACGTTTCTAAAAGTTTCACTTAAATCTAAAAGTTTCACTTAAATTGCTAAAAAAGTGAAACTTTTGGATTTTTTTCGTAACGTTTTAAATGTTTGGTTTAAATTTCTAAGAATGTGAAACGATTGGATTTGTTTCGTAACGTTTGTAAAACGTTTAGCTTAAATTGCTAAAAAGTTGAAACGCTTGGATTTGTTTCGTAAAGTTTGTAAACGTTTGGCTTATTTCGTTAGAAAGGTGAAATGTTTGGATTTGCTTCGTATCCTTTGTAAACGTTTGGCTTAAATCGCTAAAAAGGTGAAACGTTTGGATTTGTTTCGTAACCTTTATAAACGTTTGGTGTTTTTTTGTAACAATTTTAATCGTTTTGATTTGTTTCGTAACGTTTTAAATGTTTGGTATTGTTTCATAACGTTTGTAAACGTTTGGCTTAAACCGCTAAAAAGGTGAAACATTTGGTTTTGTTTCGTATCGTTTGTAAATGTTTGGCTTAAATCGCTAAAAAGGTGAAACACTTGGATTTGTTTCGTAACGTTTGTAAACGTTTGGCATAAATTGCTAAAAAGGTGATACATTTGGATTTGTGTCGTAACGTTTGTAAACGTATGGCTTAAATCGCTAAAAAGGTGAAACGTTTGGTTTTGTTTCGTAACGTTTGTAAACGTTTGGCTTCAATCAGTAAAAAGGTGAGACGTTTGGTTTTGTTTCGTAACGTTTGTAAACGTTTGGATTTGTTTTGTAACGTTTGTTTCGTAACGTTTTAAACGTTTGGTTTTGTTTCGTAATGTTTGTAAACGTTTGGCTTAATTCGCTTAAAAGGTGAAACATTTGGTTTTGTTTCGTAACGTTTGTAAACGTTGGGTTTAAATCGCTAAAAAGGTGAAACGTTTTGTTTAGTTTCGTAATGTTTGTAAACGTTTTGATTTATTTTGTAATGTTTGTTTCGTAACATTGTAAACGTTTGGTTTTGTTTTGTAACGTTTGTAAACGTTTGGCTTAAATCGCTAAAAAGGGGAAACGTTTGGTTTTGTTTCGTAATGTTTGTAAACGTTTGGCTTAAATTGCTAAAAAGGTGAAACGTTTGGATTTGTTTCGTGACGTTTGTAAACGGTTGTGTTCAATCGCTAAAAAGGTGAAACGTTTGGATTTGTTTCGTAGCGTTTGTAAACGTTTGGCCTAAATCGCTAAAACTGTGAAACGTTTGGTTTTGTTCCGTAACGTTAGTAAACATTTGGCTTAAATTGCTAAAAAGGTGAAATGCTTGGATTTGTTTCGTAACGTTTGTAAACGTTTGGCTTAAATAGCTAAAAAGGTGAAACATTTGATTTTGCTTCGCAACGTTTATATACGTTCGGCTTAAATTGCTAAAAAGATGAAACGCTTGGATTTGTTTCGTTACGTTTGTAAACGTTTGGCTTAAATTGCCAAGAAGGTGAAACGCTTGGTTTTTGTTTTGTAATGTTTGTAAACGTTTGGCGTACATTGCTAAAAATGGGTTGGATTTGTTTCATAACGTTAGTAAACGTTTGGCTTCAATCGCTTAAAAGGTGAAACGTTTGGATTTGTTTCGTAACGTTTGTAAACGTTTGGCTTCAATCGCTAAAAAGGTGAAACGTTTGGATTTGTTTCGTAACGTTTTAACATTTGGCTTAATTCGCTAAAATTGGGTAACGTTTGGATTTGCTTCGTAGCGTTTTTTAATGTTTGGCTTAAATTGCTAAAAAGGTGAAACGTTTGGTTTTGTTTCGTAGTGTTTGTAAACGTTCGGCTTAAATCGTTAAAAAGGTGAAACGTTTTGATTTGTTTCGTAACGTCTGTAAATGTTTGGCTTAATGTCACGGCCCAATTTCATGAATCTTGACCGGCGCTAGTGTATGGGTATGGTCGTACCGAAACCCGTAGCAAGTCTTGCGAAAAACAATCAAACATATAAACCTGCAGAACACTGCTCAAGGGCAACCAAGACTCCAACCTAAAGTAGCAACTTATATCACAATTCTAATATAAATAACTTAATATCTGAAATGCTCAACAGCATGCCTTAAATATAATAATAAAATAATCCAGAGTAAATAAGCTAACAATAAACAATCGGACAAACCGACAATCCCAATGTGCAATAACCAAAGTAATATATAAACTAGTTCTACTGCGGTCTAAGAGTTCGAAAACAGTAACTAGTTTAAATAACATAAAACCTCCGAGGAATCAAAAGAATCGGAGTGGACCAGCTTTCAAATCATAAACCTACAAAATTTGGAAAAACAACGGGGTCAGATATGCTGAGATGAGTTCGCAATACTATTTACATTTATTAAGTTTAAAACCATTAAATCAAAACATTTTATACTAATATAGTATGATTATGGAAAGCAGTATTGAAATGATCCGAGCGTAAGTATGACATAGCATACTGATAATCCCAGAGTGGACGGGAACATATCCTCGTCATATACCAGCGTAAGCAAGACATTTGTCTGCCGATCCCAGAGTATTTACCGGTGCACACAGTCTCGATACAAGCATATCGAGTAGCTTGTTTCAATCATGATCCATAATTGCTTAAAACAGTTCAAAAACATTTATAATACTAAAATACATTGCGGTACTTAATAAAGCGGTAAATAGCACTACAAACTCACTGCTTGCTATCCACGTGAATCTTGGCAAACAGCTAACCCTGCGTAGACTCCGAAGTACGATCAGTCGATGGGTCTAAAAAAATATATAAGTTAAAATCCGAACAATCCCTAACTCTAAGATCACTAGACACCACATAGGACTTGTATCTTAACACAACCAAAGAACAACATTCAAAACACAGTAAGCCCAAAGGCAAAGTACATTACATATCCAACCAATACAATAACTAATTAAGCTTAGGTAGGTTCTCGTTTTAAAAACAATCCAGAGTAATATAATTGAAACAACACCTTTCGATATCCAAGAAATCCTAGAGTAACGTGTTAGCCATATATCAACTATATGATTGACGCAACATGTCGGGCGACACAAGTGTAACCCGACCCAGCCAGAGTAAAATCCAAAGTTAAATCCTTTAAAACCAAACCAATGTATTTGAAAACAAAGAACTCACTATAAGCTTAACCCAACACAAGTCAAACTCATATCAACAAAATACAACAATATTGCCAACACTTGGCCACTTTCACCCGAAGTTCATACATCTCAAATAAAACACCTTAACTGTAACTAAACATGATTTCAATCATTTTAAATTAACTAAACTCGCATCTGAAGTATATACTTAAAATAGCCTTAAAATCCTGTAAGAATATCCACAACTCAAATGCTTAGACAATCATCGATTATCAAGACAATTCAAGGTAAACTAACATGTTTTATAAGTTCAAATCATTTTCAAAACATATTTTTCAGCCTTTAATAACTTGGTTTAAATCAAAATTAAGCCAAAGCACTCAAATAATCAAGTATGGCAATTTTGCCGAAAATTGCCTAAACTAGCCAAACGATTCAAAACCAACAATCGATGAAACAGAGTATGTTACTACTGATTTAAAACCTTTAAAATATCACTTAGAATATATTATATCAGTAGGTATAGAATTTGAAAATCATATTGTATTTGTAACGTTCAATTTCCTTAAAATCGCCATTTTCGCAAATCGTAGAATTTTTACAAACCAAACCAATTTCGATTCTCATTTACAAATAAAAACTTTTTATTTCAGTAGCTATTGATAATAATCAATAAATTTTGATTCAACCATTTAAATAATTCATTAAACGAATACAATTCGCACAAGTCTAGAAATCGCCTAATCATTGTTTAATTACACCAATTCGTTATTGAATCATGCCAAATTCTCTCCAAAACTTATAAAATCAGATTATATATGTAAAACCCATCATTTAATCATATAAATTCAGTAGCTTAAACATAGCATATCAATAACAACAATTCAATCCATCAAAATCCTATATTATGCATTTCTAGGCAAAATCACACAACAACGAATCCATAAATCAATTACGAGTAAAATCATTACCTAAGAATAATGAACAAGATTATAATTGATGTATTAACCCAAGGTTCAAAGGGCTTGACTTAAATCAATTGGATCTACAAGCCACAAACAAAGAACACAACGTAGAAATCGCGTAGAAGTTCTTAGCGTAATGAATCACATCCGAACTTGTTAGAACAAAATAAATGTGTATTTTCTATGAAGATATTCGTTTTAGGATTTGTGGAAAAGAAAAGGAGGCTTCTCACATGAAAATAAGGGTCTATTTATAGACTTATGCGGGTTTTACATGGGCTTTGATAAAAACCACAGTTTAATTATCATTTTGAGAGTTAGAAGAATCTAAACAACTTGAAAATTTTACTCATGCTAGAAAATACTCTTATGAACAACATATCAAAAAATGGGCGTGATCTGACATTTCAATTGGGAGATATCAACGTTTTACTAAAACAGGGCAGTTCTGGAAAACATGCGAATGCTGTTTTGATATATACCCGAAAATAAATCGAATCAATATCAAACACATACGAGATCATGAGATACATATAAGACACTCAAAAAGACACAACCAAGGTATCACAAGTGTTACTTCTAACATATAATCATTCAGAATCAAGTTCGAAACATAACAAGAAAAATGTTGAAATGCAAAATAACAACGAATGCAAGAAAACAACCAATTTGTAACGGATAACCAAACTGACAAATCAAGTTTGAAAACACGGGGTATTACAATTAAATTGGTAAAAATGTGAAACACTTGGATTTGTTTCGTGCCGTTTGTAAACTTTTGGCTTTAATTACTAAAAAGGCAAAACGCTTGGATTTATTTCGGAACGTTTGTAAAAGTTTGGCTTTTTTTTATGGTAAAAATGATTTCATTGAATCAAATCAGAGGCAGTTACATTTGTGAGAAACTCAGGAAAGTGATAAAACCACTCTTGATGACCTGACAAGTACCGGGCATTGTGCGCTAACAAATGCGCAGCCTGATTCGCAGATCGCCTCACGAAAGCAAAAGAAACATTATGAAACTGCCTAGCTAGGACCAAAAAATCAACTAACAGCATATCCTTCTCGACTAAGTCAGGATTACGTAGCTCTAAAATCACATTCATTGCGTCTGACTCAATCACCATATCATCTACACCCTTCAACCAACTCAAAGCCTCGCGAATCCCCATGATTTCAGCATGACGAGCAGAATACGAACAAAGCAAATTAACTTGCCTCGCTTGAACAATACTCCCTTTCCAATCTAGAACCACTATTCCCACTCCCATCTCCTGCTTACCTGAAAACACGGAAGCGTCGACATTCACTTTCAATCTCCCCTTATCTGGAACGGACCAAATGACGCCTCCCTCATCCCTGCGAACTGCTGCCATACGAAGTTCGCCGAAGTTGCTATTTGCAGCTTGCCAAGAAGCTTGCTGGAACCCCGCTGCTGACACAATAGTCACTGGATTACCCTTCTCCTTCTTCAACACTGTGTTGTTTCTATTCAACCACACATTGCAGCACACAAAAGCAGCTAAGGCAGAATCCTCCTCACTGAAAGCTGACAGCCACGACTCACACCAAGAACCAAAATTCCCATCACAACTCTAAATTGCTAAAAAGGTGAAACGCTTGGATTTATTTCGTAATGCTTGTAAATTTTTTGCTTAAATCGCTAAAAAGGTGAAACTTTTGGATTTGTTTCGTAATGTTTGTAAATGTTTAGCTTAAATCGCTAAAAATGTGAAATTTTTGGATTTGTGTTGTAAATGTTTGGCTTAAATCGTTAAAAAGGTGAAACGTTTGGTTTTGTTTCGTAACGTTTGTCAACGTTTGGCATAAATCGCTAAAAAGATGAAACGTTTGGATTTGTTTCGTAACGTTTGTAACCGTTTGGCACTATCGCTAAAAAGATGAAACGTTAGGATTTGTTTCGTAAAGTTTGTAAACGTTTGGCTTAAATTGCTAAAATTGTGAAACAGTTGGATTTGTTTCGTAACGTTTGTAAAGGTTTGGCCTAAATTGCTAAAAAGGTTAAACTTTTGGATTTGTTTCGTAACCTTTGTTATCGTTTGACTTAAATAGCTAAAAAGGTGAACCGTTTGGATTTTTTTCGTAACGTTTGTTAACGTTAGGCTTTAATCGCTAAAAAGGTGAAACGTTTGGATTTTTTTCGTATCGTTTGTAAACGTTTGGCATAAATTTCTATAAAGGTGAAATGTTTGGATTTGTTTGGTAACGTTTTAAACGTTTGGCTTAAATCGCTAAAATGGGGAAATTTTTGGATTTGTTTCATAACATTTGTAAGCGTTTGGCTTAAATGTCTAAAAGGGTGAAAAATTTGGTTTTGTTTCGTAACGTTTGTAAACGTTCGGCTTAAATCGCTAAAAAGGTGAAACATTTGGATTTGTTTCGTAACGTTTGGAAATGTTTGGCTTAAATTGCTAAAAAGGTAAAACGCTAAGATTTGTTTCATAACGTTTGTAAACGTTTGGCTTAAATTGCTAAAAAGGTGAAATGCTTGAATTTGTTTTGGAACATTTATAAACGTTTGCCTTAATTTTCTAAAAAGGTGAAACGCTTGGACTTGTTTCATAACGTTTGGAAACTATTGGCTTAAATTGCTAAAAAGGTGAAACGCTTGGATTTGTTTCATAAGATTTTTAAACGTTTAGCTTAAATTGCTAAAAAGGTGAAACGTTGGGATTTGTTTCGTAACAATTTTAATGTTTTGGTTTGTTACGTATAGTTTGTAAATGTTCGGCTTATATTTCTAAAAATGTGAAACGTTTGTATTTGTTTCATAACGTTTGCAAATGTGTGGTTTAAATCGCTAAAAAGGGGAAACGTTTGGATTTGTTTCGTAATGTTTGTAAACGTTTGGCTTCAATCGCAAAAAAGGTGAAACATTTGGATTTGTTTCGAATCGCTTGTAAAAGTTTGGCTTAAATAGTTAAAATGGGGAAACGCATGCATTTGTTTCGTAACGTTTTTAAACGTTTTGCTTAAATTGCAAAAAAGAGGAAATGTTTGGATTTGTTTCGTATCGTTTGTAAAGGTTTGGAATATATTGCTAAAATCGTGAAACGTTTTGATTTCTTTCGTAACGTTTGTAAACGTTTGGCTCAAATCGCTAAAAAGATGAAACGTTTCAAATGTCGTAACGTTTATAGACGTTTGGCTTCTATTTCTAAAAAGGTGAATCGCTTGGATTTGTTTCATAATGTTTTTAAACGTTTGGCTTAAAATGCTAAAAAGGTGAAACGTTTAGATTTGTTTCGTAATAATTTAAATCTTTGGTTTTATTTCGTAACGTTTGTAAATGTTTGACTTAATTCGCTAAAAATGTGAAACGTTTGTATTTGTTTCGTAACGTTTGTAAATGTTTGGCTTAAATCGCTAAAAAGGTGAAATGTTTGGATTTGTTTTGCAACGTTTGTAAACGTTTTGCTTAAATTGCTAAAAAGGTGACACGTTTGGATTTATTTCGTAACCTTTCTAAACGTTTGGCTTAAATCGCTAAAAAGGGGAAATGTTTGGATTTGTTTCGCAACGTTTGTAAACGTTTTGCTTAAATTGCTAAAAAGGTGACACGTTTGGATTTGTTTCGTAACGTTTGTAAACGTTTGGCTTAAATCGGTAAAAATATTAAACGTTTGGATTTGTTTCATAACATTTGTAAACATCTGGCTTAAATTGCTGAAAAGGTGAAACGTTTGGATTTGTTCCGTAACGTTTGAAAACGTTTCGCTTAAATCGCTAAAAAGGTGAAGCATTTGGATTTATTTAGTAATGTTTGTAAACGTTTTCTTTATATCGCGAAAAATGTGAAACGTTTGGATTTCTTTCGTAACGTTTGTAAACGTTTGGCTCAAATCGTTAAAAAGGTGAAACGTTTGAAATTTCGTAACGTTTGTAAACGTTTGGCTTAAATTGCTAAAAAGGTGAAACGTTTAGATTCGTTTCGTAACGTTTGTAAATGTTTTGCTTAAATTGGTAAAAAGGTTAAACGCTTGGTTTTGTTTCGTGATGTTTGTAAAGGTTTGGCTTAAATCGCTAAAAATGTGAAACGTTTGGATTTGTTTCGTATGTTTTAAACGATTGGTTTCATTTTGTAACGTTTGTAAACGTTTGGCTTAAATCGCTAAAAAGGTGAAACGTTTGAATTTGTTTTGAAACATGTGTAAACGTTTGGCTTAAATTGCTAAAAAGGCGAAACGTTTGGATTTGTTTCGTATCATTTTGTGAACGTTTGGCTTCAATCGCTAGGAAGGTGAAACGTTTGGATTTGTTTCGTAACGTTTGTAAATGTTTGGCTTAAATTGTTAAAAAGGTGAAACGTTTGTAAACATTTGGCTTAAATCGCTAAAAAGGTTAAACGTTTGGATTTGTTTCGTAACGTTTGTAAACATTTGGCTTAAATCGCTATAAAGGTGAAACGTTTGGATTTGTTTCGTTACGTTTGTAAACTTTTGGCTTAAATTTCTTAAAAGGTGAAACGCTTAAATTTGTTTCGTAATGTTTGTAAACGTTGGCTTATATTGCTAGAAAGGTGAAACGCTTGGATTTGTTTCGTAATGTTTGTAAACGTTTCGCTTAGATTGCTAAATAGGTGAAACATTTTGATTTGTTTCATAACCTTTTTAAACGGTTTGGGTTAAAAGGTGAAACATTTGGATTTCTTTCTAAACGTTTGTAAATGTTTGGCTTAAATTGCTAAAAAGGCGAAATATTTGGATTTGTTTCGTAACGTTTGTAAACGTTCCGCTTAAGTCACTAAAAAGGTGAAACGTTTGGATTTGTTTCGAAACGTTTGGTCTAAATTGCAAAAAAGGCGAAACGTTTTGATTTTTTTCGTAACATTTTGTAAACCTTTGACTTAAATCGCTAAAAAGGGAAAACGTTTGGATTTGTTTCGTAACATTGGTAAACGTTTGGCTTAAATTGCTAAAAAGGCGAAACGTTTGGATTTGTTTCGTAACATTTTGTAAGCGTTTGGCTTAAATCGCTAAGAAGGCGAAACGTTTGGATTTGTTTCGTAACGTTTGTAAATGTTTGACTTATATTGTTAAAAAGGTGAAACGTTTGTAAACATTTGTCTTAAATTGCTAAAAAGGTTAAACGTTTAGATTTGTTTTGTAACATTTGTAAACGTTTGGCTTAAATAGCTAAAAAGGCGAAACGTTTGGATTTGTTTCGTAACATTTTGTAAATGTTTGGCTTAAATCGCTAAGAAGGTGAAACGTTTGGATTTGTTTCGTAACGTTTGTAAATGTTCGGCTTAAATTGTTAAAAAGGTGTAACGTTTGTAAACATTTGTCTTAAATCGCTAAAAAGGTTAAACGTTTGGATTTGTTTCGTAATGTTTGTAAACTTTTGGCTTTAATTTCTCAAAAGGTGAACCGCTTGGATTTGTTTCGTAATGTTTGTAAACGTTTGGCCTATATTGCTAAATCGGTGAAACCCTTGGATTTGTTTCGTAATGTTTGTAAACGTTTTGCTTAGATTGCTAAATAGGTGAAACATCTGGATTTGTTTCATAACCTTTGTAAACGGTTTGGGTTAAAAGGTGAATTGTTTGGATTTGTTTCGAAACGTTTGTAAACGTTTGACTTAAATTGCTAAAAGGGCAAAACATTCGGATTTGTTTCGTAACGTTTGTAAACGTTCGGCTTAAATCACTAAAAAGGTGAAACGTTTGGATTTGTTTCGAAACGTTTGTAAACGTTTGGCCTAAATTGCAAAAAAGGCGAAACGTTTTGATTTGTTTCGTAACATTTTGCAAACGTTTGGTTTAAATCGCTAAAAAAGGTGAAACGTTTGGATTTGTTTCGTAACGTTCGTAAACGTTTGGCTTAAATAGCTAAAAAGGTAAAATGCTTGGATTTGTTTCGTAACGTTGGTAAACGTTTGGCTTAAATTCCTAAAAAGGTGAAACGCTTGAATTTGTTTCGGAAAGTTTGTAAACATTTGTCTTAAATTGCAAAAAAGGTGAAACACTTTGTTTTGTTTCGTAACGTTTGTAAGGATTTGGCTTAAATTGCTAAAAATGTGAAACGTTTGGATTTGTTTCATAATGTTTTAAACGTTTGGTTTTGTTTCGTAACGTTTGTAAACGTTTGGCTTAAATCGCTAAAAAGGGAAATCATTTGGATTTTTTTCGTAACGTTTGTAAACGTTTGGCTCTAATCGTTAAAAAGGCAAAACATTTGAAATTTCGTAACATTTGTAAACGTTTGGCTTAAATTGCTAAAAAGGTGAAACGCTTGGATTTATTTCGTAACGTTTGTAAACGTTTGGCTTAAATTGCTAAAAAGGTTAAACGTTTGGATTTTGTTTCATAACCTTCGTAAACATTTGGCTTAAATCGCTAAAAAGGTGAAACGTTTGGATTTGTTTCGTAACATTTGTTAACGTTAGGCTTAGATCGCTAAAAAGGTGAAACGTTTGGATTCATTTCGTAACGTTTTAAACGTTTTGATGTGTTTCGTAACGTTTGTAAACGTTTGGCTTAAATCGCTAAAAAGACGAAACGTTTGGATTTATTTCGTAACGTTTGTAAACATTTGGCTTAAATCGCTAAAATGGCGAAACGTTTGGATGTGTTTCGTAACGTTTGTAAATGTTTGGCTTATATCGCTAAAAACGTGAAACGTTTGAATTTGTTTCGTAACGTTTGTAAACGTTTGGCTCAAATAGCTAAAAAGGTGAAACGTTTGAAATTTCGTAACGTTTGTAAACGTTACGCTTAAATTTCTAAAAAGGTGGAACGCTTGGATTTGTTTCGTAGCATTTTTAAACGTTTGACTTAAATTGCTAAAAAGGTGAAACGTTTGTATTTGTTTCGTAACAATTTAAATGTTTGGTTTTATTTCGTAACGTTTGTGAACGTTTGGCTTAAATTGCTAAAAAGGTGAAACACTTTGTTTTGTTTCGTAACGTTTGTAAGGGTTTGGCTTAAATTGCTAAAAATGTGAAACGTTTGGATTTGTTTCTTAACGTTTTAAACTTTTGGTTTTGTTTCGTAACGTTTGTAAACGTTTGGCTTAAATCGCTAAAAAGGGGAATCCTTTGGATTTTTTTCGTAACGTTTGTAAACGTTTGGCTCAAATCGTTAAAAAGGTAAAACATTTGAAATTTCGTAACATTTGTAAACGTTTGGCTTAAATTGCTAAAAAGGTGAAACGCTAGGATTTGTTTCGTAACGTTTGTAAACGTTTGGCTTAAATTGCTAAAAAGGTTAAACGTTTGGATTTTGTTTCATAACCTTTGTAAACATTTTGCTTAAATCGCTAAAAAGGTGAAACGTTTGGATTTGTTTCGTAACAATTGTTAACGTTAGGCTTAGATCGCTAAAAAGGTGAAACGTTTGAATTTGTTTCGTAACGTTTTAAACGTTTGGATGTGTTTCGTAACGTTTGTAAACGTTTGGCTTAAATCGCTAAAAAGAACAAACGTTTGGATTTATTTTGTAACGTTTGTAAACATTTGGCTTAAATTGAAAAAATGGCGAAACGTTTGGATGTGTTTCGTAACGTTTGTAAACGTTTGGCTTATATCGCTAAAAACGTGAAACGTTTGAATTTGTTTCGTAACGTTTGTAAACGTTTGGCTTAAATTTCTAAAAAGGTGAAAGGCTTGGATTTGTTTCGTAGCGTTTTTAAACGTTTGGCTTAAATTGCAAAAAAGGTGAAACGTTTGGATTTGTTTCGTAATAATTTAAATGTTTGGTTTTATTTCGTAACATTTGTAAATGTTCGGCTTAAATCGCTAAAAATATGAAACGTTTTGATTTGTTTCGTAACGTTTGTAAACGTTTGGCGTAAATCGCTAAATAGTTGAAACGTTAGGATTTGTTCCCTAACGTTTGAAAACATTTTGCTTTAATTGCAAAAAAGGTTAAACGTTTGGCTTTGTTTCGTAATGTTTGTAAACGTTCGGCTTAAATCGCTAAAAAGATGAAACTTTGGGATTTGTTTCGTAACGTTTGTAAACGTTTGACTTAAATTGCCAAAATGGGGAATCATTTGGATTTGTTTCGTAATGTTTGTAAACGTTTGGCTCAAATCATTAAAAAGGGGAAACGTTTTTAAATTTCGTAGCATTTGTAAACGTTTGGCTTAAATTGCTAAAAAGGTTAAACATTTGGATTTGTTTCATAACCTTTGTAAACATTTGGCTTAAATCGCTAAAAAGGTGAAACGTTTGGATTTGTTTCATAATGTTTGTTAACGTTAGGCTTAGATCGCTAAAAAGGTGAAACATTTGGATTTGTTTCGTAACGTTTTAAACGTTTGGTTTTAATTCGTAACTTTTGTAAATGTTTGGCTTAAATCGCTAAAAAGACGAACCATTTGTATTTATTTCATAACGTTTGTAAACATTTGGCTAAAATTGCTAAAAATGCGAAACGTCTGGATGTGTTTCGTAACGTTTGTAAACGTTTGGTTTATATCGCTAAAAACGTGAAATGTTTGGATTTCTTTCGTAACGTTTGTAAACGTTTGGCTCAAATCGCTAAAAAGGTGAAACTTTTGAAATTTCGTAACATTTGCAATCGTTTAACTTTGATTTATAAATAGGTGAAACATTTGGACTTGTTTCATAACCTTTGTAAACGGTTGGGGTTAAAAGATGAAACGTTTGTAAACGTTTGGCTTAAATTGCCAAAAAGGCGAAACGTTTGGATTTGTTTCGTAAAGTTTATAACGTTCGACTTAAATCGCTAAAAAGGTCAAACGTTTGGATTTGTTTCGTAATATTTTGTAAACGTTTGGCCTAAATTGCTAAAATGGCGAACTGTTTGGATTTGTTTCGTAATATTTTGTAAACGTTTGGCTTAAATTGCTAAAAAGGTGAAACGTTTGGATTTGTTTCGTAACGTTTGTAAACGTTTGGCGTAAATTGCTAAAAAGGTCTAACGCTTGAATTTGTTTCGTAACTATTGTAAACGTTTGGCATAAATTGCTAAAAAGGTGAAACGCTTGAATTTGTTTCCGAAAGTTTGTAAACGTTTGGCTTAAATTGCTAAAAAGGTTATACGCTTGGATTTGTTTCATAAGGTTTGTAAACGTTTGGCTTAAATTGCTAAAAAGATGAAACGCTTGGTTTTGTTTAGTAACGTTTGTAAGGGTTTTGCTTAAATCGCTAAAAATGTGAAACGTTTGGATTTGTTTCGTAACCTTTCTAAATGTTTTGCTTAAATCGCTAAAAAGGGGAAATGTTTGGATTTGTTTCGCAATGTTTGTAAACGTTTTGCTTAAATTGCTAAAAAGGTGACACGTTTGGATTTGTTTCGTAACCTTTGTAAACGTTTTGCTTAAATTGCTAAAAAGGTGACACGTTTGGATTTGTTTCGTAACCTTTGTAAACGTTTGGCTTAAATCGCTAAAAAGGTTAATCATTTGGATTTGTTTCGTAAAGTAAGTAAACGTTTGCCTTAAATCAGTAAAAATATTAAACGTTTGGATTTGTTTCATAACGTTTGTAAACATCTGGCTTAAATTGCTGAAAAGGTGAAACGTTTGGATTTGTTCCGTAACGTTTGATAACGTTTCGCTTAAATCGCTAAAAAGGTGAAGCATTTGGATTTATTTCGTAATGTTTGTAAACGTATTCTTTATATCGCTAAAAATGTGAAACGTTTGGATTTCTTTCGTAACGTTTTTAAACGTCTGGCTCAAATCGTTAAAAAGGTGAAATGTTTGAAATTTCTTAACGTTTGTAAACGTTTGGCTTAAATTGCTAAAAAGGTGAAACGTTTAGATTTGTTTCGTAATGTTTGTAAATGTTTTGCTTAAATTGGTAAAAAGGTTAAACGCTTGGTTTTGTTTCGTGATGTTTGTAAAGGTTTGGCATAAATCGCTAAAAATGTGAAACGTTTGGATTTGTTTCGTAAGTTTTAAACGTTTGGTTTCATTTCGTAACGTTTGTAAACGTTTGGCTTAAATCGCTAAAAAGGTGAAACGTTTGAATTTGTTTTGAAACATTTGTAAACGTTTGGATTAAATTGCTAAAAAGGCGAAACGTTTGGATTTGTTTCGTATCATTTTGTGAACGTTTGGCTTCAATCCCTAAGAAGGTGAAATGTTTAGATTTGTTTCGTAACATTTGTAAATGTTTGGCTTAAATTGTTAAAAAGGTGAAACGTTTGTAAACATTTGGCTTAAATCGCTAAAAAGGTTAAACGTTTGGATTTGTTTCGTAACGTTTGTAAACATTTGGCTTAAATCGCTATAAAGGTGAAACGTTTGGATTTGTTTCGTCACGTTTGTAAACTTTTGGCTTAAATTTCTCAAAAGGTGAAACGCTTAAATTTGTTTCGTAATGTTTGTAAACGTTGGCTTGAAACGCTTGGATTTGTTTCGTAATGTTTGTAAACGTTTCGCTTAGATTGCTAAATAGGTGAAACATTTTGATTTATTTCATAATCTTTGTAAACGGTGTGGGTTAAAAGGTGAAACGTTTGGATTTGTTTCTAAACGTTTGTAAACGTTTGGCTTAAATTACTAAAAAGGCAAAATATTTGGATTTGTTTCGTAACGTTTGTAAACGTTCGACTTAAGTCACTAAAAAGGTGAAACGTTTGGATTTGTTTCGAAACGTTTGGTCTAAATTGCAAAAAAGGCGAAACGTTTTGATTTTTTTCGTAACATTTTGTAAACCTTTGACTTAAATCGCTAAAAAGGGAAAACGTTTGGATTTGTTTCGTAACATTGGTAAACGTTTGGCTTAAATTGCTAAAAAGGCGAAACGTTTGGATTTGTTTCGTAACATTTTGTAAGCGTTTGGCTTAAATCGCTAAGAAGGCGAAACGTTTGGATTTGTTTCGTAACGTTTGTAAATGTTTGACTTATATTGTTAAAAAGGTGAAACGTTTGTAAACATTTGTCTTAAATTGCTAAAAAGGTTAAACGTTTAGATTTGTTTTGTAACATTTGTAAACGTTTGGCTTAAATAGCTAAAAAGGCGAAACGTTTGGATTTGTTTCGTAACATTTTGTAAATGTTTGGCTTAAATCGCTAAGAAGGTGAAACGTTTGGATTTGTTTCGTAACGTTTGTAAATGTTCGGCTTAAATTGTTAAAAAGGTGTAACGTTTGTAAACATTTGTCTTAAATCGCTAAAAAGGTTAAACGTTTGGATTTGTTTCGTAATGTTTGTAAACTTTTGGCTTTAATTTCTCAAAAGGTGAACCGCTTGGATTTGTTTCGTAATGTTTGTAAACGTTTGGCTTATATTGCTAAAACGGTGAAACCCTTGGATTTGTTTCGTAATGTTTGTAAACGTTTTGCTTAGATTGCTAAATAGGTGAAACATCTGGATTTGTTTCATAACCTTTGTAAACGGTTTGGGTTAAAAGGTGAATTGTTTGGATTTGTTTCGAAACGTTTGTAAACGTTTGACTTAAATTGCTAAAAGGGCAAAACATTCGGATTTGTTTCGTAACGTTTGTAAACGTTCGGCTTAAATCACTAAAAAGGTGAAACGTTTGGATTTGTTTCGAAACGTTTGTAAACGTTTGGCCTAAATTGCAAAAAAGGCGAAACGTTTTGATTTGTTTCGTAACATTTTGCAAACGTTTGGTTTAAATCGCTAAAAAAGGTGAAACGTTTGGATTTGTTTCGTAACGTTCGTAAACGTTTGGCTTAAATAGCTAAAAAGGTAAAATGCTTGGATTTGTTTCGTAACGTTGGTAAACGTTTGGCTTAAATTCCTAAAAAGGTGAAACGCTTGAATTTGTTTCGGAAAGTTTGTAAACGTTTGTCTTAAATTGCAAAAAAGGTGAAACACTTTGTTTTGTTTCGTAACGTTTGTAAGGGTTTGGCTTAAATTGCTAAAAATGTGAAACGTTTGGATTTGTTTCGTAACGTTTTAAACGTTTGGTTTTGTTTCGTAACGTTTGTAAACGTTTGGCTTAAATCGCTAAAAAGGGGAATCATTTGGATTTTTTTCGTAACGTTTGTAAACATTTGGCTCAAATCGTTAAAAAGGCAAAACATTTGAAATTTCATAACATTTGTAAACGTTTGGCTTAAATTGCTAAAAAGACGAAACGTTTGGATTTATTTCATAACGTTTGTAAACATTTGGCTTAAATCGCTAAAATGGCGAAACGTTTGGATGTGTTTCGTAACGTTTGTAAACGTTTGGCTTATATCGCTAAAAACGTGAAACGTTTGAAATTTCGTAACGTTTGTAAACGTTTGGCTTAAATTTCTAAAAAGGTGAAACGCTTAGATTTGTTTCGTAGCGTTTTTAAACGTTTGGCTTAAATTTCTAAAAAGGTGAATTGTTTGGATTTGTTTCGTAACAATTTAAATGTTTGAATTATTTCGTAACGTTTGTAAATGTTCGGCTCAAATCGTTAAAAATATGAAACGTTTTGATTTGTTTCGTAACGTTTTAAACGTTTGGTTTTAATTCGTAACTTTTGTAAATGTTTGGCTTAAATCGCTAAAAAGACGAACCGTTTGGATTTATTTCATAACGTTTGTAAACATTTGGCTAAAATTGCTAAAAATGCGAAACGTCTGGATGTGTTTCGTAACGTTTGTAAACGTTTGGTTTATATCGCTAAAAACGTGAAATGTTTGGATTTCTTTCGTAACGTTTGTAAACGTTTGGCTCAAATCGCTAAAAAGGTGAAACTTTTGAAATTTCGTAACATTTGCAATCGTTTAACTTTGATTTATAAATAGGTGAAACAATTGGACTTGTTTCATAACCTTTGTAAACGGTTGGGGTTAAAAGATGAAACGTTTGTAAACGTTTGGCTTAAATTGCCAAAAAGGCGAAACGTTTGGATTTGTTTCGTAACGTTTATAACGTTCGACTTAAATCGCTAAAAAGGTCAAACGTTTGGATTTGTTTCGTAATATTTTGTAAACGTTTGGCCTAAATTGCTAAAAAGGCGAACTGTTTGGATTTGTTCCGTAATATTTTGTAAACGTTTGGCTTAAATTGCTAAAAAGGTGAAACGTTTGGATTTGTTTCGTAACGTTTGTAAACGTTTGGCGTAAATTGCTAAAAAGGTCTAACGCTTGAATTTGTTTCGTAACTATTGTAAACGTTTGGCATAAATTGCTAAAAAGGTGAAACGCTTGAATTTGTTTCCGAAAGTTTGTAAACGTTTGGCTTAAATTGCTAAAAAGGTTATACGCTTGGATTTGTTTCATAAGGTTTGTAAACGTTTGGCTTAAATTGCTAAAAAGATGAAACGCTTGGTTTTGTTTAGTAACGTTTGTAAGGGTTTTGCTTAAATCGCTAAAAATGTGAAACGTTTGGATTTGTTTCGTAACCTTTCTAAATGTTTTGCTTAAATCGCTAAAAAGGGGAAATGTTTGGATTTGTTTCGCAATGTTTGTAAACGTTTTGCTTAAATTGCTAAAAAGGTGACACGTTTGGATTTGTTTCGTAACCTTTGTAAACGTTTTGCTTAAATTGCTAAAAAGGTGACACGTTTGGATTTGTTTCGTAACCTTTGTAAACGTTTGGCTTAAATCGCTAAAAAGGTTAATCATTTGGATTTGTTTCGTAAAGTAAGTAAACGTTTGGCTTAAATCAGTAAAAATATTAAACGTTTGGATTTGTTTCATAACGTTTGTAAACATCTGGCTTAAATTGCTGAAAAGGTGAAACGTTTGGATTTGTTCCGTAACGTTTGATAACGTTTCGCTTAAATCGTTAAAAAGGTGAAGCATTTGGATTTATTTCGTAATGTTTGTAAACGTATTCTTTATATCGCTAAAAATGTGAAACGTTTGGATTTCTTTCGTAACGTTTTTAAACGTCTGGCTCAAATCGTTAAAAAGGTGAAATGTTTGAAATTTCTTAACGTTTGTAAACGTTTGGCTTAAATTGCTAAAAAGGTGAAACGTTTAGATTTGTTTCGTAATGTTTGTAAATGTTTTGCTTAAATTGGTAAAAAGGTTAAACGCTTGGTTTTGTTTCGTGATGTTTGTAAAGGTTTGGCTTAAATCGCTAAAAATGTGAAACGTTTGGATTTGTTTCGTAAGTTTTAAACGTTTGGTTTCATTTCGTAACGTTTGTAAACGTTTGGCTTAAATCGCTAAAAAGGTGAAACGTTTGAATTTGTTTTGAAACATTTGTAAACGTTTGGATTAAATTGCTAAAAAGGCGAAACGTTTGGATTTGTTTCGTATCATTTTGTGAACGTTTGGCTTCAATCCCTAAGAAGGTGAAATGTTTAGATTTGTTTCGTAACATTTGTAAATGTTTGGCTTAAATTGTTAAAAAGGTGAAACGTTTGTAAACATTTGGCTTAAATCGCTAAAAAGGTTAAACGTTTGGATTTGTTTCGTAACGTTTGTAAACATTTGGCTTAAATCGCTATAAAGGTGAAACGTTTGGATTTGTTTCGTCACGTTTGTAAACTTTTGGCTTAAATTTCTCAAAAGGTGAAACGCTTAAATTTGTTTCGTAATGTTTGTAAACGTTGGCTTGAAACGCTTGGATTTGTTTCGTAATGTTTGTAAACGTTTCGCTTAGATTGCTAAATAGGTGAAACATTTTGATTTGTTTCATAATCTTTGTAAACGGTGTGGGTTAAAAGGTGAAACGTTTGGATTTGTTTCTAAACGTTTGTAAACGTTTGGCTTAAATTACTAAAAAGGCAAAATATTTGGATTTGTTTCGTAACGTTTGTAAACGTTCGACTTAAGTCACTAAAAAGGTGAAACGTTTGGATTTGTTTCGAAACGTTTGGTCTAAATTGCAAAAAAGGCGAAACGTTTTGATTTTTTTCGTAACATTTTGTAAACCTTTGACTTAAATCGCTAAAAAGGGAAAACGTTTGGATTTGTTTCGTAACATTGGTAAACGTTTGGCTTAAATTGCTAAAAAGGCGAAACGTTTGGATTTGTTTCGTAACATTTTGTAAGCGTTTGGCTTAAATCGCTAAGAAGGCGAAACGTTTGGATTTGTTTCGTAACGTTTGTAAATGTTTGACTTATATTGTTAAAAAGGTGAAACGTTTGTAAACATTTGTCTTAAATTGCTAAAAAGGTTAAACGTTTAGATTTGTTTTGTAACATTTGTAAACGTTTGGCTTAAATAGCTAAAAAGGCGAAACGTTTGGATTTGTTTCGTAACATTTTGTAAATGTTTGGCTTAAATCGCTAAGAAGGTGAAACGTTTGGATTTGTTTCGTAACGTTTGTAAATGTTCGGCTTAAATTGTTAAAAAGGTGTAACGTTTGTAAACATTTGTCTTAAATCGCTAAAAAGGTTAAACGTTTGGATTTGTTTCGTAATGTTTGTAAACTTTTGGCTTTAATTTCTCAAAAGGTGAACCGCTTGGATTTGTTTCGTAATGTTGGTAAACGTTTGGCCTATATTGCTAAATCGGTGAAACCCTTGGATTTGTTTCGTAATGTTTGTAAACGTTTTGCTTAGATTGCTAAATAGGTGAAACATCTGGATTTGTTTCATAACCTTTGTAAACGGTTTGGGTTAAAAGGTGAATTGTTTGGATTTGTTTCGAAACGTTTGTAAACGTTTGACTTAAATTGCTAAAAGGGCAAAACATTCGGATTTGTTTCGTAACGTTTGTAAACGTTCGGCTTAAATCACTAAAAAGGTGAAACGTTTGGATTTGTTTCGAAACGTTTGTAAACGTTTGGCCTAAATTGCAAAAAAGGCGAAACGTTTTGATTTGTTTCGTAACATTTTGCAAACGTTTGGTTTAAATCGCTAAAAAAGGTGAAACGTTTGGATTTGTTTCGTAACGTTCGTAAACGTTTGGCTTAAATAGCTAAAAAGGTAAAATGCTTGGATTTGTTTCGTAACGTTGGTAAACGTTTGGCTTAAATTCCTAAAAAGGTGAAACGCTTGAATTTGTTTCGGAAAGTTTGTAAACGTTTGTCTTAAATTGCAAAAAAGGTGAAACACTTTGTTTTGTTTCGTAACGTTTGTAAGGGTTTGGCTTAAATTGCTAAAAATGTGAAACGTTTGGATTTGTTTCGTAACGTTTTAAACATTTGGTTTTGTTTCGTAACGTTTGTAAACGTTTGGCTTAAATCGCTAAAAAGGGGAATCATTTGGATTTTTTTCGTAACGTTTGTAAACATTTGGCTCAAATCGTTAAAAAGGCAAAACATTTGAAATTTCATAACATTTGTAAACGTTTGGCTTAAATTGCTAAAAAGACGAAACGTTTGGATTTATTTCATAACGTTTGTAAACATTTGGCTTAAATCGCTAAAATGGCGAAACGTTTGGATGTGTTTCGTAACGTTTGTAAACGTTTGGCTTATATCGCTAAAAACGTGAAACGTTTGAAATTTCGTAACGTTTGTAATCGTTTGGCTTAAATTTCTAAAAAGGTGAAACGCTTAGATTTGTTTCGTAGCGTTTTTAAACGTTTGGCTTAAATTTCTAAAAAGGTGAATTGTTTGGATTTGTTTCGTAACAATTTAAATGTTTGAATTATTTCGTAATGTTTGTAAATGTTCGGCTCAAATCGTTAAAAATATGAAACGTTTTGATTTGTTTCGTAACGTTTTAAACGTTTGGTTTTAATTCGTAACTTTTGTAAATGTTTGGCTTAAATCGCTAAAAAGACGAACCGTTTGGATTTATTTCATAACGTTTGTAAACATTTGGCTAAAATTGCTAAAAATGCGAAACGTCTGGATGTGTTTCGTAACGTTTGTAAACGTTTGGTTTATATCGCTAAAAACGTGAAATGTTTGGATTTCTTTCGTAACGTTTGTAAACGTTTGGCTCAAATCGCTAAAAAGGTGAAACTTTTGAAATTTCGTAACATTTGCAATCGTTTAACTTTGATTTATAAATAGGTGAAACATTTGGACTTGTTTCATAACCTTTGTAAACGGTTGGGGTTAAAAGATGAAACGTTTGTAAACGTTTGGCTTAAATTGCCAAAAAGGCGAAACGTTTGGATTTGTTTCGTAACGTTTATAACGTTCGACTTAAATCGCTAAAAAGGTCAAACGTTTGGATTTGTTTCGTAATATTTTGTAAACGTTTGGCCTAAATTGCTAAAAAGGCGAACTGTTTGGATTTGTTCCGTAATATTTTGTAAACGTTTGGCTTAAATTGCTAAAAAGGTGAAACGTTTGGATTTGTTTCGTAACGTTTGTAAACGTTTGGCGTAAATTGCTAAAAAGGTCTAACGCTTGAATTTGTTTCGTAACTATTGTAAACGTTTGGCATAAATTGCTAAAAAGGTGAAACGCTTGAATTTGTTTCCGAAAGTTTGTAAACGTTTGGCTTAAATTGCTAAAAAGGTTATACGCTTGGATTTGTTTCATAAGGTTTGTAAACGTTTGGCTTAAATTGCTAAAAAGATGAAACGCTTGGTTTTGTTTAGTAACGTTTGTAAGGGTTTTGCTTAAATCGCTAAAAATGTGAAACGTTTGGATTTGTTTCGTAACCTTTCTAAATGTTTTGCTTAAATCGTTAAAAAGGGGAAATGTTTGGATTTGTTTCGCAATGTTTGTAAACGTTTTGCTTAAATTGCTAAAAAGGTGACACGTTTGGATTTGTTTCGTAACCTTTGTAAACGTTTTGCTTAAATTGCTAAAAAGGTGACACGTTTGGATTTGTTTCGTAACCTTTGTAAACGTTTGGCTTAAATCGCTAAAAAGGTTAAACATTTGGATTTGTTTCGTAAAGTAAGTAAACGTTTGGCTTAAATCGGTAAAAATATTAAACGTTTGGATTTGTTTCATAACGTTTGTAAACATCTGACTTAAATTGCTGAAAAGGTGAAACGTTTGGATTTGTTCCGTAACGTTTGATAACGTTTCGCTTAAATCGCTAAAAAGGTGAAGCATTTGGATTTATTTCGTAATGTTTGTAAACGTATTCTTTATATCGCTAAAAATGTGAAACGTTTGGATTTCTTTCGTAACGTTTTTAAACGTCTGGCTCAAATCGTTAAAAAGGTGAAATGTTTGAAATTTCTTATCGTTTGTAAACGTTTGGCTTAAATTGCTAAAAAGGTGAAACGTTTAGATTTGTTTCGTAATGTTTGTAAATGTTTTGCTTAAATTAGTAAAAAGGTTAAACGCTTGGTTTTGTTTCGTGATATTTGCAAAGGTTTGGCTTAAATCGCTAAAAATGTGAAACGTTTGGATTTGTTTCGTAAGTTTTAAACGTTTGGTTTCATTTCGTAACGTTTGTAAACGTTTGGCTTAAATCGCTAAAAAGGTGAAACGTTTGAATTTGTTTTGAAACATTTGTAAACGTTTGGATTAAATTGCTAAAAAGGCGAAACGTTTGGATTTGTTTCGTATCATTTTGTGAACGTTTGGCTTCAATCCCTAAGAAGGTGAAATGTTTAGATTTGTTTCGTAACATTTGTAAATGTTTGGCTTAAATTGTTAAAAAGGTGAAACGTTTGTAAACATTTGGCTTAAATCGCTAAAAAGGTTAAACGTTTGGATTTGTTTCGTAACGTTTGTAAACATTTGGCTTAAATCGCTATAAAGGTGAAACGTTTGGATTTGTTTCGTCACGTTTGTAAACTTTTGGCTTAAATTTCTCAAAAGTTGAAACGCTTAAATTTGTTTCGTAATGTTTGTAAACGTTGGCTTATATTGCTAGAAAGGTTAAACGCTTGGATTTGTTTCGTAATGTTTGTAAACGTTTCGCTTAGATTGCTAAATAGGTGAAACATTTTGATTTGTTTCATAATCTTTGTAAACGGTGTGGGTTAAAAGGTGAAACGTTTGGATTTGTTTCTAAACGTTTGTAAACGTTTGGCTTAAATTACTAAAAAGGCTAATTATTTGGATTTGTTTCGTAACGTTTGTAAACGTTCGGCTTAAGTCACTAAAAAGGTGAAACGTTTGGATTTGTTTCGAAACGTTTGGTCTAAATTGCAAAAAAGGCGAAACGTTTTGATTTTTTTCGTAACATTTTGTAAACCTTTGACTTAAATCGCTAAAAAGGGAAAACGTTTGGATTTGTTTCGTAACATTGGTAAACGTTTGGCTTAAATTGCTAAAAAGGCGAAACGTTTGGATTTGTTTCGTAACATTTTGTAAGCGTTTGGCTTAAATCGCTAAGAAGGCGAAACGTTTGGATTTGTTTCGTAACGTTTGTAAATGTTTGACTTATATTGTTAAAAAGGTGAAACGTTTGTAAACATTTGTCTTAAATTGCTAAAAAGGTTAAACGTTTAGATTTGTTTTGTAACATTTGTAAACGTTTGGCTTAAATAGCTAAAAAGGCGAAACGTTTGGATTTGTTTCGTAACATTTTGTAATTGTTTGGCTTAAATCGCTAAGAAGGTGAAACGTTTGGATTTGTTTCGTAACGTTTGTAAATGTTCGGCTTAAATTGTTAAAAAGGTGTAACGTTTGTAAACATTTGTCTTAAATCGCTAAAAAGGTTAAACGTTTGGATTTGTTTCGTAATGTTTGTAAACTTTTGGCTTTAATTTCTCAAAAGGTGAACCGCTTGGATTTGTTTCATGATGTTTGTAAACGTTTGGCTTATATTGCTAAAACGGTGAAACCCTTGGATTTGTTTCGTAATGTTTGTAAACGTTTTGCTTAGATTGCTAAATAGGTGAAACATCTGGATTTGTTTCATAACCTTTGTAAACGGTTTGGGTTAAAAGGTGAATTGTTTGGATTTGTTTCGAAACGTTTGTAAACGTTTGACTTAAATTGCTAAAAGGGCAAAACATTCGGATTTGTTTCGTAACGTTTGTAAACGTTCGGCTTAAATCACTAAAAAGGTGAAACGTTTGGATTTGTTTCGAAACGTTTGTAAACGTTTGGCCTAAATTGCAAAAAAGGCGAAACGTTTTGATTTGTTTCGTAACATTTTGCAAACGTTTGGTTTAAATCGCTAAAAAAGGTGAAACGTTTGGATTTGTTTCGTAACGTTCGTAAACGTTTGGCTTAAATAGCTAAAAAGGTAAAATGCTTGGATTTGTTTCGTAACGTTGGTAAACGTTTGGCTTAAATTCCTAAAAAGGTGAAACGCTTGAATTTGTTTCGGAAAGTTTGTAAACGTTTGTCTTAAATTGCAAAAAAGGTGAAACACTTTGTTTTGTTTCGTAACGTTTGTAAGGGTTTGGCTTAAATTGCTAAAAATGTGAAACGTTTGGATTTGTTTCGTAACGTTTTAAACGTTTGGTTTTGTTTCGTAACGTTTGTAAACGTTTGGCTTAAATCGCTAAAAAGGGGAATTATTTGGATTTTTTTCGTAACGTTTGTAAACATTTGGCTCAAATCGTTAAAAAGGCAAAACATTTGAAATTTCGTAACATTTGTAAACGTTTGGCTTAAATTGCTAAAAAGACGAAACGTTTGGATTTATTTCATAACGTTTGTAAACATTTGGCTTAAATCGCTAAAATGGCGAAACGTTTGGATGTGTTTCGTAACGTTTGTAAACGTTTGGCTTATATCGCTAAAAACGTGAAACGTTTGAATTTGTTTCGTAACGTTTTTAAACGTTTGGCTCAAATCGCTAAAAAGGTGAAACGTTTGAAATTTCGTAACGTTTGTAAACGTTACGCTTAAATTTCTAAAAAGGTGAAACGCTTGGATTTGTTTCGTAGCGGTTTTAAACGTTTGGCTTAAATTGCTAAAAAGGTGAAACGTTTGGATTTGTTTCGTAAAAATTTAAATGTTTGGTTTTATTTCGTAACGTTTGTAAACGTTTGGCTTAAATTGCTAAAAAGGTGAAACACTTTGTTTTGTTTCATAACGTTTGTAAGGGTTTGGCTTAAATTGCTATAAATGTGAAACGTTTGGATTTGTTTCGTAACGTTTTAAACGTTTGGTTTTGTTTCGTAACGTTTGTAAACGTTTGGCTTAAATCGCTAAAAAGGGGAATCATTTGGATTTTTTTCGTAACGTTTGTAAACGTTTGGCTCAAATCGTGAAAAAGGCTAAACATTTGAAATTTCGTAACATTTGTAAACGTTTGGCTTAAATTTCTAAAAAGGTGAAACGCTTGGATTTGTTTCGTAACGTTTGTAAACGTTTGGCTTAAATTGCTAAAAAGGTTAAACGTTTGGATTTTGTTTCATAACCTTTGTAAACATTTTGCTTAAATCGCTAAAAAGGTGAAACGTTTGGATTTGTTTCGTAACATTTGTTAACGTTAGGCTTAGATCGGTAAAAAGGTGAAACGTTTGAATTTGTTTCGTAACGTTTTAAAAGTTTGGATGTGTTTCGTAACGTTTGTAAACGTTTGGCTTAAATCGCTAAAAAGAACAAACGTTTGGATTTATTTTGTAACGTTTGCAAACATTTGGCTTAAATCGCAAAAATGGCGAAACGTTTGGATGTGTTTCGTAACGTTTGTAAATGTTTGGCTTATATCGCTAAAAACGTGAAACGTTTGAATTTGTTTCGTAACGTTTGTAAACGTTTGGCTCAAATCGCTAAAAAGGTGAAACATTTGAAATTTCGTAACGTTTGTAAACGTTTGGCTTAAATTTCTAAAAAGGTGAAACGCTTGGATTTGTTTCGTAGCGTTTTTAAACGTTTGGCTTAAATTTCTAAAAAGGTGAATTGTTTGGATTTGTTTCGTAACAATTTAAATGTTTGAATTATTTCGTAACGTTTGTAAATGTTCGGCTCAAATCGTTAAAAATATGAAACGTTTTGATTTGTTTCGTAACGTTTGTAAACGTTTGGCTTAAATCACTAAATAGTTGAAACGTTAGGATTTGTTCCCTAACGTTTGAAAACATTTTGCTTTAATTGCAAAAAAGGTTAAACGTTTGGGTTTGTTTCGTAATGTTTGTAAACGTTCGGCTTAAATCGCTAAAAAGGTGAAACTTTGGGATTTGTTTCGTAACGTTTGTAAACGTTTGACTTAAATGGCCAAAATGGGGAATCGCTTAGATTTGTTTCGTAATGTTTGTAAACGTTTGGCTCAAATCGTTAAAAAGGGGAAACGTTTGAAATTTCGTAGCATTTGTAAACGTTTGGCTTAAATTGCTAAAAAGGTTAAACATTTGGATTTGTTTCATAACCTTTGTAAAAATTTGCCTTAAATCGCTAAAAAGGTGAAACGTTTGGATTTGTTTCGTAATGTTTGTTAACGTTAGGCTTAGATCGCTAAAAAGGTGAAACATTTGGATTTGTTTCGTAACGTTTTAAACGTTTGGTTTTAATTCGTAACTTTTGTAAATGTTTGGCTTAAATCGCTAAAAAGACGAACCGTTTGGATTTATTTCATAACGTTTGTAAACATTTGGCTAAAATTGCTAAAAATGCGAAACGTTTGGATGTGTTTCGTAACATTTGTAAAAGTTTGGCTTATATCACTAAAAACGAGAAACGTTTGGATTTCTTTCGTAACGTTTGTAAACGTTTGGCTCAAATCGCTAAAAAGGTGAAACTTTTGAAATTTCGTAACGTTTGCAATCGTTTGGCTTTGATTGATAAATAGGTGAAACATTTGGACTTGTTTCATAACCTTTGTAAACGGTTGGGGTTAAAAGATGAAACGTTTGGATTTGTTTCGAAACGTTTGTAAACGTTTGGCTTAAATTGCCAAAAAGGCGAAACGTTTGGATTTGTTTCGTAACGTTTGTAACGTTCGACTTAAATCGCTAAAAAGGTGAAACGTTTGGATTTGTTTCGTAACGTTTGTAAACATTTGGCGTAAATTGCTAAAAAGGTGAAACGCTTGAATTTGTTTCATAACTTTTGTAAACGTTTGGCATAAATTGCTAAAAAGGTGAAACGCTTGAATTTGTTTCCGAAAGTTTGTAAACGTTTGGCTTTAATTGCTAAAAAGGTTATACACTTGGATTTGTTTCGTAACGTTTGTAAGCTTTTGGCTTAAATTTCTAAAAAGGTGAAACGCTTCCGTACGAAACTAATATCCTAGTATGCGACACGTTTCTCGAATAATCATTATCATTCAACCCAATCATAAATATCATAGTTGCGATATCTCGAACTCTGTTTCTCGTATTCAAGAAACGTATAATTTCCTTGACATTTTTCGTTATCATAGCTCACGTAAAACGTCGAGCTAAAACTTTACTTTTCAATTTATCAGGGTCCTTAATCGTTTTTAGGGTCTAATATTCAAAAATGTTGAAATCCCATTCAATTAGGGCTAAAAGCTCAATTAGGTCCCTGCGGACCCACTGTGTGCGCTCGCACACTTCAGTGTGCGTCCGCACACTTGGGAGTGTGCGTTCGCACACCACAAGTGTGCGTTCGCACACTTGCTCAAGTGTGCGTCCGCACACTGCAAGTGTGCGTTCGCACTCTTCGGTGTGCGATCGCAAACCGAGTGCAGCTCACGCACAGCCCCGGAAACATCGTTTCCGGGCTTCCCGTCGTGCTATCACTCCCCATACACGCCAAACACTCCGTTTCCAACAAAACCCATAACTTTGTTTTTCCAAAAACACTAAAATCGAGTTTAAATCAATAATTCCAAATTCGAAACTAAAACAGCCCGTATAACTCGAATTTGGCACCAATTATCGAAATTTTACCTTGATTTGAACCTAGAGATCGATAAAGCTTTCAATTCCGCAGAGATTGCCGCTTGAATCACTCAATTCGGACGTCGGACGGAGAAACGGCGCCGGAACGACAGAATCGGCGATGGTTTCTCTAATTCTCTCGATAGTTCTTCTGATTGCTTCATTCAAATGGTTTTCTTATATATATTTTGGCTAAAGTGCCACTTTGATCCTTGTTCTCTTTGTTTCTTATCATTTATCCTTTAAACTTTTCTTTCGTACGATTTAGTCCATAACTAAATCGATAAACTCTTAAATTATTACTTATACGTATTATTTATCCCCGATAAATAATATGGAACTCGATATTATTTATACGTATTATTTATCCCCGATAAACTTTTCTTTCTTAACATTTTTCCTTTTAATTCCAATTCCAACTTTAGAATTGAAATATAATCTTAATTTCTTCATAATAAATTTCCCAAAATCGACCTACTTAAAATTTATTTACTGTACTTTTATCAGAAATTCTTCTGATACTGCCACTCTGGCGAATCAAAACTGAAAGGGTGAAATGTTTGGTATTACAGTTGCATAACGTTTGTAAACGTTTGGCTTAAATCACTAAAAGGGTGAAACGTTTGGTATTGTTTTGTAACGTTTGGAAACGTTTCGATTTGTTTCGTAACTTTTGTTTCGTAACGTTTTAAAAGTTCATTTTTGTTTCGTAACGTTTGTAAACGTTTGGCTTAAATCGCTAAAAAGGTGAAACGTTTGGATTTGTTTCGTAACGTTTGTAAATATTTGGCTTAACTCGCTAAAAAGGTAAAACTCTTGAAATTTTGTAACGGTTGTAAACGTTTGGCTTAAATTGCTAAAAAGGTGAAACGCTTTGATTTGTTTCGTAACGTTTGTAAACATTTGGCATAAATTGCTAAAAAGGGGAAACGTTTGGATTTTTTCGTAACGTTTTAAACGTTTGGTTTTGTTTCGTAACGTTTGTAAACGTTCGGCTTAAATCGCTAAAAATTTGAAACGTTTGTATTTGTTTCATAACGTTTCTAAACGATTGGCTTAAATCGCTAAAAAGGTGAAATGTTTGGATTTGTTTCGTAACGTTTGTAAACGTTTGGCTTAAATTGCTAAAAATATGACACGTTTGGATTAGTTTCATTTCCTTTGTAGACGTTTGGCTTAAATCGCTAAATAGGTGAAACGTTTGGTTTTGTTTCATAACCTTTATAAACGTTTGGCTTAAATCGCGAAAAAGGTGAAACATTTGGATTTGTTTCATAACGTTTGGAAACGTTTTGCATAAATTGCTAAAGAGGTGACACGTTTGGATTTGTTTCGTAACCTTTGTAAACGTTTGGCTTAAATCGCAAAAACGGCGAAACGTTTGGATTTGTTTCGTAACGTTTGTAAACGTTTGGCTGAAATTGCTAAAAAGGGGAAACGTTTGGATTTGTTTCTTATCATTTGTAAACGTTTGGCTTAAATCACTAAAAGGGGAAACGTTTGAATTGGTTCCAAAACGTTTGAATACGTTTGGCTTAAGTCGCATAAAAGGTGAAACATTTCGATTTGTTTCGTAACGTTTGTAAACGATTGGCTTAAATCGCTAAAAAGGGAAAACGTTTGGATTTGTTTCGTAAGGTTTGTAAACGTTTGGCTTAAATTGCTAAAAAGTGACACGTTTGGATTTATTTTTCACCTTTGTAAACGTTTGGCTTAAATCGCTAATAAGGTGAAACGTTTGGTTTTGTTTTGTGACCTTTGTAAACGTTTGGCTTAAATCGCTAAAAAGGTGAAACGTTTGGATTTATTTCGTAACATTTGTAAACGTTTTGCATAAATTTCTAAAAAGATGACACGTTTGGATTTGCTCCATAACATTTGTAAATGTTTGACTTAAATCGCTAAAAATTTGAAATGTTTGGATTTGTTTCGTAACATTTCTAAACGTTTGGCTTAAATTGCTAAAAAGGTGACACGTTTGGATATGTTTCGTAACCTTTGTAAACGTTTGGCTTAAATTGCTAAATAGGTGAAACGTTTGGTTTTGTTTCGTAACTTTTGTAAACGTTTGGCTTAAATCGCTAAAAAGGTGAAACGTTTGGATTTGTTTCGTAACGTTTGCAAACGTTTTGCATAAATTGCTAAAAAGGTGAAACGTTTGGATTTGTTTCGTTACATTTGTAAACGTTTGGCTTAAATTGCTAAAAAGGGGAAACGTTTGGATTTATTTTGTAATGTTTGTAAAGGTTTGGCTTAAATTGCTAAAAAGGTGAAATGTTTGGTTTCGTTTCATAACGTTTCTAAACGTTCCGCTTAAATCTCTAAAAAGGTGAAATGTTAGGATTTGTTTCGTATCGTTTGTATATGTTTGGCTTAAATCGCTAAAAAGGTGAAACGTTTGAAATTTTGTAACGTTTGTAAACGTTTGGCGTAAATCGCTAAATAGGTGAAACGTTTTGATTTGTTGCATAACGTTTGTAAACGTTTGGCTTAAATCAATAAAAGGGTGAAACGTTTGGTATTTGTTTCGTAACGTTTCTAAACGTTTGGTTGAAATTTCTAAAAAGGTGAAACATTTGGATTTGTTTCTTATCGTTTGTAAACGTTTGGCTTAAATCACTAAAAGGGGAAACGTTTGAATTGGTTCCATAACGTTTGAATAAGTTTTGCTTAAGTCGTAGAAAAGGTGAAACGTTTCGATTTGTTTCGTAACGTTTGTAAACGTTTGGCTTAAATCACTAAAAAGGTGAAACGTTTGGATTTGTTTCGTAATGTTTGTAAACGTTTGGCTTAAATCGCTAAAGAGGTGAAATGTTTGGTTTTGCAAGGTTATGAAATAAAACCAAACGTTTAAAACGTTACGAAACAAATCCAAACGTTTCACCTTTTTAGCGATTTAAGCCGTAATGTTTATAAACGTTTGTCTTAAATCGCTAAAAAGGTGAACCGTTTGGATTTGTTCCATAGCGTTTGTAAACGTTTGGCTTAAATTGAAATGTTTGGATTTGTTTCATAACGCTTGCAAACGTTTGGCTTATATTGCTAAAAAGGCAAAACGTTTGGTTTTGTTTCGTAACGTTTGTAAACGTTTGGCTTAAATTGCTAAAAAGGTGAAACGTTTGGATTTGTTTCGTTACATTTGTAAACGTTTGGCTTAAATTGCTAAAAAGAGGAAACGTTTGGATTTATTTCGTAATGTTTGTAAAGGTTTGGCTTAAATTGCTAAAAAGGTGAAATGTTTGGTTTTGTTTCATAACGTTTCTAAACGTTCCCCTTAAATCTCTAAAAAGGTGAAATGTTTGGATTTGTTTCGTATCGTTTGTATATGTTTGGCTTAAATCGCTAAAAAGGTGAAACGTTTGAAATTTTGTAACGTTTGTAAACGTTTGGCGTAAATCGCTAAATAGGTGAAACGTTTTGATTTGTTGCATAACGTTTGTAAACGTTTGGCTTAAATCACTAAAAGGGTGAAACGTTTGGTATTGTTTTGTAACGTTTGTAAACGTTTCGATTTGTTTTGTAACGTTTGTTTCGTAACGTTTTAAACGTTTATTTTTGTTTCGTAACGTTTGTAAACGTTTGGCTTAAATCGCTAAAAAGGTGAAACGTTTGGATTTGTTTCTTAACATTTGTGAATATTTGGCTTAAATCGCTAAAAGGTAAAACTCCTGAAATTTCGTAACGATTGTAAACGTTTGGCTTAAATTGCTAAAAAGATGAAACGCTCTGATTTGTTTCGTAACGTTTGTAAACATTTGGCTTAAATTGCTAAAAAGTGGAAACGTTTGGATTTTTTTCGTAACGTTTTAAACGTTTTGTTTTGTTTCGTAACGTTTGTAAACGTTCGGCTTAAATCGCTAAAATTTTGAAACTTTTGTATTTGTTTCATAAAGTTTGTAAACGATTGGCTTAAATCGCTAAAAAGGTGAAATGTTTGGATTTGTTTCGTAACATTTGTAAACGTTTGGCTTAAAATGCTAAAAAGGTGATACGTTTGGATTTGTTTCGTAACCTTTGTAAACGTTTGGCTTAAATCACTAAATAGGTGAAACGTTTGGTTTTGTTTGGTAACCTTTGTAAACGTTTGGCTTAAATCGCTAAAAAGGTGAAACGTTTGGATTTGTTTCGTAACGTTTGTAAACGTTTTGCATAAATTGCTAAAAAGGTGACACGTTTGGATTTGTTTCGTAACCTTTGTAAAAGTTTGGCTTAAATCGCCAAAACGGTGAAACGTTTGGATTTGTTTCCTAACGTTTGTAAACGTTTGGCTGAAATTGCTAAAAAAGGGAAACGTTTGGATTTGTTTCTTATCGTTTGTAAACGTTTGGCTTAAATCACTAAAAGAGGAAACGTTTAAATTGGTTCCGTGACGTTTGAATACGTTTGGCTCAAGTCGCAGAAAAGGTGAAACGTTTCGATTTGTTTCGTAACGTTTGTAAACGATTAGCTTCAATCACTAAAAAGGTGAAACGTTTGGATTTGTTTCGTAATGTCTGTAAACGTTTGGCTTAAATCGCTAAAAAGGTGAAACTTTTGGTTTTGAAAGGTTATGAAATAAAACCAAATGTTTAAAACGTTACGAAGCAAATCCAAACGTTTCACCTTTTTAGCGATTTAAGCCGTAACGTTTATAAATGTTTGGCTTAAATCGCTAAGAAGGCAAAACGTTTGTTTTTTTCGTAACGTTTGTAAACGTTTGGCTTAATTCCTAAAAAGGGGAAACGTTTGGATTTGTTTCGTTACATTTGTAAACGTTTGGCTTAAATTGCTAAAAAGGTGAAATGTTTGGATTTATTTCGTAATGTTTGTAAAGGTTTGGCTTAAATTGCTAAAAAGGTGAAATTTTTGCTTTTGTTTCATAACGTTTGTAAACGTTCCGCTTAAATCTCTAAAAAGGTGAAACGTTTGGATTTGTTTCGTATCGTTTGTATATGTTTTGCTTAAAACGCTAAAAAGGTGAAACGTTTGAAATTTTGTAAAGTTTGTAAACGTTTGGCTTAAATCGCTAAATAGGTGAAACGTTTGAATTTGTTGCATAACGTTTGTTAACGTTTGGCTTAAATCGCTAAAAGGGTGAAACGTTTGGTATTGTTTTGTAACGTTTGTAAACGTTTCAATTTGTTTCGTAACTTTTGTTTCGTAACGTTTTAAAAGTTCATTTTTGTTTCGTAACGTTTGTAAACGTTTGGCTTAAATCGCTAAAAAGGTGAAACGTTTGGATTTGTTTCGTAACGTTTGTAAATATTTGGCTTAACTCGCTAAAAAGGTAAAACTCTTGAAATTTTGTAACGGTTGTAAACGTTTGGCTTAAATTGCTAAAAAGGTGAAACGCTTTGATTTGTTTCGTAACGTTTGTAAACGTTTGGCTTAAATTGCTAAAAAGGGGAAACGTTTGGATTTTTTCGTAACGTTTTAAACGTTTGGTTTTGTTTCGTAACGTTTGTAAACGTTCGGCTTAAATCGCTAAAAATTTGAAACATTTGTATTTGTTTCATAACGTTTCTATACGATTGGCTTAAATCGCTAAAAAGGTGAAATGTTTGGTTTGTTTCGTAACGTTTGTAAATGTTTGGCTTAAATTGCTAAAAATGTGACACGTTTGGATTTGTTTCGTAACCTTTGTTGACGTTTGGCTTATATCGCTAAATAGGTGAAACGTTTGGTTTTGTTTCGTAACCTTTGTAAACGTTTGGCTTAAATCGCTAAAAAAGGTGAAACATTTGGATTTGTTTCGTAACGTTTGTAAACGTTTTGCATAAATTGCTAAAAAGGTGACACGTTTGGATTTGTTTCGTAACCTTTGTAACGTTTGGCTTAAATCGCCAAAACGATGAAACGTTTGGATTTGTTTCATAACGTTTGTAAATGTTTGGATGAAATTATTAAAAAGTTGAAACGTTTGGATTTGTTTCTTATCATTTGTAAACGTTTGGCTTAAATCACTAAAAGGGGGAAATGTTTGAATTGGTTCTGTAACATTTGAATACGTTTGGCTTAAGTCGCATAAAAGGTGAAACGTTTCGATTTGTTTCGTAACGTTTGTAAACGTTTGGCTCAAATCTCTAAAAAGGGGAAACGTTTGGATTTGTTTCGTAATGTTTGTAAACGTTTGGATTATATCGCTAAAAAGGTGAAACAAAACCAAACGTTTAAAAAGTTACGAAACAAATCCAAACGTTTCACCTTTTTAGCGATTTAAGCCGTAACATTTATAAATGTTTGGCTTAAATCGCTAAAAAGGTGAACCGTTTGGATTTGTTCCATAGCGTTTGTAAATGTTTTGCTTAAATTGAAACGGTTGGATTTGTTTCATAACGCTTACAAACGTTTGGCTTAAATTGTTAAAAAGGAAAAACGTTTGGTTTTGTTTCGTAACGTTTGTAAACGTTTGGCTTAAATTGCTAAAAAGGTGAAACGTTTGGATTTGTTTCGTTACATTTGTTAACGTTTGGCTTAAATTGCTAAAAAGGTGAAAGGTTTGGATTTATTTCGTAATGTTTGTAAAGGTTTGGCTTAAATTTCTAAAAAGGGGAAACGTTTGGATTTATTTCGTAATGTTTGTACGCGTTCCGCTTAAATCTCTAAAAAGGTGAAACGTTTGCATTTGTTTCGTATCGTTTGTATACGTTTGGCTTAAATCGCTAAAAAGGGGAAACGTTTGGCTTAAATTGCTAAAAAGGTGAAACGCTTTGATTTGCTTCGTAACGTTTGTTAACATTTGGCTTAAATTGCTAAAATAGTGAAACGTTTGGATTTGTTTCGTAACGTTTTAAATGTCTGGTATTGTTTCGTAACGATTGTAAACGTTCGGCTTAAATCGCTAAAAATTTGAAATGTTTGTATTTGTTTCGTAACGTTTGTAAACGATTGGCTGAAATGGCTAAAAAGGGGAAACGTTTGGATTTGTTTCGTAAGGTTTGTAAACGTTTGGCTTAAATTACTAAAAAGGTGACACGTTTGGATTTATTTTTAACCTTTGTAAACGTTTGGCTTAAATCGCTAGTAAGGTGAAACGTTTGGTTTTGTTTTGTGACCTTTGTAAATGTTTGGCTTAAATCGCTAAAAAGGTGAAACGTTTGGATTTATTTCGTAACATTTGTAAACGTTTTGCATAAATTTCTAAAAAGATGACACATTTGGATTTGTTCCATAACATTTTCAAACGTTTGGCTTAAATCGCTAAAAAGGTGAAACATTTAGATTTGTTTCATAACATTTGCAAACGTTGGGCTTAATTCGCTAAAAAGGAGAAACGTTTGGATTTTTTTCGTAACGTTTGTAAATATTTTGCTTAACTCGCTAAAAAGGTAAAACTCTTGAAATTTTGTAACGGTTGTAAACGTTTGGCTTAAATTGCTAAAAAGGTGAAACGCTTTGATTTGTTTCGTAACGTTTGTAAACGTTTGGCTTAAATTGCTAAAAAGGGGAAACGTTTTGATTTTTTCGTAACGTTTTAAACGTTTGGTTTTGTTTCGTAACGTTTGTAAACGTTCGGCTTAAATCGCTAAAAATTTGAAACATTTGTATTTGTTTCATAACGTTTCTAAACGATTGGCTTAAATCGCTAAAAAGGTGAAATTTTTGGATTTGTTTCGTAACGTTTGTAAACGTTTGGCTTAAATTGCTAAAAATGTGACACGTTTGGATTTGTTTCGTAACCTTTGTAGACGTTTGGCTTATATCGCTAAATAGGTGAAACGTTTGGTTTTGTTTCGTAACCTTTGTAATCGTTTGGCTTAAATCGCTAAAAAGGTGAAACATTTGGATTTGTATCGTAACGTTTGTAAACGTTTTGCATAAATTGCTAAAAAGGTGACACGTTTGGATTTGTTTCGTAACCTTTGTAAACGTTTGGCTTAAATCGCCAAAACGGTGAAACGTTTGGATTTGTTTCGTAACGTTTGTAAACGTTTGGCTAAAATTATTAAAAAGGTGAAACGTTTGGATTTGTTTCTTATCATTTGTAAACGTTTGGCTTAAATCACTAAAAGAGGAAACGTTTGAATTGGTTTCGTAACATTTGAATACGTTTGGCTTAAGTCGCATAAAAGGTGAAACGTTTCGATTTGTTTCGTAACGTTTGTAAACGTTTGGCTTAAATCTCTAAAAAGGGGAAACATTTGGATTTGTTTGGTAATGTTTGTAAACGTTTGGCTTATATCGCTAAAAACGTGAAACAAAACCAAACGTTTAAAACGTTACGAAACAAATCCAAACGTTTCACCTTTTTAGCGATTTAAGCCGTAACGTTTATAAATGTTTGGCTTAAATCGCTAAAAAGGTGAACCGTTTGGATTCGTTCCATAGCGTTTCTAAATATTTGGCTTAAATTGAAACAATTGGATTTGTTTCATAACGCTTACAAACGTTTGGGTTAAATTGCTAAAAAGGAAAAATGTTTGGTTTTGTTTCGTAACGTTTGTAAACGTTTGGCTTCAATTGCTAAAAAGGTGAAACATTTGGATTTATTTCGTTACATTTGTTAACGTTTGGCTTAAATTGCTAAAAAGGTGAAACGTTTGGATTTATTTCGTAATGTTTGTAAAGATTTGGCTTAAATTTCTAAAAAGGGGAAACGTTTGGATTTATTTCGTAATGTTTGTAAACGTTCCGCTTAAATCTCTAAAAAGGTGAAACGTTTGGATTTGTTTCGTATCGTTTGTATACGTTTGGCTTAAATCGCTAAAAAGGGGAAACGTTTGAAATTTTGTAACGTTTGTAAACGTTTGGCTTAAATTGCTAAAAAGGTGAAACGCTTTGATTTGCTTCGTAACGTTTGTAAACGTTTGGCTTAAATTGCTAAAATAGTAAAACGTTTGGATTTGTTTCGTAACGTTTTAAATGTCTGGTATTGTTTCGTAACGATTGTAAACGTTCGGCTTAAATCGCTAAAAAGGAGAAACGTTTGGTTTTGTTTTGTGACCTTTGTAAATGTTTGGCTTAAATCGTTAAAAAGGTGAAACGTTTGGATTTATTTCGTAACATTTGTAAACGTTTTGCATAAATTTCTAAAAAGATGACACATTTGGATTTGTTCCATAATATTTTCAAACGATTGGCTTAAATCGCTAAAAAGGTGAAACATTTAGATTTGTTTCATAACATTTGCAAACGTTTGGCTTAATTCGCTAAAAGGGTGAAATGTTTGGATTTGTTCTGAAACGTTTGAAAATGTTTGGCTTAAGTCGCAAAAAAGGGGAAATGTTTAGATTTGTTTCGTAACTTTTGTAAATGTTTTGCTTAAATCGCTAAAAAGGTGAAACGTTTGAATTTGTTTCGTAACGTTTAAAACGTTTGGCTTAAATCGATAAAAAGGTGAAAACGTTTGGTTTGTTTCGTAACGTTTGTAAACGTTTGGTTTAAATCGCTAAAAAGTGAAACGTTTGGTTTTGAAAGGTTATGAAACAAAGCCAAACATTTAAAACGTTACGGAACAAATCCAAACGTTTCACCTTTTTAGCGATTTAAGACGTAATGTTTATAAACATTTCGCTTAAATCGCTAAAAAGGGGAAACATTTGGATTCGTTCCATAATGTTTGTAAACGTTTGGCTTAAATTGAAACGTTAGATTTGTTTCATAACGTTTGCAAACGTTTGGCTTATATTGCTAAAAAGGTAAAACGTTTGGCTTTGTTTTGTAACGTTTGGGTGGATTAGTTTCGTAATGTTTGTAAACGTTTGGCTTCAATCGCGAAAATGGTGAAACGTTTGGATTTGTTTCGTAACAATTGTAAACGTTTGGCTTAAATCGCTGAAAAAGTGAAACGTTTGGATTTATTTCGTAACGTTTTAAACGTTTAGCTGAAATCGCTAAAATGGGGGATATTTTGAATTTGTTTCGTAAAGTTTGTAAACGTTTGGCTAATATCGCTAAAAAGGTGAAACGTTTGGTTTTGTTTCGTAACGTTTGTAAACGTTCCGCTTCAATGACTAAAAAAATGAAACGTTTGGATTTATTTTGTAATGTTTGTAAACGTTTGGCTTAAATTTCTAAAAAGATGAAACACTTGGATTTGTTTCGTAATGTTTGTAAACGTTCGGCTTAAATCGCGAAACAGGTGAAACATTTGGTTTTGTTTCGTAACGTTTGTAAATGTTCGGCTTAAATCGTGAAACAGGTGAAACGTTTAGTTTTGTTTCGTAACATTTGTAAACGTTCGGCTTAAATCTCTAAAAAGGTGAAAGGTTAGGATTTGTTTCGTAACGTTTGTAAACGTTCGGCCTAAACCACTAGAAATTGGAAACGTTTTGTTTTGTTACGTAAACATTGTAAACGTTCGGCTTTAATCGCTAAAAGGGTGGAACGCTTGGATTTGTTTCGTAACGTTTTAAACGTTTAGATTTATTTCAAAACGTTTGTATTCGTTTCGTAACGCTTGTAAACGTTTGGCCTCAATCACTAGTAAAGTGAAACGTTTGGATTTGTTTCGTAACATTTGTAAAAGTTTGGCTTAAATCACTACAAATGTGAAACGTTTGGATTTGTTTCGTAACATTTGTAAACGTTTGGCTTCAATTACTAAAAATGTGAAACGTTTGGATTTGTTTCGTAACGTTTACAAACGTTTGGTTTTGTTTCGTAACGTTTATAAACGTTTGGCTTAAATCGCTAAAATGGGGAAAGGTTTGGTTTTGGTTTTTAATGTTTTTAAACGTTTGGATTTGTATTGTAACGTTTGTAAACGATTGCCTTAAAACACTAAAAAGGTGAAACATTTGGTTTTCTTTTGTAATGTTTGTAAACGTTTGGCTTAAATCGCTAAAAAGGTGAAACGATTGGATTTGTTTCGTAACGTTTGTAAACGTTATGCTTAAATCACTAAAAAAGTGAAACATTTGGATTTGTTTCGTAACGTTTGTAAATGTTTGGCTTAAATCGCTAAAAAGGGGAGACGTTTGGTTTTCTTTCGTAACGTTTGTAAATGTTTGGCTTAAATCACTAAAAAGGTGAGACGTTTTGTTTTGTTTTGTAACGTTTGTAAACGTTTGGATTTGTTTCTTAATGTTTTCAACGTTTGGTTTTGTTTCGTAACGTTTGTAAATGTTTGGCTTAAATCGTTAAAATGGGGAAACATTTCGTTTTGTTTCGTAATTTTTGTAAACGTTTGGCTTAAATCGCTAAAAAGGTGAAACGTTTGGATTTGTTTCGTAACGTTTGTAAACGTTTTGGTTGAATCGCTAAAAAGGTGAAACGTTTGGATTTGTTTTGTAGCGTTTGTAAACGATTGGCGTAAATCGCTAAAAATGGGAAACGTTTGGTTTTGTTCCATAATGTTTGTAAATGTTTGGCTTAAATCGTTAAAATGGGGAAACATTTCGTTTTGTTTCGTAATTTTTGTAAACGTTTGGCTTAAATCGCTAAAAAAGGGGAAACGTTTGGATTTGTTTCGTTGCATTTATAAACGTTTGGCTTAAATCTCTAAAAAGGTGAAACATTTGGTTTGTTTCGTAACTTTTGTAAACTTTTGGCTTAAATTGCTAAAAATGTGAAACGTATCGATTAGTTTCGTAATGTTTGTAAACGTTTGGCTTCAATCGCGAAAAAGGTTAAACGTTTGGATTTGTTTCATAACGATTGTAAACGTTTGGCTTAAATCGCTGATAACCTGAAACGTTTGGATTCGTTTCGTAACGTTTTAAACGTTTAGCTGAAATCGCTAAAACGGGGAAACGTTTGAATTTTTTTCGTAAACTTTGTAAACATTTTGCTAATATCGCTAAAAAGGTGAAACGTTTGGTTTTGTTTCGTAACATTTGTAAACGTTCAGCTTGAATCACTAAAAAGGTGAAATGTTTGGATTTGTTTCGTAACGTTTGTAAACGTTTGGCTTAATTTGCTAAAAAGATGAAACGCTTGGATTTGTTTCGTAATGTTTGTAAACGTTTGGATTTGTTTCGTAACGTTTGTAAATGTTCGACTTAAATCCCGAAAAAGGTGAAACGTTAGTTTTACTTCGTAACAATTGTAAACGTTCGGCTTAAATATCTAAAACGGTGAAAGGTTAGGATTTTTTTTGTAACGTTTGTAAACATTCGGCCTAAATCGCTAAAAAGGTGAAACGTTTGGTTTCGTTTCGTAAACATTGTAAACGTTCGGCTTTTATCGCTTAAAAGGTGAAACGCTTGGATTTGTTTCGTAACGTTTTAAACATTTAGATTTATTTCAAAACATTTGTATTCGTTTCGTAACGCTTGTAAACGTTTGGCTTCAATCACTAAAAAGGTGAAACGTTTGGATTTGTTTCGTAACGGTTGTAAACGTTGTAAACGTATGGCTTAAATCACTAAAAATGTGAAACGTTTACAAACGTTTGGTTTTGTTTCGTAACGTTTATAAACGTTTGGCTTAAATCGCTAAAATGGGAAAAGAATTTGTTTTGGTTTTTAACGTTTGTAAACGTTTGGATTTGTATTGTAAAGTTTGTAAACGATTGCCTTAAATCGCTAAAAAGTTGAAACATTTGTTTTCTTTCGTAATGTTTGTAAACGTTTGGCTTAAATCGCTAAAAAGGTGAAACGATTTGTTTTGTTTCGTAACGTTTGTAAACGTTAGGCATAAATCGCTACAAACGTGAAACGTTTGGATTTGTTTTGTAACGTTTGTAAACATATGGCTTAAATCGCTAAAAAGGTGAAACGTTTGGTTTTGTTTCGTAACGTTTGTAAATGTTTGGCTTAAATCACTTAAAAGGTGAGACGTTTGGTTTTGTTTCGTAAGGTTTGTAAATGTTTGCCTTAAATCACAAAAAAGGTGAGACGTTTTGTTTTGTTTCGTAATGGCTGTAAACGTTTGGATTTGTTTCATAACGTTTGTTTCTTAACGTTTTAAACGTTTGGTTTTGTTTCGTAACGTTTGTAAATGTTTGGCTTAAATCGTTAAAATGGTGAAACGTTTCGTTTTGTTTCGTAATTTTTGTAAACGTTTGGCTTAAATCGCTAAAAAGGTGAAACGTTTGGATTTGTTTCGTAACGTTTGTAAACGTTTGGGTTGAATCGCTAAAAAGGTGAAACGTTTGGATTTGTTTCGTAGCGTTTGTAAACGATTGGCTTAAATCGCTAAAAATGGGAAACGTTTGGTTTTGTTCAATAATGTTAATAAACGTTTGGCTTAAATTGCTAAAACGGTAAAACGCTTGGATTTGTTTTGTAACGTTTATAAATGTTTGGCTTAAACTGCTAAAAAAAGGGGAAACGTTTGGATTTGTTTCGTTGCGTTTATAAACGTTTGGCTTAAATCTCTAAAAAGGTGAAACGCTTGGTTTGTTTCGTAACGTTTGTAAACTTTTGGCTTAAATTGCTAAAAATATGAAACGTATGGATTAGTTTCGTAATGTTTGTAAACGTTTGGCTTCAATCGCAAAAAAGGTGAAACGTTTGGATTTGTTTCATAACGATTGTAAACGTTTGGCTTAAATCACTGAAAAGCTGAAACGTTTGGATTTGTTTCGTAACGTTTCAAACGTTTAGCTGAAATCGCTAAAATGGGGAAACGTTTGAATTTGTTTCGTAAACTTTGTATACGTTTGGCTAATATAGCTAAAAAGGTGAAACGTTTGGTTTTGTTTCATAACGTTTGTAAACGTTCAGCTTGAATCACTAAAAAGATGAAACGTTTGGATTTGTTTCGTAACGTTTGTAAATGTGTGGCTTAATTTGCTAAAAAGATGAAACTCTTGGATTTGTTTCGTAATGTTTTTAAACGTTTGGATGTGTTTCGTAACGTTTGTAAATGTTCGGCTTAAATCCAAAAAAGGTGAAACGTTTAGTTTTGCTTCGTAACATTTGTAAACGTTCGGCTTAAATCTCTAAAAAGGTGAAAGGTTAGGATTTTTTTCATAACGTTTGTAAACGTTCGGCCTAAATCGCTAAAAAGGTGAAACGTTTGGTTTTGTTTCGTAAACATTGTAAACGTTCGGCTTTTATCGCTAAAAAGGTGAAACACTTGGATTCGTTTCGTAATGTTTTAAATATTTAGATTTATTTCAAAACATTTGTATTCGTTTCGTAACGATTGTAAACGTTTGGCTTCAATCACTAAAAAGGTGAAACATTTGGATTTGTTTAGTAACGTTTGTAAACGTTTTGCTTAAATCACTAAAAATGTGAAACGTTTGGATTTGTTTCGTAACGTTTCTAAACGTTTGGCTTAAATCACTAAAAATGTGAAACGTTTGGATTTGTTTCGTAACGTTTGTAAACGTTTGGCTTAAATCACTAAAAATGTGAAACGTTTGGATTTGTTTCGTAACGTTTGTAAACTTTTGGCTTAAATCACTAAAAATGTGAAACGTTTGGATTTGTTTCATAACGTTTGTAAACAAATGGCTTAAATCGCTAAAAAGGTGAAACGTTTGGTTTTGTTTCGTAACGTTTGTAAATGTTTGGCTTAAATCACTAAAAAGGTGAGACGTTTGGTTTTTTTTCGTAACGTTTGTAAATGTTTGGCTTAAATTACTAAAAAGGTGAGACGTTTTGTTTTGTTTCGTAACGTTTGTAAACGTTTGGATTTGTTTCATAACGTTTGTTTTTAACGTTTTTAACGTTTGGTTTTCCTTTGCAACGTTTGTAAATGTTTTGCTTATATCGTTAAAATGGTGAAACGTTTGGTTTTGTTTCGTAACGTTTGTAAACGTTTGGCTTAAATCACTAAAAATGTGAAACATTTGGTTTTGTTTCGTAACGTTAGTAAATGTTTTGCTTAAATTGCTGAAAAGGTAAGACACTTGGATTTATTTCGTAACGTTTGTAAACGTTTTGCTTAAATCGCTAAAACGTTGAAACGTTTGGATTTGTTTCGTTACGTTTGTAAACGTTTGGCTTAAATCGTTAAAAAGGAGAAACGTTTCGATTTGTTTTGTAACGTTTGCAAAGTTTAGCTTAACTTGCTAAAAAGGTGAAAAATTTCGATTTGTTTCGTAATCTTTGTAAACGTTTGGCTTGACTCGCTAAAAAGTTCAAACGTTTCGATTTGTTCCATACGTTTGTAAATGTTTGGCTTAAATCACTAAAAAGGTGAGATGTTTGGTTTTGATTCGTAACGTTTGTAAAAGTTTGGATTTGTTTCGTAACTTTTTAAATGTTTGGTTTTGTTTCGTAACGTTTTTAAATGTTTGGCTTAAATCGCTAAAGAGGTGAAACATTTGGTTTTGTTTCGTAGCGTTTGTAAACGTTTGGCTTAAATCGTTAAAAGGGTGAAACGTTTGGCTTTGTTTCGTAATGTTTGTAAACGTTTCGATTTGTTTTGTAACGTTTGTTTCGTAACGTTTTAAAATTTTTGTTTTGTTTCATAATGCTTGTCAACGTTTGGCTTAAATTGTTAAAAAGGTAAAACGCTTGGATTTGTTTCGTAACGTTTGTAAACGTTTGGCTTAAATTGCTAAAAAAGGGGAAACGTTTGGATTTGTTTCGTTGCGTTTATAAACGTTATGCTTAAATCTCTAAAAAGGTGAAACGCTTGGTTTGTTTCGTAACGTTTGTAAACTTTTGGCTTAAATTGCTAAAAATACGAAACGTATGGATTAGTTTCATAATGTTTGTAAACGTTTGGCTTCAATCGCGAAAAAGGTGAAACGTTTGGATTTGTTTCGTAACGATTGTAAACGTTTGGCTTAAATCGCAGAAAAGGCGAAACGTTTGGATTTGTTTCGTAATGTTTTAAACGTTTAGCTGAAATCGCTAAAATGGGGAAAAGTTTGAATTTGTTTCGTAAAGTTTGTAAACGTTTGGCTAATATCGCTAAAAAGGGGAAACGTTTGGTTTTGTTTCGTAACGTTTGTAAACGTTCCGCTTGAATCAGTAAAAAGGTGAAACGTTTGGATTTGTTTCGTAACGTTTGTAAACGTTTGGCTTAAATTGCTAAAAAGAAGAAACGCTTGGATTTGTTTCGTAACGTTTGTAAACGTTTGGCTTAAATTGCTAAAAAGAAGAAACGCTTGGATTTGATTCGTAATGTTTGTAAACGTTTGGCTTAAATTGCTAAAAAGGTTAAACGTTTGGTTTTTTTCCGTAAACATTGTAAACATTCGGCTTCAATCAATAAAAAGGTGAAACATTGTAAACATTGTAAATGTTTGGTTTTTTTTCGTATTTGTTTCGTAAAGCTTGTAAACGTTTGGCTTCAATCACTAAAAAGGTGAAACGTTTGGATTTATTTCGTAATATTTGTAAATGTTTGGCTTAAATCACTAAAAATGTGAAACGTTTGGATTTGTTTCGTAACGTTTACAAACGTTTGGTTTTGTTTCGTAACATTTATAAACGTTTGGCATAAATCGCTAAAATGGGGAAACGTTTGGTTTTGGTTTTTAACGTTTGGATTTGTTTCGTTGCGTTTATAAAAGTTTGGCTTAAATCTCTAAAAAGGTGAAACGCTTGGTTTGTTTCGTAACGTTTGTAAACTTTTGGCTTAAATTGCTAAAAATACGAAACGTATGGATTAGTTTCATAATGTTTGTAAACGTTTGGCTTCAATCGCGAAAAAGGTGAAACGTTTGGATTTGTTTCGTAACGATTGTAAACGTTTGGCTTAAATCGCAGAAAAGGCGAAACGTTTGGATTTGTTTCGTAATGTTTTAAACGTTTAGCTGAAATCGCTAAAATGGGGAAAAGTTTGAATTTGTTTCGTAAAGTTTGTAAACGTTTGGCTAATATCGCTAAAAAGGGGAAACGTTTGGTTTTGTTTCGTAACGTTTGTAAACGTTCCGCTTGAATCAGTAAAAAGGTGAAACGTTTGGATTTGTTTCGTAACGTTTGTAAACGTTTGGCTTAAATTGCTAAAAAGAAGAAACGCTTGGATTTGTTTCGTAACGTTTGTAAACGTTTGGCTTAAATTGCTAAAAAGAAGAAACGCTTGGATTTGATTCGTAATGTTTGTAAACGTTTGGCTTAAATTGCTAAAAAGGTTAAACGTTTGGTTTTTTTCCGTAAACATTGTAAACATTCGGCTTCAATCAATAAAAAGGTGAAACATTGTAAACATTGTAAATGTTTGGTTTTTTTTTCGTATTTGTTTCGTAAAGCTTGTAAACGTTTGGCTTCAATCACTAAAAAGGTGAAACGTTTGGATTTATTTCGTAATATTTGTAAATGTTTGGCTTAAATCACTAAAAATGTGAAACGTTTGGATTTGTTTCGTAACGTTTACAAACGTTTGGTTTTGTTTCGTAACATTTATAAACGTTTGGCATAAATCGCTAAAATGGGGAAACGTTTGGTTTTGGTTTTTAACGTTTGGATTTGTTTCGTTGCGTTTATAAAAGTTTGGCTTAAATCTCTAAAAAGGTGAAACGCTTGGTTTGTTTCGTAACGTTTGTAAACTTTTGGCTTAAATTGCTAAAAATATGAAACGTATGGATTAGTTTCATAATGTTTGTAAACGTTTGGCTTCAATCGCAAAAAAAGGTGAAACGTTTGGATTTGTTTCATAACGATTGTAAACGTTTGGCTTAAATCACTGAAAAGCTGAAACGTTTGGATTTGTTTCGTAACGTTTTAAACGTTTAGCTGAAATCGCTAAAATGGGGAAACGTTTGAATTTGTTTCGTAAACTTTGTATACGTTTGGCTAATATAGCTAAAAAGGTGAAACGTTTGGTTTTGTTTCATAACGTTTGTAAACGTTCAGCTTGAATCACTAAAAAGATAAAACGTTTGGATTTGTTTCGTAACGTTTGTAAATGTTTGGCTTAATTTGCTAAAAAGATGAAACTCTTGGATTTGTTTCGTAATGTTTTTAAACGTTTGGATGTGTTTCGTAACGTTTGTAAATGTTCGGCTTAAATCCCAAAAAAGGTGAAACGTTTAGTTTTGCTTCGTAACATTTGTAAACGTTCGGCTTAAATCTCTAAAAAGGTGAAAGGTTAGGATTTTTTTCATAACGTTTGTAAACGTTCGGCCTAAATCGCTAAAAAGGTGAAACGTTTGGTTTTGTTTCGTAAACATTGTAAACGTTCAGCTTTTATCGCTAAAAAGGTGAAACACTTGGATTCGTTTCGTAATGTTTTAAACATTTAGATTTATTTCAAAACATTTGTATTCGTTTCATAACGATTGTAAACGTTTGGCTTCAATCACTAAAAAGGTGAAACGTTTGGATTTGTTTAGTAACGTTTGTAAACATTTTTCTTAAATCACTAAAAATGTGAAACGTTTGGATTTGTTTCGTAACGTTTGTAAACGTTTGGCTTAAATCACTAAAAATGTGAAACGTTTGGATTTGTTTCGTAACGTTTGTAAACGTTTGGCTTAAATCACTAAAAATGTGAAACGTTTGGATTTGTTTCGTAACGTTTGTAAACTTTTGGCTTAAATCACTAAAAATGTGAAAGGTTTGGATTTGTTTCATAACGTTTGTAAACAAATGGCTTAAATCGCTAAAAAGGTGAAACGTTTGGTTTTGTTTCGTAACGTTTGTAAATGTTTGGCTTAAATCACTAAAAAGGTGAGACGTTTGGTTTTATTTCGTAACGTTTGTAAATGTTTGACATAAATTACTAAAAAGGTGAGACGTTTTGTTTTGTTTCGTAACGTTTGTAAACGTTTGGATTTGTTTCATAACGTTTGTTTTTAACGTTTTTAACGTTTGGTTTTGCTTCGCAACGTTTGTAAATGTTTGGCTTATATCGTTAAAATGGTGAAACGTTTGGTTTTGTTTCGTAACGTATGTAAACGTTTGGCTTAAATCACTAAAAATGTGAAACATTTGGTTTTGTTTCGTAACGTTAGTAAATGTTTTGCTTAAATTGCTAAAAAGGTAAGACACTTGGATTTATTTCGTAACGTTTGTAAACGTTTGGCTTAAATCGCTAAAAGTGTAACATTTAGATTTGTTTCGTAACGTTTGTAAACCTTTTGCATAAATCGCTAAAACGGTGAAACGTTTGTATTTGTTTCGTTACGTTTGTAAACGTTTGGCTTAAATCGCTAAAAAGGAGAAACGTTTCAATTTGTTTCGTAACGTTTGCAAAGTTTGGCTTAAATTGCTAAAAAGGTGAAAAATTTCGATTTGTTTCGTAATCTTTGTAAACGTTTGGCTTGACTCGCTAAAAAGTTCAAACGTTTCGATTTGTTCCATACGTTTGTACATGTTTGGCTTAAATAACTAAAAAGGTGAGATGTTTGGTTTTGTTTCGTAACGTTTGTAAACGTTTGGAATTGTTTCGTAACTTTTTAAACGTTTGGTTTTGTTTCGTAACGTTTTTAAATGTTTGGCTTAAATCGCTAAAGAGGTGAAACATTTGGTTTTGTTTCGTAGCGTTTGTAAACGTTCGGCTTAAATCGTTAAAAGGGTGAAACGTTTCGCTTTGTTTCGTAATGTTTGTAAACGTTTCGATTTGTTTTGTAACGTTTGTTTCGTAACGTTTTAAAATTTTTGTTTTGTTTCATAATGCTTGTCAACGTTTGGCTTAAATTGTTAAAAAGGTAAAACGCTTGGATTTTTTTCGTAACGTTTGTAAACGTTTGGCTTAAATTGCTAAAAAAGGGGAAACGTTTGGATTTGTTTCGTTGCGTTTATAAACGTTAGGCTTAAATCTCTAAAAAGGTGAAACGCTTGGTTTGTTTCATAACGTTTGTAAACTTTTGGCTTAAATTGCTAAAAATACGAAACGTATGGATTAGTTTCATAATGTTTGTAAACGTTTGGCTTCAATCGCGAAAAAGGTGAAACGTTTGGATTTGTTTCGTAACGATTGTAAATGTTTGGCTTAAATCACTGAAAAGGCGAAACGTTTGGATTTGTTTCGTAATGTTATAAACGTTTAGCTGAAATCGCTAAAATGGGGAAAAGTTTGAATTTCTTTCGTAAAGTTTGTAAACGTTTGGCTAATATCGCTAAAAAGGGGAAACATTTGGTTTTGTTTCGTAACGTTTGTAAACGTTCCGCTTGAATCAGTAAAAAGGTGAAATGTTTGGATTTGTTTCGTAACGTTTGTAAACGTTTGGCTTAAATTGCTAAAAAGATGAAACGCTTGGATTTGATTCGTAATGTTTGTAAACGTTTGGCTTAAATTGCTAAAAAGGTTAAACGTTTCGATTTGTTTCGTAACGTTTGTAAATGTTCGGCTTAAATCGCAAAAAAGTTGAAACGTTTGGTTTTGTTTCATACATTTGTAAACATTCGGCTTAAATCTCTAAAAAGGTGAAAGGTTAGGATTTGTTTCGTAACGTTTGTAAACGTTCGGCCTAAATCGCAAAAAAGGCGAAACGTTTGGTTTTTTTCCGTAAACATTGTAAACATTCAGCTTTAATCAATAAAAAGGTGAAACATTGTAAACATTGTAAATGTTTGGTTTTGTTTCGTATTTGTTTCGTAAAGCTTGTAAACGTTTGGCTTCAATCACTAAAAAGGTGAAACGTTTGGATTTATTTCGTAATATTTGTAAATGTTTGGCTTAAATCACTAAAAATGTGAAACGTTTGGATTTGTTTCGTAACGTTTACAAACGTTTGGTTTTGTTTCGTAACGTTTATAAACGTTTGGCATAAATCGCTAAAATGGGGAAACATTTGGTTTTGGTTTTTAACGTTTGTAAACGTTTGGATTTGTTTCGTTGCGTTTATAAACGTTTGGCTTAAATATCTAAAAAGGTGAAACGCTTGGTTTGTTTCGTAACGTTTGTAAACTTTTGGCTTAAATTGCTAAAAATATGAAACGTATGGATTAGTTTCGTAATGTTTGTAAACGTTTGGCTTCAATCGCAAAAAAGGTGAAACGTTTGGATTTGTTTCATAACGATTGTAAACGTTTGGCTTAAATCACTGAAAAGCTGAAACATTTGGATTTGTTTCGTAACGTTTTAAACGTTAAGCTAAAATCGCTAAAATGGGGAAACGTTTGAATTTGTTTCGTAAACTTTGTATACGTTTGGCTAATATAGCTAAAAAGGTGAAACGTTTGGTTTTGTTTCATAATGTTTGTAAACGTTCAGCTTGAATCACTAAAAAGATAAAACGTTTGGATTTGTTTCGTAACGTTTGTAAATGTTTGGCTTAATTTGCTAAAAAGATGAAACTCTTGGATTTGTTTCGTAATGTTATTAAACGTTTGTATGTGTTTCGTAACGTTTGTAAATGTTCGGCTTAAATCCCAAAAAAGGTGAAACGTTTAGTTTTGCTTCGTAACATTTGTAAACGTTCGGCGTAAATCTCTAAAAAGGTGAAAGGTTAGGATTTTTTTCATAACGTTTGTAAACGTTCGGCCTAAATCGCTAAAAAGGTGAAACGTTTGGTTTTGTTTCGTAAACATTGTAAACGTTCGGCTTTTATCGCTAAAAAGGTGAAACACTTGAATTTGTTTCGTAATGTTTTAAACATTTAGATTTATTTCAAAACATTTGTATTCGTTTCGTAACGATTGTAAACGTTTGGCTTCAATCACTAAAAAGGTGAAACGTTTGGATTTGTTTAGTAACGTTTGTAAACGTTTTGCTTAAATCACTAAAAATGTGAAACGTTTGGATTTGTTTCGTAACGTTTGTAAACGTTTGGCTTAAATCACTAAAAATGTGAAACGTTTGGATTTGTTTCGTAACGTTTGTAAACGTTTGGCTTAAATCACTAAAAATGTGAAACGTTTGGATTTGTTTCGTAACGTTTGTAAACATTTGGCTTAAATCACTAAAAATGTGAAACGTTTGGATTTGTTTCATAACGTTTGTAAACAAATTGCTTAAATCGCTAAAAAGGTGAAACGTTTGGTTTTGTTTCGTAACGTTTGTAAATGTTTGGCTTAAATCACTAAAAAGGTGAGACGTTTGGTTTTTTTCGTAACGTTTGTAAATGTTTGGCTTAAATTACTAAAAAGGTGATACGTTTTGTTGTGTTTCGTAACGTTTGTAAACGTTTGGATTTGTTTCATAACGTTTGTTTTTAACGTTTGGTTTTGCTTCGCAATGTTTGTAAATGTTTGGCTTATATCGTTAAAATGGTAAAACGTTTGGTTTTGTTTCGTAACGTTTGTAAACGTTTGGCTTAAATCACTAAAAATGTGAAACATTTGGTTTTGTTTCGTAACGTTAGTAAATGTTTTGCTTAAATTGCTAAAAAGGTAAGACACTTGGATTTATTTCGTAACGTTTGTAAACGTTTGGCTTAAATCTCTAAAAAGTGTAACATTTAGATTTGTTTCGTAACGTTTGTAAACGTTTTGCTTATATCGCTAAAACGGTGAAACGTTTGGATTTGTTTCGTTACGTTTGTAAACGTTTGGCTTAAATCGCTAAAAAGGAGAAACGTTTCGATTTGTTTCGTAACGTTTGCAAAGTTTGGCTTAAATTGCTAAAAAGGTGAAAAAATTTGATTTGTTTCGTAATCTTTGTAAACGTTTGGCTTGACTCGCTAAAAAGTTCAAACGTTTCGATTTGTTCCATACGTTTGTAAATGTTTGGCTTAAATCACTAAAAAGGTGAGATGTTTGGTTTTGTTTCGTAACGTTTGTAAACGTTTGGATTTGTTTCGTAACTTTTTAAACGTTTGGTTTTGTTTCGTAACGTTTTTAAATGTTTGGCTTAAATCGCTAAAGAGGTGAAACATTTGGTTTTGTTTCGTAGCGTTTGTAAACGTTTGGCTTAAATCGTTAAAAGGGTAAAACGTTTGGCTTTGTTTCGTAATGTTTGTAAACGTTTCGATTTGTTTTGTAACGTTTGTTTCGTAACGTTTTAAAATTTTTGTTTTGTTTCATAATGCTTGTCAACGTTTGGCTTAAATTGTTAAAAAGTTAAAACGCTTGGATTTGTTTCGTAACGTTTGTAAACGTTTGGCTTAAATTGCTAAAAAAGGGGAAACGTTTGGATTTGTTTCGTTGCGTTTATAAACGTTAGGCTTAAATCTCTAAAAAGGTGAAACGCTTGGTTTGTTTCGTAACGTTTGTAAACTTTTGGCTTAAATTGCTAAAAATACGAAATGTATGGATTAGTTTCATAATGTTTGTAAATTTTTGGCTTCAATCGCGAAAAAGGTGAAACGTTTGGATTTGTTTCGTAACGATTGTAAACGTTTTGCTTAAATCGCTGAAAAGGCGAAACGTTTGGATTTGTTTCGTAATGTTTTAAACGTTTAGCTGAAATCGCTAAAATGGGGAAAAGTTTGAATTTGTTTCGTAAAGTTTGTAAACGTTTGGCTAATATCGCTAAAAAGGGGAAACGTTTTGTTTTGTTTCGTAACGTTTGTAAACGTTCCGCTTGAATCAGTAAAAAGGTGAAACGTTTGGATTTGTTTCGTAACGTTTGTAAACGTTTGGCTTAAATTGCTAAAAAGATGAAACGCTTGGATTTGATTCGTAATGTTTGTAAACGTTTGGCTTAAATTGCTAAAAAGGTTAAACGTTTGGATTTGTTTCGTAACGTTTGTAAATGTTCGGCTTAAATCGCAAAAAAGTTGAAACGTTTGGTTTTGTTTCATACATTTGTAAACATTCGGCTTAAATCTCTAAAAAGGTGAAAGGTTAGGATTTGTTTCGTAACGTTTGTAAACGTTCGGCCTAAATCGCAAAAAAGGCGAAACGTTTGGTTTTTTTCCGTAAACATTGTAAACATTCGGCTTTAATCAATAAAAAGGTGAAACATTATAAACATTGTAAATGTTTGGTTTTGTTTCGTATTTGTTTCGTAAAGCTTGTAAACGTTTGGCTTCAATCACTAAAAAGGTGAAACGTTTGGATTTATTTCGTAATATTTGTAAATGTTTGGCTTAAATCACTAAAAATGTGAAACGTTTGGATTTGTTTCGTAACGTTTACAAACGTTTGGTTTTGTTTCGTAACGTTTATAAACGTTTGGCATAAATCGCTAAAATGGGGAAACGTTTGGTTTTGGTTTTTAACGTTTGTAAACGTTTGGATTTGTTTTGTAGCGTTTGTAAACGATTGGCTTAAATGGCTAAAAAGGTGAAACATTTGGTTTTGTTTCGTAACGTTTGTAAACGTTTGGCTTAAATCGCTAAAAAAGGTGAAACGATTGGATTTTTTTCGTAACGTTTGTAAACATTAGGCTTAAATCGCTAAAAAGGTGAAACATTTGGATTTTTTCCATAACGTTTGTAAACACATGGCTTAAATCGCTAAAAAAGGTGAAACGATTGGATTTGTTTCGTAACGTTTGTAAATGTTTGGCTTAAATCACTACAAAGGTGAAACATTTGGTTTTGTTTCTTAACGTTTTAAACGTTTGGTTTTGTTTCTTAACATTTGTAAATGTTTGGCTTAAATTGCTAAAAAGGTGAAACGTTTGGTTTTATTTCGTAACGTTAGTAAAAAACGTTTGGCTTAAATCGCTGAAAAGGTTAAATGTTTTGTTTCGTAATGTTTGTACACGTTTCGATTTGTTTCGTAACATTTCTTTCGTAACGTTTAAAACATTTTGATTTGTTTCGTAATGTTTGTAAACGTTTGGCTTAAATCGCTAATAAGGTGAAACGTTTGGTTTTGTTTCGTAAATTTTGTAAAGATTTGGCTTAAATCGCTAAAAAGGTGAAACGTTTGGATTTGTTTCGTAACGTTTTTAAACGTTTGGGTTCAATCGCTAAAAAGGTGAAACGGTTGGATTTGTCTCGTAGCGCTTGTAAACGATTGGCTTAAATCGCTAAAAATGTGAAACGTTTGATTTTGTTCCGTAACATTTGTGAACGTTTTGCTTAAATTGCTAAAAAGGTGAAACATTTTGTTTTGTTTCGTAACGTTTGTAAAGGTTTGGCTTGTATCGCTAAAACGGTGAAACGTTTTGTTTTTTTTCGTAACGTTTGTAAACGTTTCGATTTGTTTAACAACGTTTTAAACGTTTTGTTTTGTTTCGTAACGTTTGTAAACTTTTGGCTTAAATCGCTAAAAAGGTGGAATGTTTGGTTTTGTTTCGTAATTTTTGTAAACGTTTGGCTTAAATCGCTAAAAAGGTGAAAGGTTTGGATTTGTTTAGTAACGTTTATAAACGTTTGGGTTCAATTGCTAAAAAGGTGAAACGTTTGGATTTGTTTCGTAGCGTTTGTAAACGATTGGCTTAAATCGCTAAAAATGTAAAACATTTGGTTTTGTTCCATAATGTTAGTAAATGTTTGGCTTAAATTGCTAAAAAGGTAAAATGCTTGGATTTGTTTCGTAACGTTTGTAAACGTTTGGCTTAAATTGCTAAAAAATGGGAAACGTTTGGATTTGTTTCGTAGCGTTTATAAAGGTTTGGCTTAAATGGCTAAAAAGGTGAAACGCGTGGTTTGCTTCGTAACGTTTGTTAACTTTCAGCTTCAATTGCTAAAAATGTGAAACGTATGGATTAGTTTCGTAATGTTTGTAAACGTTTGGCTTCAATCGCAAAAAAGGGGAAACGTTTGGATTTGATTCATAACGATTCTAAACGTTTGGCTTAAATTGCTGAAAAGGTGAAACATTTGGATTTGTTTCGTAATGTTTTAAACGTTTAGCTGAAATCGCTAAAATGGGGAAACGTTTGAATTTGTTCTGTAAAGTTTGTAAACGTTCGGCTAAAATCGCAAAAAAGGTGAAACGTTTGGTTTTGTTTCGTAAAGTTTGTAAACGTTCCACATGATTCACTAAAAAGGTGAAATGTTTGGATTTATTTCGTAACGTTTGTAAACGTTTGTCTTAAATTGCTAAAAAGATGAAACGCTTGGATTTATTTCGTAACGTTTGGCTTAAATCGCGAAAAAGGTGAAACGTTTGGATTTGTTTCGTAACGTTTGTAAACGTTCGGCTTAAATCTCTAGGAGGTTAGGATTTGTTTCGTAACCTTTGTAAATGTTCGGCCTAAATCATTAAAAAAGTGAAACGTTTGGTTTTGTTTCGTAAACATTGTAAACGTTCGGCTTTAATCGCTAAAAAGGTGAAACGCTTGGATTTCTTTCGTAACGTTTTAATGGTTTAGATTTATTTCAAAACGTTTATATTTGTTTCGTAACGCTTGTAAACGTTTGGCTTCAATCACTAAAAAGGTGAAACATTTGGATTTGTTTCGTAACGTTTGTAAACGTTTGGCTTAAATCGCTAAAAAGGTGAAACGATTGGATTTGTTTCGTAATGTTTGTAAACGTTAGGCTTAAATCGCTAAAAAGGTGAAATGTTTAGATTTATTTCGTAACTTTTATAAACATATGGCTTAAATTGCTAAAACGGTGAAACGTTTGGTTTTGTTTCGTAACGTTTGTAAATGTTTGGCTTAAATCAATAAAAAGGTGAGACTTTTGGTTTTGTTTCGTGACGTTTGTAAATGTTTGGCTTAAATCACTAAAAAGGTGAGACGTTTGGTTTTGTTTCGTAATGTTTGTAAACGTTTGGATTTGTTTCGTAACTTTTATTTCTTAACGCTTTTAACGTTTGGTTTTGTTTCGTAACGTTTTTAAATGTTTGGCTTAAATCGCTAAAAAGGTGAAACGTTTGGTTTTTTTGTAACTTTTGTGAACGTTTTGCTTAAATCGCCAAAAAGGTTAAACATTTGGTTTTGTTTCGTAACGCTTCTAAACATTTCGATTTGTTTCGTAACATTTTAAACATTTTGTTTCGTTTCGTAACGTTTGTAAATGTTTGGCTTAAATTGCTAATAAGGTGAAACATTTGGTTTTGTTTCGTAACGTTTGTAAATGTTTGGCTCAAATCGCTAAAAAGTTGAAACGTTTGGTTTTGCTTCGTAACTTTTGTAAACGTTTCGATTTGTTTTGTAACGTTTTAAGCATTTTGTTTTGTTTCGTAACGTTTATAAACGTTTGGCTTAAATCGGTAAAAAGGTGAAACGTTTGGTTTTGTTTCGTAATTTTTGTAAACGTTTTGCTGAAATCGCTAAAAAGGTGAAACGTTAGGATTTGTTTCGTAACGTTTGTAAACATTTGGGTTCAATCGCTAAAAAGGTCAAACGTTTGCATTTGTTTCGTAGCGTTTGTAAACGATTGGCTTAAATCGCTAAAAATGTGAAACGTCTGGTTTTGTTCCATAATGTTAGTAAACGTTTGGCTTAAATTGTTAAAAATGTAAAATGCTTGGATTTGTTTCGTAACATTTGTAAACGTTTGGCTTAAATCGCTAAAAAGTGTAACGTTTGGATTTGTTTCGTAACGTTAGTAAACGTTTTGCTTAAATTGCTAAAAAGGTGAAACGTTTGGATTTGTTTCGTAATGTTTGTAAACGTTTGGCTTAAATCGCTAAAAAGGTGAATCGTTTGGATTTGTTTCGTTACGTTTGTAAACGTTTGGCTTAAATAACTAAAAAGGTGAAATGGTTTGATTTGTTTCGTAACATTTATAAACGTTTGGCTTAAATTGCTAAAAAGGTGAAAGCCTTGGATTTTATTCGTAACGTTTGTAAACGTTTGGCTTAAATTGCTAAAAAGGTGAAACGCTTGGTTTTGTTTCGTAACGTTTGAAAACGTTTGGCTTAAATCGCTAAAAAGGTGAAAAGTTTGGATTTGCTTCGTAACATTTTAAACGTTTGGATTTGTTTCGTTGCCTTTGTAAACGTTTGACTTCAATCACTAAAAAGGTGAAACGTTTGGATTTGTTTCGTAACATTTGTAAAAGTTTGGCCTAAATTTTTAAATAGGTGCAACACTTTGATTTGTTTCGTAATGTTTGTAAATGTTTGGCTTAAATTGCTAAAAAGGTGAAACATTTGGATTTGTTTCATAACCTTTGTAAAGATTTGGCTTAAATTGCTAAAAAGGTGAAACATTTGGATTTTTTTCGTAATGTTTGTAAACGTTTGGCTTAAATAGCTAAAAAGGGGAAACGTTTGGATTTGTTTCGTAACGTTTGTTAACGTTTGGCTTAAATTGCTAAAAAGGGGAAACGCTTGGTTTTTTTTTTCGTAACGTTTGTAAATGTTTGGCTAAAATTGCTAAAAAGGTGAAAGGCTTGGTTTTGTTTCATAACGTTTGTACACGTTTGGCTTAAATCGCTAAAAATGTGAAAGGCTTGGTTTTGTTTCATAACGTTTGTAAACGTTTGGCTTAAATCGCTAAAAATGTGAAACATTTGGATTTGTTTCGTAATGTTTTAAACGTTTGGTTTTGTTTCGTAATGTTTGTAAACGTTTTGCTTAAATAGCTGAAAAGGTGAAACGTTTGGATTTGTTTCGTTATGTTTGTAAACGTTTGGCGTATATCGCTGAAAAGGGGAAACGTTTGGATTTGTTTCGTTATGTTTGTAAACGTTTGGCTTATATCGCTAAAAAGGTGAAACGTTTGGATTTCTTTTGAAACGTTTGTAACCGTTTGGCTTAAATCGCTAAAAAGGGTAAACGTTTGGATTTGTTTCCTAACGTTTGTAAAAAATTGGCTTAAATCGCTAAAAAGGTGCAACGTTTGGACTTGTTTCGTAACGTTTGTAAACGTTTGGCTTAAATCGCTAAAAAGGTGAAAGCTTGGATGTGTTTTGTGACGTTTGGAAACGTTTGGCTTAAATTGCTAAAAAGGTGAAATGCTTTGATGTGTTTCGTATCGTTTGTAAACGTTTGGCTTAAAATGCTAAAAAGGTGAAACACTTGGATTTGTTTCGTAACGTTTGTAAACGTTTGGCTTCAATTGCTTAAATGGGAAAACGTTTGTATTTGTTTTGTAGCGTTTGTAAACATTTGCCTTATATCGCTATAAAGGCGAAACATTTGGATATTTTTCGTAACGTTTGTAATCGTTTGGCTTAAATCGCTGAAAATGTGAAACGTTTGGATTTGTTTCGTAACGTTTGTAAACGTTTGGCTTCAATTGGTGAAAAGGTGAAACGTTTGGATTTTTTTTGTAACGTTTGTAGACGTTTGGCTTTAATAGGTAAAAAGGTGAAACGTTTGGATATGTTTCGTAATGTTTGTCAACATTTGTCTTAAATCGCGAAAAAGGTGAAACGTTTGGATTTGTTTCGTAACGTTTGTAAACGTTTTGCTTAAATTGCTAAAAATGTGAAACGCTTGAATGTGTTACGTAACGTTTGTAAACGTTTGGCTTAAATTGCTAAAAAGGTGAAACGCTTGGACTTGTTTCGTAACATTTGTAAACATTTGGCTTAAATTGCTAAAAAGGTGAAACGCTTGGTTTTGTTTCGTAACATTTGTAAACGTTTGGCTTAAATCGCTAAAAGTGTGAAACGTTTAGATTTGTTTCATAATGTTTTAAACGTTTGGTTTTGTTTTGTAATGTTTCTAAACGTTTGATTTAAATCGCTAATAAGGTGAAACGTTTGGATTTGTTTTGTAATGTTTGTAAACGTTTGGCTTACATCGCTAAAAAGGTGAAACATTTGGATTTGTTTCGTAACATTTGTAAATGTTTGGCTTAAATCGCTAAAAAGGTGAAATGCTTGGATTTGTTTCGTAACATTTGTAAACGTTTGGGTTAAATCGATAAAAAGGAGAAACGTTTGTATTTGTTTCGTAACGTTTGTAAACGTTTGGCTTAAATTACTAAAAAGGTGAAATGCTTGGATGTGTTTCGTAAAGTTTGTCAATGTTTGCCTTAAATTGCTAAAAATGTGAAACTCTTGGATTTGTTTCATATCATTTATAAACGTTTGCCTTAAATCGCTAAAAAGGTGAAACGCTTGGATTTGTTTTATACTGTTAGTAAACGTTTGCCTTAAATCGTTAAAAAGGTGAAATGTTTGGATATGTTTCGTAACGTTTGTAAACGTTTGGTTTAAATTGCTAAAATGGTGGAAACGCTTGGATTTGTTTCGTAACGTTTGTAAACGTTTGACTTATATTGCTAAAAAGTTTAAACGCTTAGTTTTGTTGCGGAACGTTTGGCTTAAATAGCTGAAAATGTGAAACGTTTGGATTTGTTTCGTAACGTTTGTAAACATGTGGCTTCAATTTCTAAAAAAGTGAAACGTTTGGATTTATTTCGTAACGTTTGTAAACGTTTGGCTTAGATTGTTAAAAACGTTAAACGTTTGGATTTGTTTCCTAATGTTTTAAACGTTTTGTTTAAATAGCTAAAATGGGGAAACGTTTGAATTTGATTCGTAACATTTGTTAACGTTAGTCTAAAATCGCTAAAAAGGTGAAACGTTTGGTTTTGTTTTATAACGTTTGTAAACGTTCGGATTAATTCGCTAAAAAGGTGAAACATTTGAATTTGTTTCGTAATGTTTATAAACGTTTGACTGAAATTGCTAAAAAGGTGGAAACGCTTGGATTTGTTACGTAATGTTTGTAAACGTTTGGCTTATATTGCTAAAAAGGTTAAACGCTTAGTTTTGTTGTGGAACGTTTGGCTTAAATAGCTTAAAATGTGAAACGTTTTGATTTGTTTCGTAACGTTTGTAAACGTTTGGCTTCAATTTCTAAAAAGGTGAAACGTTTGGATTTGTTTCGTAACATTTGTAAACGTTTGGCTTAAATTGCTAAAAACGTTAAACGTTTGGATTTGTTTCCTAACGTTTTAAACGTTTTGTTTAAATCGCTAAAATGGGGAAACGTTTGAATTTGATTCGTAACATTTGTAAACGTTAGGCTAAAATCGCTAAAAAGGTGAAACGTTTGGTTTTGTTTTATAACGTTTGTAAACGTTCGGCTTAATTCGCTAAAAAGGTTAAACATTTGAATTTGTTTTGTAATGTTTATAAACGTTTGACTTAAATTTCTAAAAAGGTGGAAACGCTTGGATTTGTTACGTAACGTTTGTAAACGTTTGGCTTATATTGCTAAAAAGGTTAAACGCTTAGTTTTGTTGCGTAACGTTTGGCTTAAATAGCTGAAAATGTGAAACGTTTGGATTTGTTTCGTAACGTTTGTAAACGTTTGGCTTCAATTTCTAAAAAGGTGAAACGTTTGGATTTGTTTCGTAACATTTGTAAACGTTTGGCTTAAATTGTTAAAAACGCGAAGCGTTTGGATTTGTTTCCTAACGTTTTGAACGTTTTGTTTAAATCGCTAAAATGGGGAAACGTTTGAATTTGATTCGTAACATTTGTAAACGTTAGGCTAAAATCGCTAAAAAATGTGAAACGTTTGGTTTTGTTTTATAACGTTTGTAAACGTTCGGATTAATTCACTAAAAAGGTGAAACATTTGAATTTGTTTCGTAATGTTTATAAACGTTTGACTTAAATTGCTAAAAAGGTGAAACGCTTGGATTTGTTTCGTAACGTTTGTAAACGTTTGGCTTAAATTGCTAAAAACGTGAAACATTTTGATTTGTTTCTGGATGTTTGTAAACTTTTGGCTTAAATTGCTAAATATGAGACGTTTGGATTTTTTTGTAACGTTTGTAACCGTTTGGCTTACATTGCTAAAAAGGTGAAACGTTTGGATTTGTTTCGTAATGTTTATAAACGTTTGGCTTAAATTGCTATGAACAAGAAACGTTTGGCTTAAATTGCTATGGACAAGACACATTTGGATTTGTTTCGTAGTGTTTGTAAATGTTTGCCTTCAATCACTAATAAGGTGAAAGGTTTGGTTATTTCGTAAAGTTTGTAAACGTTTGGCTTAAATTGCTAATAAGGTGAAACGCTTGGATTTTTTTCATATCGGTTGTAAACGTTCGGCTTAAATTAAAACGTTTGGATTTGTTTAATAACGTTTGTAAACGTTTGGCTTAAATTGCTAAAAAGGTAAAACGTTTGATTTTGTTTTGTAACGTTTGTAAACGTTTGGCTTAAATAGAAAACAAGGTAAAGCGTTTGGATTTATTTCGTAATGTTTGTAAACGTTTGGAATAAATTGCTAAAAAGGTGAAACGTTTTGATTTGTTTCGTAATGTTTATAAACGTTTAGCTTAAATTGCTGAAAACGGGAAACGTTTGGATTTGTTTCGTAGCGTTTGTAAACGTTTGGCTTAAATCGCTAAAAAGGTGAAAGGTTTGGTTTATTTTGTAACGTTTGTGAACGTTTGGCTTAAATCGCTAAAAAGGCGAAACGTTTTGTTTTGTTTCGTAACATTTGTAAAGTTTGGCTTATATCGCTAAAAAGGTGAAACGTTTTGTTTTGTTTCGTAACATTTGTAAACGTTTCGATTTGTTTCGTAACGTTTTAAATGTTTGGTTTTGTTTCGTATCATTTTTAAACGTTTGGCTTCAATCGTTTAAAAGGTGAAATGTTTGTTTTTGTTTTGTAATTTTTGTAAACATTTGGCTTATATCGCTAAAAAGGGGAAAAGTTTGGATTTGTTTCATAACGTTTGTAAACGTTTGGGTTCAATCGCTAAAAAGGTGAAACATTTGGATTTGTTTCGTAACGTTTCTAAATGATTGGCATAAATCGCTAAAATGTGAAACGCTTGCTTTTGTTCAGTAACGTTAGTAAACGTTTGGCTTAAATTGCTTAAAAGGTAAAACGCTTGGATTTGTGTCGTAACGTTTGTAAACGTTTGGCTTAAATAACTAAAAAGTGTAACGTTTGGATTTGTTTCGTAACGTTTGTAAATGTTTTTCTTAAATAGCTAAAAAGGTGAAACGTTTGGATTTGTTTCGTAACGTTTGTAAACGTTTGGCTTTAATCGCTAAAAAAGTGAAACGTTTGGATTTGTTTCGTTACGTATGTAAACGTTTGGCTTAAATAGATAAAAAGGTGAAACGTTTCGATTCGTTTCCTAATGTTTGTAAACGTTTGGCTTAAATTGCTAAATAGGTGAAACGCTTTGATTTGTTTCGTAACGTTTGGAAACGTTTGGCTTAAATGGCTAAAAAGGTGAAATTTTTTGATTTGTTTCGTAATCTTTGTAAACGTTTGGCTTGAATCGCTAAAAAGTTGACACGTTTGGATTTGTTTCCTACCTTTGTAAACGTTTGGCTTAAATCACTAAAAATGTGAAATGTTTTGATTTATTTTGTAACGTTTGTAAACGTTTGGCTTAAATTTCTAAAAAGGTGAAAAATTTGGATTTGTTTCGTAACGTTTGTTAATGATTGGCTTAAATTTCTAAGAAGGTGAAACGCTTGGATTTGTTTCGTAACGTTTGTAACATTTGGCTGAAATGGCTTAAAAGGTGAAACTCTTGGTTTTGTTTCTTAACGTTTATAAAGGTTTGGCCTAAATCTCTAAAAATGTGAAATGTTTGGATTTGTTTCGTAACTTTTTAAACGTTTGGTTTTGTTTCGTAAGTTTGTAAACGTTTGGCTTAAATCGCTAAAAAGGTCAAACATTTGGATTTGTTTCGTAACGTTTGTAAACGTTTGGCTTCAATCGCTAAAAATATAAAACGTTTGGATTTGTTTCGCAAAGTCTGTAAACATTTGGTTTAATTCGCTAAAAAGGTGAAACGTTTGGATTTGTTTCGTAACCGTTTGTCAACGTTTGGCTTAAATTGCTAAAAATGGGAAAAGTTTTGATTTGTTTCGTAATGTTTGTAAATGTTTGGCTTCAATCGCTAAGAAGATGAAACGTTTTGATTTGTATCGTAGCATTTTAAATGTTTTGCTCAAATCGCTAAAATGGGGAAACGTTTGAATTTGTTTCGTAACGTTTTTAAATGTTTGGCTAAATTCGCTAAAAAGGTGAAACGCTTGGATTTGTTTCGTAATGTTTGTACACGTTTGGCTTAAATTGCTAAAAAGGTGAAATGCTTGGTTTTGTTTCGTAACGTTTGGCTTAAATCGCTAAAAATGTGAAACGTTTGGATTTTTTTCATAACGTTTTAAACGTTTGGTTTTTTTTCGTAACGTTTGTAAATTTTTCACTTAAATCGCTGAAAAGGCGAAACGTTGAGATTTGTTTCGTAATATTTGTAAACGTTTGGCTTAAATCGCTAAAAAGGTGAAACGTTTGGATTTGTTTTGTAACGTTTGTAAACGTTTGGCTTAAATCACTAAAAAGGTGAAACGTTTGGATTTGTTTGGTAACGTTTGTAAACATTTTGCATAAATTGCTAAAAAGGGGAAACGTTTGGATTTGTTTGGCAATATTTGCAAACGTTTGGCCTAAATCGCTAAAAAGACGAAACCTTTGGATTTGTTTCGCAACGTCTGTAGACGTTTGGCTTAATTCGCTAAAAAGGTGAAACGTTTGGATTTGTTTCGAAACGTTTGTCAACGTTTGGCTTAAATTGCTAAAAAGATGAAACGTTTGGATTTTCATCGTAACGTTTTAAATGTTTGGCTTAAATCGCTAAAATGGGGAAAGGTTTGAATTTGTTTCGTAACGTTTGTAAATGTTTGGCAAAATTCGCTAAAAAGGTGAAACGTTTGGTTTTGTTTTGTAACGTTTGTAAACGTTCACCTTAAATTGCTAAAAAGGTGAAACGTTTAGATTTTTTTAGTAAAGTTTGTAAACGTTTGGCTTAAATTGCTAAAAAGGAGAAACGCCTGGATTTGTTTCGTAACGTTTGTAAATGTTTGGCTAAAATCGCTAAAAAGGTGAAACATTTTGTTTTGTTTCATAACGTTTATAATGTTTGGCTTAAATCGCTAAAAAGGTGAAACGTTTGGTTTTGTTTCGTAACGTTTGTAAATATTTGGCTTAAATCGCTAAAAAAGTGAAACGTTTGGTTTTGTTTCATAATGTTTGTAAATGTTTGGCTTCAATCGCTAAAAAGATGAAACGTTTGGATTTGCATCGTAACGTTTTAAATGTTTGGCTTAAATCGCAAAAATGGGGAAAGGTTTGAATTTGTTTCGTAACGTTTGTAAATGTTTGGCAAAATTCGCTAAAAAGGTGAAACGTTTGGTTATGTTTTGTAACGTTTGTAAACGTTCACCTTAAATTGCTAAAAAGGTGAAATGTTTAGATTTTTTTAGTAACGTTTGTAAACGTTTGGCTTAAATTGCTAAAAAGGAGAAACGCCTGGATTTGTTTCGTAACGTTTGTAAATGTTTGGCTAAAATCGCTAAAAAGGTGAAACATTTTGTTTTGTTTCATAACGTTTGTAAATGTTTGGCTTAAATCGCTAAAAAGGTGAAACGTTTGGTTTTGTTTCGTAACGTTTGTAAATGTTTGGCTTAAATCGCTAAAAAGGTGAAACGTTTGGTTTTGTTTCGTAATGTTTGTAAATGTTTGGCTTAAATCGCTAAAAAGGTGAAACGTTTTGTTTTGTTTCATAAAATTTGTAAACGTTTCGATTTGTTTCGTAACGTTTTAAACGTTTGGTTTTGTTTTGTAACGTTTGTAAACGTTCGGCTTATATCGCTAAAGAGGTGAAATGTTTGTTTTTCTTTGGTAATTTTTGTAAACGTTGGCTTATATCGCTAAAAAGGGGAAACGTTTGGATTTGTTTCCTAACGTTTGTAAATGTTTGGGTTTAATCGCTAAAAAGGTGAAACGTTTAGATTTGTTTCGTAGCGTTTGTAAACGTCTGGCCTAAATCGCTAAAAATGTGAAACGTTTGGTTTTCTTCCGTAACCTTAGTAAACGTTTGGCTTAAATTGCTAAAAAGGTGAAACGCTTGGATTTGTTTCGTAACATTTGTAAACGTTTGGCTTAAATCGCTATATAGGTGTAACGTTTTGTTTTGTTTCGTAACGTTTGTAAATATTTGGCTTAAATATCTATAAAGGTGAAACGCTTGGATTTGTTTCGTTACGATTGTAAACGTTTACAAACGTTACGAAACAAATCCAAGCATTTCACCTTTTTAGCCATTTAAGCCGAACGTTTGTAAACATTTTGCATAAATTGCTAAAAAGTTGAAACGTTTGGTTTTGTTTCATTACGTTTGTAAACGTTTGTCTTCAATCGAGTAAAAGGTGAAATGTTTGGATTTTTTTCGTAACCTTTGTAAATGTTTGGCATAAATTGCTAAAAAGGTTAAACGCTTGGATTTGTTTCGTAACGTTTGTAAACGTTTGGCTTAAATCGCTGAAAAGGTGTAACGTTTGGTTTTGTTTCGTAACGTTTGTAAATGTTTGGCTTAAATATCAATAAAGTTGAAACGCTTGGATTTGTTTCGTAACATTTGGCTTAAATTTCTGAAAAAGGTGGAAACGCTTGGATTTGTTTCGTAACGTTTGTAAACGTTTGGCTTAAATTGCCAAAAAGGTAAAACACTTGGTTTTGTTTCGTAACGTTTGTAAACGTTTGGCTTATATTTGTCACGACCCAATTTCATGAATCGTGACCGGCGCTAGGGTATGTGTATGGTTGTACCAAAACCCGTAGCAAGCCTTGCGGAAATCAAATAAACATTCAAACCTGCAGAAACTGCTCGGGGGCAACCGAGACTCCAACCTAAGTCTAGCAATTTATAATACAGTTCTAATATAAATAACTTAAGTATCTGAAACATTCCACAATGTGCCTTAAATATAATAATAAAATATTCCAGTGTAAATATGCTAATAATAAATAATCGGTCTAATCGACAATCCCAATGCAATAACAAATGTAATATATAAACTAGTTCTACTGCGGTCTAAGAGTTTGAAAACAGAAACTAGTTTAATAACATAAAAACATCCGAAGAATCAAAAGAATCGGAGTGAACCAGCTTTCAAATCATAAACCTGAAAATTTTGGAAAAACAACGGGGTCAGATATACTGAGATGAGTTCGCAATACTATTTACATTTATTAAGTTTAAAACCCTTAAATCAAAACACTTTAGTCTACCGTTTCCCAGAGTACTCACCGGTGCACACAGTCTCGATACAAGCCTATCGAGTAGCTCGTTTCAATCCAGATCCATAATCCGTAAAAACAGTTCACAAACATTTATAATATTAAAATACGATGCGGTAAATAGCACTACAAACTCACTGCTTGCTTATCCACGTGAATCTTGGCAAACAGCTAACCCTGCGTAGACTCTGAAGCACGAGCATTCGACGGGTCTAAAACATTGTACAAGTTAAAATCCGGACAACCCCTAACTCTAAGAATACTAGACACCACATAGGACTAGCATCTCAAACACAACCAAAGAACAACCAAGGTAATCAAAGTACAACCGATGTATATCCAAAGTATCCATTCAAACCAAATAACAAAGTTAGGCAAATTAAGTTAGGTGAGTTCTTATTTTTGAAACAAAACCAAAGTCCTTTCATAACTTAAATACATTATTTAAAATCGAAAGATTTTCCAAGGTAGTGTGTTAGCCTTAACTGCAGTTGTTGGCAAATAATCGCAAGTGTACGATATCGCGCAAGTAATATAACTTGGAAGACCAAGTATCGATCCCACAAGGAACAATGAACTAAACAACTAATTTCTAATATTCTTTAATTGGCTAGTAGGAAAATAAATGGATTTGTGTAAACTAATTATAATCTAAGTGAATTTAACTCAAGTAATTTAGACTAAAAATCTGAAATCAAACAAATAAATTGAAGTATAAACAATAATGGTAAAAAGCTCAAGAATTGATAATTCCAAATAAACTAGTAGAAGAATGGATTAAAAATTTATCTAGTGATTTTATTGTGAATCGAGCTATTCTAATGCACCGAATCCCGCTCTCTCAAGCCTCAAAGATTCAAATAAAATCACAACCTAATTAGCTAATCAATTATTAACTTGCTCTCACAATATTAAAACTGAATTAAATAACTAAATTGTAATTATGAAGCAAACTCAACGACTACCTAAATTCCAACCCGCTCTCACGGTGTTTTCCTCTAAGTTTTTAATTACCTATGTCTATCTAATTAACAATCTCTCAATTAGTTAATTAAACACAAAATCATGAACTAAGTGATCAAATTAATTCAAGCATTAATCTTAGTAATTAAAACACAATTTTACTCACTTAATAAATCCTAATCCAATTCGAAAACTAGTCTAAGTGTTCATATCAATCCCCGAACAAAGGATTTAGTTACACATGCTTAAGCTTAAATTAAACAAAGAAGAAGATGAAGAATTAAACATAATTAGAACAATAAATACCGGAGTTGTCAATTTCGGAAGAATCGTCTAGATTAAACTTGAAATCTTCACAATCGTTCTTTGCAGAAACTAATAATAAACTACTTATAAACTGCTGAGAAATAGAAGCTAAAACGCTATTTTAAGAGAATGAAAATAAAACTAAAGTAGTCTAAATTATTCTACGTATTAAATTGAGTCTAGTACAAGGTCTTTATATAGTAGGAGAAGTTCCGGAGTCTTCTAATTCGTATTGCAAATTGATTTGTAATAGGAGTTGGAATTGTGAGTTGAAGAAGAATTTCAGTCCAAATCAAATCCTGAAGCACGCGTGTTTTACTCTTGTTCCGTTCGGGAAGCCCTTGGTTCCGTTCGTGACATGCCTAATTTTCCTCTTTTCCGAACGGAACAACCCTTTCACGTTCGAAAAACTTGTAACCGAGAGCTTTTGATATCAGATTTCTTCTTGAGTCCCGAACGGGACAAGGCTTTTCCGTTCGGGACTCATGCTCATTCTGCATGTCTTCCGTTCGGAACTCATCTTTTTCGAACGGAACAATCCTCAATCTCGTTCGTAACTTCAATTCCTTCGTCCGCAAGCTACGCTTTTCACTCGTACACGCAATCCACCATAATTTTGCCCCAAATAGTCGGTTTTCACCTAATTTCCACTGAAATACTAACAAACACGATTAAACGTAAAAACGCCAAATAATGTATAAAAACAATACTACACATAATAAAAACCGACTAAAATCGACCCTAAATATAGGAGTAAAATACTCCTATCAAACCTCCTCACACTTAACCTTTGCTTGTCCTCAAGCAAGAAATAAATCTCACTCTACAAAATATGTTAGAAATCCTTAGCATATAACTCAACAATAAATCAATCAAAGAAATCCCCAACCCTATGAATAATATGAAAAACAACCTTCTAAAACCGACAATTAAATAATGATGCAATCAAATAACAATAATAATTTTATGACATAATTCAATATAACAACGGTTACTAACTCATTAGTACAAGGTCAAATTGAATCACACTTCAAGCTTCACTATCACTTGCGGGACATGGAAAATAATCAATTTCTCACTTAGGCAAATCATAGCACAATTCAATAAAAACTAAGCTAATGGCATCAATATTTCAACAAGTAGGGTATATAACAAAGAAAGCTCACAATTGAAAAACATGAATACTCACCATAAGCTTGCTCATAGTCCCGGACTCCGCTACTTGATTCGGTAATCAACAAAAATCATATGGTCTTTTATTGGGTTGTAATGTGGCTAAGGTAAAGGGTAGGTAAAAAGGTTAAACAAAGGCTAATTATCAACTTAATATACTATTTATTACTATTATTAACTTCTAGGTTGATCTAACTCCGGTTTTTTTGCGTTTATGTGAACTTATAACTTTCTTTTCTTTTCGATTTTACGCTCTACTCATTGCTTTTTGCAATCTCAGAATTTTTCTCTTTTTGAAGCTTTTTTGCTTGCAAATTTTTATCTTTCTTTTTTTTTTTTTTTTTTTTTTTTCAAGGCGTAACTTTATCTTTTAAGCACAATGTAGTTCACTTTCTCTTTTCACTAATCTTGAGTTATTAATCACCTATATTCATCATAGTCATAACAAATAATATATCAAGTCGATAAGGTAATCAAAAGAGGTAAAGCATAGAACGGTAAAGGGTAAGATACGGTAAAAACAATAAAAAGGCTTAAGGCTCAAATTGGTGTAATCTAGGGGATAAAGGGTAGTCTATTTAAGTGGTCTAAAAGAAAGGTTATACCTAATTGCCATAATCATCTAATTGTTGAAAACTCAATCGTGTAACTTTAAACGGACACCGAGCAAGTTCTAGGAATAAAACATGAAATCAACACTCACAACAAGGAAATTAAGCTCAAAACTCTCAAAAGTGTGTAGTGTTATGCCATAAACTCAATTCCTACTTAAATTATGCTACTCATGCCAAAAGTTTAAAACGACTATAAAAAATAACAATCAACATGTCATGAATCCGCATCAAGTTATTCAATTATGTTTCAACGATTTGAACAAGTCTAAATTTTGAATTCACCCTTATTTCATCGGATTATGTCAACGAATTATTAAGTCATTAAGCAAGTATCGCTTATCAATTGTCGAATTAAGAAAACGCGTTCATACATTCATTGATTCGGGGAAATCTAAGATTGACAAATTAATTAAGATACACACCAAATCAACTAACACTTTTATATTTAAAAGACAACGATTTAAAACGATACAAGACCTTGAAATAAACTAATTTAACACCTAATACAATCTACTAAAACAAGAAAATAACAAATAAAAATAAACTAAAACTGAAAATAAAGATAAATCACCGAAAAATAACCCAAACGAAAAATAAATTTTTCTTCCCCCCTCCTCACACTATTTCTAGCTATGTCCCCAAAGCTAAGAAATAAGAAATAAAAATAGAAAAAATTGGAAAGAGTTTGGGTTTAGAAAAACAAATCTCGCTCTAGTCAAAGGCCGGTGGATCCGGTGATGGTTCCGGTGATGGATAACGTTCTCCGCCGGCGGCATTAAAGTAACCCCGAAGAAAATCCTCTTGCCGATTAAGGCGTGCTCGCATTTGATCTTGCCTCCATTGTAGTTGTGCAAGACCAACATGTTGTTCATGTCGGATATCTTCAAGTAATTTTTGGTTAGTTTCCCAACCAACTCGGTTTTGCTCCCATCCGATCCGGTTTTGCTCAACCAACTCAGAAAACCGTTGGTCAAACCCGGAAACATGAGCCGCTTCTCCGGCTTGAGAAGTTCCCGCGGGTTCCTCCTCCGCTCTTCTTTCTTCTCCACCTTCTACTTCCCGTGCTACCTCTTCTCGCCGTGTTCGTGCCACCAATCGTACCCTTCTATTGTAGGGAATAACTCTTCCCTTCTTCACAAACCCGGCAACATCTAAATGGTTCATATTAAGAGACCGTGCTAGAATGGTCTCAAAAGTCGCCAAAGTAGACGCCGTAGGCATACAATTGTATTTTTCCGCCAAAGCACGAATAATGAAACCATAGCCAATCTTGGATAATTCGGATGGAACTTCCCTTAATCGCTTCAATAGACGATACGCCGTGTTGACTTGGTATGCTTCTATCTCCGGATGCAAAATAGCATTCAAAGCTAAAAGATCACTCTTGGCCACCTTCGTATATTCACCACGCCCGCCAAACGAGTGCCCAAACCACTTCACAAAAACCACAATAGCGATGTCTTTGATTTCATTAATCTTGGACCCCCTTGTCCGATAATCATCACGATCCGTCAATTCCCTCCATATCTCCACTTGATCAAAGTTTTGATCCCAATCTATCAACCCCGTTCCCCTCATTCCAAACAATTCCACCAAATCTTCAACACTAAGTGTGTGGCTAGTGTTGTTGATGCGGAAAGAAATAGAAGAAGGAGAACCGCTAACCGGTTTGAGAGTAGAGAAGAATTCACGAGTAAGTTCATCGTAAGAGTGATGACTAACCTTTGCCAATGCCGATAACCCCAAAATATCCAAATAACGCTCCACCTCATCCTTGATTCCAAGGCTCTCCATATCATCAAAATCGATTTGGAATGGAACTACCATTTCCCTTTCTTTGATACTCAAATATAAATCACCTTCCTCCTCCGTATGGATTTGGAAAGGTGCGTTATAGCGAGTAGTCAATATCGCCGAGGTGTTCACCCGAGATGAGGATGGAGCGGTTGATTTAGTACGTACCCTTCCCACGGCCGGTAAGGGTGGATTTGCCGCTTCTTGATTTCTCGTGCTTGAACGACGGATTGGTTGATTTTCGGCATTCTTGCTTCGCACCATGATTGCGGAATGAGAGTATTTCTAATAAATTTGGAAAATAAGAAGAGAAGAATATTAGAAGAAGAATATGTGTGAAATAGAAAGTAGAAAAATGCAAGGTATTTATAGGAAAAATAAATCAAATCTCAAGATTTCCCTCCACTAATTTCAAACTCTCCATTTAATAACTTGGAATTGATTTATCGGTTTAGATCGAAGCCATGTAATCAATCCAAGTGAAAGTAACACACTAAATAATGGTTCGGATTTGCCAAATCATCAATCCAAGTGAAAAATTCAAATTTTTTCAAAGCACAAATCTCAAAGAAACACAAGTTTCAAAAGAAACACAAATCTCAAAAGAAACACAAGTCCCAAGAAATCTACTACACTTTAATTCAAAATTCAAAATTCAAATTTTTCAAAATTTTTGATGTTTCCCGAACGGGAATAATTTAATCCCGAACGGGATTAGGCTTAATTCTTGTCCCGTTCGAAACTTAGGCAAAATTTTCCTTGTTCCCGAACGGAACTATGGTGTCCCGAACGGGACAAAGGCAAATTTTGCCTAGTTCCGAACGGAACTACCCTTTCCGTTCGAAAAAATGAGAAGCTGAGAGCTCTTTCTCGAACGGGAAGGGTGTGTCCCGTACGGGATAAAGGCAAATTTTGCCTAGTCCCGAACGGAATGACCCTTTTCCGTTCGAAAAAAATTAGGGCTGAGGGCTTTGTCCCGAACGGAAATAGCCTTTCCCGAACGGGACAAAGGCAAAATTTGCCTTTTTTCGAACGGGAAAGGTATTTCACGAACGGAAACCTCCTGAAATCATGTATATACCTGCAAAAACACACAAAAACACACCCCGGAATTAAACGGAAATAAATAAACAAATTAAAAATTAAATACGCATAAAAGGAAAATAAAATAAATAAAACAAAACACGTAACCTCTCGAGATTGCCTCTCGAGTGCGCTTTATTTTTGGTCAAAAGCTAGACCGTGGCCCGGAATTTATGTAGGAGTGGTGAACGTGATTTGGTCCACTACTTGATCCGTCAAAGGTCCAAGATACGGCTTGCACCGTTGTCCATTTACTTTGAAGATTTCACCACTAGAATTCTCCAATTCCAAAGCTCCATGACTTGCCACCGTTCGAATCTTGAAAGGACCGCTCCAACGGGATTTTAATTTCCCGGGAAATAATTTGAGGCGCGAGTTGTAGAGCAAGACAAAAGAGCCCTCCACAAACGTTTTAGGCACGATATGAGCGTCATGCCATCGTTTCGTCTTCTCTTTGTAAAGCTTGGCGTTTTCATAGGCATTTAACCGAAATTCGTCCAACTCATTGAGTTGAAGCATACGTTTCTCCCCCGCCGCTTTAAGGTCAAAATTGAGCTTTTTAATGGCCCAATACGCTCTATGTTCAAGTTCCACCGGAAGATGGCATGCTTTCCCAAAAACAATACGATATGGAGACATTCCGAGGGGCGTTTTAAAAGCCGTACGATATGCCCATAATGCATCATCTAGTTTCAGTGACCAATCTTTCCTTGTGTTATTAACCGTTTTCTCTAGAATTCTCTTTAGCTCACGGTTAGAAACTTCAACTTGCCCGCTTGTTTGAGGATGGTACGGAGTAGCGACCCGATGATAGACTTTATATTTCCGCATCAAGGCATCGAATTGCCTATTGCAAAAGTGAGATCCACCGTCGCTTATTATTGCTCTAGGAGTCCCGTATCGATTCATCAAACGTTTGAGAAAATCCAACACTACTTTGGCATCGTTAGTGGGTAATGCTTCCGCCTCTACCCATTTTGAAACGTAATCTACGCACACCAATATGTATTGCTTTCCAAACGACATAGGAAAAGGACCCATGAAGTCTATTCCCCACACATCAAAAAGTTCCACCTCTTGAATGTTGGTAAGCGGCATTTCATCTCTCTTCGATATGTTCCCCACTCTTTGGCATCGATCGCAATGACTAACAAAGTCTTTCGCATCACGAAATAGCGTAGGCCAAAAGAATCCGCACTCTAGCACACGAGCCGCGGTCCTTGATGTACCATAATGGCCCGCATAGTCCGAAGAATGGCATTGACTAAGTATAGGCATCATCTCTTGTAGTGGTACACATCTCCTCAAAATCCCATCTCCACACACCTTGAAGAGGTACGGTTCCTCCCATAGAAACCGTTTAGCATCGCTCAAGAACTTCTTCCTTTGGTGGTAAGTCAAATCCGGTGGCATTATTTCGGAAGATAGATAGTTTGCGATATCCGCATACCATGGCGTTTCCACTTCCGAAAGTACCATCAACATCTCATCCGGAAACGTTTCATTAATCTCTACGCCACTTATAATTGGTTCCGGAATCTCTAACCTTGACAAGTGATCGGCGACGACGTTCTCCGTTCCTTTCTTGTCGCGAATTTCGATGTCAAACTCTTGCATAAGGAGCACCCATCGGATTAGTCTCGGTTTAGCATCTTGCTTTGCAAAAAGGTATCGAAGGGCCGCATGGTCCGTATAGATGATAACCTTAGAGCAAAGTAAGTACGACCGAAATTTATCCAATGCGAACACCACCGCAAGCATCTCTTTTTCGGTGGTGGTGTAATTGAGTTGAGCACCCGCCAATGTTCGGCTCGCATAGTATATCACGTGAAGCTTTTTCTCCCTCCGTTGCCCCAATACGCACCCGAGTGCTATATCACTTGCATCACACATGAGTTCGAAAGGAAGAGTCCAATCGGGTGATGAAATAATTGGGGCCGAGATGAGGGCTTCTTTCAACCTAGCAAAAGCATCAAGGCAATCATTAGTAAATTCATAAGGAATATCTTTAACAAGTAAATTAGTTAAAGGACGAGCAATGGAAGAGAAATTTTTGATGAATCGTCGATAAAACCCGGCGTGCCCTAAGAAGGCACGAACTCCCTTTACGGTAGTTGGTGGTGGTAATTTCTCGATGATTTCCGTTTTTGCTCTATCTACTTCAATGCCGTCCTTGGAGATTTTATGTCCCAAGACAATTCCTTCCTCTACCATGAAATGGCACTTCTCCCAATTCAAGACTAGATTGGTCTCCTCACACCGGGCCAACACTCGTTCAAGATTACTTAAGCATATCTCAAAAGAGTCCCCGAATACCGAAAAATCATCCATGAAGACTTCCATAATATCTTCAATCATATCGGCGAAGATGGAAGTCATACATCGTTGAAATGTTGCCGGTGCATTACAAAGACCAAACGGCATCCTCCGATAAGCAAACGTTCCATAAGGACATGTGAAAGTTGTTTTCTCTTGGTCATCCGGGAAGATAAGAATTTGATTGTACCCGGAATATCCATCGAGAAAACAATAATAAGCGTGGCCCGCTACCCGCTCCAACATTTGATCGATAAATGGTAACGGAAAATGGTCCTTCCTCGTCTCCGTATTCAACTTGCGGTAGTCAATACAAACACGCCATCCCGTTACCGTCCTAGTGGAAATTTGCTCACCCTTCTCGTTCTCAATCACCGTCATCCCCCCTTTCTTTGGAACACATTGGATGGGACTAACCCACGCACTATCGGATATGGGGTATATAATTCCGGCGTCGAGAAGTTTTACTATCTCCTTGTGCACGACCTCCTTCATATTTGGATTCAAACGCCGTTGTCTTTGAGCCGATGCTCTTGACTCGTTTTCTAGGTGGATCTTGTGCATGACCACCGAGGGACTAATTCCTCGGATGTCCGAAATTTGCCAACCGATCGCCAATATATGTTGCTTCACCACTTTGACAACTCTCGCTTCTTGTGTTTCCGACAAGTTGTTCGAGATGATGATGGGAAGAGTCATGTTGTCGCCTAAAAACGCATACCGTAAGTGAGATGGTAACGTTTTAAGCTCAACCTTTGGTGGAGAGATAGAAGAAGGTGGTGTCACGCTCTATCTTCTAATCAAATTTTCGGCTTTCGGCTCATCTTCTTTGGAATATTCTTCCTCGGAAGTTGCTTGTGTCTCCTCGGAATGGAATATGACTTTTGAAACCGGGAAAAGTTCTTCCACAATTCCATCAACCATATCCAATTTCATGCATTCCACCTCCTCAAAAGTGTTGCGCATAATCCTTTTCATATCAAACTCCACTTTGTCATCATCGATACGCAAAGTGAGTCGTCCGGCGTGCACATCTATCAATGCCCTCCCCGTGTTCATGAAAGGACGCCCAAGAATCATAGGGCATGTTTTATCCGCCGCATAGTCAAGTACGACAAAATCCACCGGAAAGATGAATTTGTCTACTTTGACTAGAACATCTTCTACCACTCCGTATGGCTTTTTTAGGGAGTGGTCCGCCAATTGAAGCATCATTGATGTTTGCTTCAAAGTTTGATCACCAAAAATATCCCTGAAAAGAAACAAAGGCATTAGATTGATACTTGCCCCTAAATCACATAGACAATTAATTGAATTTAAATCGCCTATTTTGCATGGAATTGTAAAACTCCCTGGGTCCTTAAGCTTGGTGGGCAAGTCACTAAGGATAAGTGAGCTACAATTTTCCGTTAGGGAAATTGTGCCTTTGTCGTCCCAACTCCTTTTCTTCGTTGTGATTTCTTTGAGGAACTTCGCGTATTGAGGCATCTCACGCAAAGCATCCGCAAAGCTTATATTGATTTGGAGTTTCTTGAAAATTTCCAGAAATTTATGGAATTTTTGGTTATCCGGCGTCTTCTTCAATCGTCCCGGGAAGGGGACCTTTGGCACAAATGGAGGAGGAGGTGGCGGTTTTACATATGGAAGTTCGGTTACTTCCTCCTCATTTGTTCCCGTTGTTAGATCGATCGCTTTCTCTTTACTTGCATGTGGATCATCAAGTTCTTTCCCGCTTCGGAGTTCAATGGCCTTTACTTGCTCCCTTGGATTTGACTCCGTTGTAGACGGTAAACCCCCTTGAGCTCTATTTTGAAGCGAGATGGCAAGTTGAGAAATTTGAGTCTCGAGATGGTGATTGACGGAAGCTTGGTTCTTAAAACCGGTTCTAACTTCCTCAATAAGCTTGTCAATCTTGCTCCCCTCATCCGTATTCCGATTTTGAAAACCGGGTGGGGGTTGTGGTCGGTAGTTGTTGAAGTTGCCTTGGTTTTGTGGACCACGGTTTCCTCCTTGAAAATTTGCTCCTCCCATATTTGGGTTGGCATTGGCTTGACCCACATTTTCCCTCCATGAAAAATTAGGATGATTCCTCCACCCCGGATTATAGGTGTTGGAATATGGGTCATTGCCTTGCCTTTGCCCATTGACATAGTTGACTTGCTCATTTGAATTTTGATGTAGGACGGGGCAATCCATTCCCGAATGATCGTGCCCATCACAAGTCTCGCAACCCATTTGAACTACCGCAAGTTGAGCATTCCTTTGATTTGCTTGTTGTTTGTACATCTCGAGTTGTGCTAGAAGTGTCGCATTCTTCGCTTTCATTGCTTCAAATTCTTGGGTTTGCTCGAGGGTCATGATACCCTTTTGAGGTGGTTGCCTCAACCGCTCGGTTGACCAAGAACAACTATTTGTAGCGAGTTCCTCTAGCAAGTTATTGGCCTCATCATAAGTTTTCTTCATAAGTGATCCTCCCGATGCCGCATCAATTGTTGCCCGTGTAGCCTCATTGGTACCATTGTAGAAAATAGAGACAAGATGCTCCCTTCCTAGATGATGATGCGGACAATTTCTTTGAAGCTCTTTGAAACGTTCCCAAGCTTGGTATAGAGATTCACCATGTAATTGGAGAAAATCTATAATTTCCTTGGTCATCCTCGCGGTCTTACCCATAGAGAAATACTTATTGAGAAAAGCTTGTGCCAATTGCTTCCATGTTGTGATTGAGGTGCTTGGAAGTGATTGAATCCAATTCCTCGCCTTGTCCCTCAAAGAGAAAGGAAAAAGACGAAGCTTGATTTGATCCTCCGTCACATTATGGATTTTGAATGTGTTGCATACCTCCGTGAATTTTGAAAGATGGGCGTTTGGATCCTCGCGTTCCAACCCATAAAATTGACAACGACTCTCAAGTAGTTGAATCGTTCCCGGCTTGATTTCAAAATTGTTAGCGAGTATAGGAGGTGCAAAGCATCCATAGTTGGCGTTGTCGACGTTGGGTAAGAAGAATTCACCCAAGGTACGTCTTGCGGGAAGAGGGGCGACCCTCTCGTTTGGCCTATTAAGAGCTAGGCCATCATGTAGTGGTGGTGGAACAATCCCCTCGTGATTCAACGGAGGGTTACGGTCGTCCTCCATCGTTTTGGATTTCCGCGCTGTTTTTCGGATACTTCTTTCGAAGGAAGTTAAATCTGACTGAAACGGTTCTAGCGGTTTTCTGGCACGTCGTGTATTAGGCATACACTAACCAAAACTCCTGCGCAAACAAAAACAAGAAAACCAACGTAAAATCCAAGAATCACAAAGTATAAAAATAACTAAAATTAAATAAAACTAACTCAATCTAAGAATAAGATACTTTTAATTAATTTAATTGCGATTGCTCCCCGGCAACGGCGCCAAAAACTTGTTGGCAAATAATCGCAAGTGTACGATATCGCGCAAGTAATATAACTTGGAAGACCAAGTATCGATCCCACAAGGAACAATGAACTAAACAACTAATTTCTAATATTCTTTAATTGGCTAGTAGGAAAATAAATGGATTTGTGTAAACTAATTATAATCTAAGTGAATTTAACTCAAGTAATTTAGACTAAAAATCTGAAATCAAACAAATAAATTGAAGTATAAACAATAATGGTAAAAAGCTCAAGAATTGATAATTCCAAATAAACTAGTAGAAGAATGGATTAAAAATTTATCTAGTGATTTTATTGTGAATCGAGCTATTCTAATGCACCGAATCCCGCTCTCTCAAGCCTCAAAGATTCAAATAAAATCACAACCTAATTAGCTAATCAATTATTAACTTGCTCTCACAATATTAAAACTGAATTAAATAACTAAATTGTAATTATGAAGCAAACTCAACGACTACCTAAATTCCAACCCGCTCTCACGGTGTTTTCCTCTAAGTTTTTAATTACCTATGTCTATCTAATTAACAATCTCTCAATTAGTTAATTAAACACAAAATCATGAACTAAGTGATCAAATTAATTCAAGCATTAATCTTAGTAATTAAAACACAATTTTACTCACTTAATAAATCCTAATCCAATTCGAAAACTAGTCTAAGTGTTCATATCAATCCCCGAACAAAGGATTTAGTTACACATGCTTAAGCTTAAATTAAACAAAGAAGAAGATGAAGAATTAAACATAATTAGAACAATAAATACCGGAGTTGTCAATTTCGGAAGAATCGTCTAGATTAAACTTGAAATCTTCACAATCGTTCTTTGCAGAAACTAATAATAAACTACTTATAAACTGCTGAGAAATAGAAGCTAAAACGCTATTTTAAGAGAATGAAAATAAAACTAAAGTAGTCTAAATTATTCTACGTATTAAATTGAGTCTAGTACAAGGTCTTTATATAGTAGGAGAAGTTCCGGAGTCTTCTAATTCGTATTGCAAATTGATTTGTAATAGGAGTTGGAATTGTGAGTTGAAGAAGAATTTCAGTCCAAATCAAATCCTGAAGCACGCGTGTTTTACTCTTGTTCCGTTCGGGAAGCCCTTGGTTCCGTTCGTGACATGCCTAATTTTCCTCTTTTCCGAACGGAACAACCCTTTCACGTTCGAAAAACTTGTAACCGAGAGCTTTTGATATCAGATTTCTTCTTGAGTCCCGAACGGGACAAGGCTTTTCCGTTCGGGACTCATGCTCATTCTGCATGTCTTCCGTTCGGAACTCATCTTTTTCGAACGGAACAATCCTCAATCTCGTTCGTAACTTCAATTCCTTCGTCCGCAAGCTACGCTTTTCACTCGTACACGCAATCCACCATAATTTTGCCCCAAATAGTCGGTTTTCACCTAATTTCCACTGAAATACTAACAAACACGATTAAACGTAAAAACGCCAAATAATGTATAAAAACAATACTACACATAATAAAAACCGACTAAAATCGACCCTAAATATAGGAGTAAAATACTCCTATCAGCAGTATAGCTCAACATCACATGTCGGGCGACACACGTCTAACCCGACTCAACCATAATCCAAAGTGAAAACCAAAGTCTTAAATCAATCTTTAAATAAAACCCAAGTCGAAATAAGAACTCATTCCCTAACTTAACAATGTCAAAAACACTGAAAGCAACAAAGCCAAAAACGCTTGCCAACACTTGGCAAGTAACACCCAAGGTACACTTGAATATATCACCTTAAATAGAATCGATAAGATTCAACATCTTTCAAGTATCAACTTGAAACTAAAATAACTTAGCTAAACATAATACAACAATCTTACACCTTACATGCCTTTAATCGATTACTTAACCCATGTTAACCACAACCTAGAATAAGACTAACATCCTTTTAATATGTTTAAACCACTTTTAAAACATAGTCTCCAGCCTCTTATATTTAATAAAAACCATCTTAAATATGCCTTAAACATTTGGCAAAAACGTTGGTTAACCATTTAAATCCAATCTCCCCCAAAGTAGCATTACAATTACTTAAAATCAACATTAAAATAATTTCCAGCAATATAAGTCATTTCAAAACAGCGATTTAATCTTTGTAAAACATTAATTAGCCTATGTTTTAACCTTAGCCAATTTATCACAAACCCCCCAATGAATTAGTTGTTAACTAACAACCTATAATCATCCTATAGCGGATTTCCAGATTTTCAATAAAGCTTAAGACCAGAATTTTAATTCAAAACATTACCCAATGTATTAATCCTCCAATTAACTCAACCAAATCAATCCACCCAAAGTACAATTGACAAGAACAAGCCAATCACAACACTAATCAATATTTACAGATTTTTATATTGCAACCGAACAGAAATTAACAAGCCAAACACCACAGGTATGGATTCAATACAATCATCTAGCAATCTCTACACATTTAAACAAGGGATTAGAGCCACTAACCTCTTGAAACGGATTAAGAACGGTTCAATATAGGGAACCCATAAAATATTTGATTAGAATAAGCCTACAATCAACCAAACGCCATAACTAATGAATCCAATTCGAAGGGACAAGGAAATCAATGAATTAAACAACAAGGGATATGCTTAGAACACTTACCGAATGTCTAAAGCACCAAGAAAAGTTAGAGAATCAGTTGGGAATGAGTTAGAATGGAGTTTAGGGTTTTAGAAACGAGTGGGGGCTGATTAGGTTTCAGAAACGGGATTTTTATAACAAACCCGTAAGTGAACCGGTTCACTGGCCGGTTCTACTGGATAGAACCGGTCAATGAACCGGCCAAGCACAAAGTGAGCCGGCCCTCTGGCCGGTTCTACTGGGCAGAACCGGTCAGAGAACCGGTTTGCCCTCTGCTCAGTAAAACTGAGCAAACCGGACCTCCAAACCGGTTCTACTAAGGAGGTCCGGTCCTAGGTCCAGTCAAGGCCTTAAAACCGACTTAAAACATGTCCGAACACGTCTCGAAAGCTACGATACGATCCGCCAATCGCACACACAAGTGTTAACCAAACCGACACCAAAACACATGCACAAACCGAAGTGAAAACACAGCTAGTGTTCAACCTAAACTGAACATTATATGGTCAACCAACCTTCGAATCGAATCATAAAAAACGGGGTATTACAATATTCTTGAAAATATGAAACGTTTTGATTTGTTTCGTAACGTTTTAAACGTTTGGTTTTGTTTCGTAACATTTGTAAATGTTTGGCTAAAATCTCTAAAAAGGGGAAACGTTTAGATTAGTTTCGTAACGTTTGTAAATGTTTGGCTTAAATTGCTAAAAAGGTGAAACGCTTGGATTTGTTTCGTAAAGTTTGTAAATGTTGGGCTTAAATTGCTAAAAAGGTGAAACGTTTGGATTTGTTTCGTAACGTTTGTAAAAGTTTGGCTTAAATCGTTAAAAAGGTGAAACGTTTGGTTTTATTTTATAACCTTTGTAAACGTTCGGCATAAATCGCAAAAAGGGTGAAACGGTTGGATTTGTTTCGTAACGTTTTAAACATTTGGATTTGTTTCGAAACGTTTGGATTTGTTTCAAAATGTTTGGATTTGTTTCGTAACGTTTGTAAACGTTTGGCTTCAATCACTTAAAAAGTGAAACATTTGGATTTGTTTCATGACATTTGTAAACATTTGGCTTAAATCACTAAAAATATGGAATGTTTGGATTTGTTTCGTAACGTTTACAAACGTTTGGTTTTGTTTCGTATAAACGTTTGGCATAGATCGCTAAAATGGGGAAACTGTCACGACCCAATTTCATGGATCGCCACCGGCGCTAGGGTATGGGTATGGTTGTACCAAAACCCGTAGCAAGCCTTGCGGAAAACCACCAATCAGATAAACCTGCAGAAAATCCAATGCTCGGGGCAGCCGAGACTCCAACTTAAACTAACAGTTTAAATATAAGTATTTCCATTAAATAAAAAAATAACCAGAGTTAAACAATAATAATGCCAAAGCATAAAATTAAACCAGTCAGACAAATCCGACAAACAAACTAAAATAATAGACTTCTAGTTTACTACTGCGGTCTAAGAATAAAAATAGTTTGACAATTTATTAAAATAAAATAAACCTCCGAGGAATAAAGATTCGGAGATCAGCAGACTTGCTCAAAATAATAAACCTGGAAAATGGGAAAACAACGGGGGTCAAATATACTGAGATGAGTTCATAATACTATTTACATATATTAAGTTTAAAACCCTTAAAACAAATCCTTTTATACTAATATATATAAGATTATGGAAAAACAGTATGAAATGATCCCAGCGTAAGTATGACATAGCATACTGAAAAATCCAAAGTGGACGGGAACAAATCCTCGTCATATACCAGCGTAAGCAAGATATTAGTCTGCCGATCCCAGAGTACTTACCGGTGCACACAGTCTCGATACAAGCCTATCGAGTAGCTCGTTCCAATCCAGATCCATAATCGCTTAAACAGTTCGAAAACATTTATAATACTAAAATAAATTTCGGTACTTAATAAAGCGGTAAATAGCACTACAAACTCACTGCTTGCTAATCCACGTGAAAAACCTGGCAAGCGACAAAAACTGATTTGACTCCGAAGCACCAGTAGTCGACGAGTCTAAGACAGGATAAAACAAATATTAAAATCAACCCCTAACTCTAGTGATTACTAGACACCACATAGGACTAGCACAATACCAAGTCTCGTACAAGCATAGCCAAAGAAGAAAGAACAATTAATTACATAATGACCAGAGTCAAAATACAAACCACCTTGAGTAAACACAATACTCAAAATTAATAAGTCAAGTTTATTGAGTTCCCGCTTTAAAATCTGTTCCAGAAAATATTACTTAAATAATATTTAAATAATAACTTAATTTCATTTTCTCAAATATTGGGTTAGCCGAGTTACCAATAACTACCAAGCTACCTCAAATGTCGGGTGACCCAAGTCTAACCCAACCCAAAATATTTATCAAAATATAAACAAGAGTTTATAATTCCCAAAAATGACTTTGATAAAATAAATATATTTATATCCAATTATAAACCATAGTTTATAATTATAGAAACAACCTTGATAAAATAATAATCAAAATTTAAAACGGAACTCAATAACTTATAACTCAAGTAACCATTAGTAACTAACAATTTATTTAATTAAATTAAATTAAGAAAACGTTTAAAATTTAAAACGTCAAATTGACACGCCTAGTCAATAATTCCAAAATATAATAATTGCCCGAGTAATTATAAATTGTTGGTTAAAAATATAATTATATTTTTTTTTTCAAAAACAAATCAATTATAATTGAACAAATATTGTTTTCAGATTCTTAAATAATATTATCGATTAGCAATTTGGAAAAAAAAATGATAATTGAAAGCCCGGTTTTAAATCGATAAAAACATTATAATATTAAACTAATATAAATAAAATAGCTAAAGATGATATGGTTTAACAATTAGAAATAGTTACAAAAAAATTCAATACATATATAATACCATTTCATTACTGCCAATCAAATCATGAAACTAAAATCATTATTAAAATATGGAACCCATCTCACACGAGCCAATAATTTAGACCAATAATTACAGTAAACCATTTACTTAACCAAACACTATTATTTTGCATAGAGAAACCTACTGAAATAGAAATGGAAATTAGCCAATACAAATTTAAATCTCAATCTGCCGCCAACCAATTATTAAAGAAATCAAACAACTAGAAACCGAGTCCAACAGTTAGCAGCCAAAAGTAATTCCAAGGCATCAAGACAAAAATATTAATCAATGAACATTTCAGCAATAACATCACCAAATAACCAACAAGAGTAATTGCAAAACCACAAGAATGTACTCCTGCAATAACAATCACAGGCTGGCCAAGCACAGAGGTTAAGAAGAACGAACCGAGACGAAGCAGTGATACAAGCAACGAGAATCAATCTCAGCACAATAGCCAGACAATAAAAGATCAGATTATAATCATAAAAGCAACATGAATCACATCAGCAACCAGGAAAAATGGGCAGCAACATAAAGAATAGACGACATATTAATGGCATGAACAAACAGTCACCATAACAACAAAGACGATGAAACGACGGCGCGAATAACGGAGAGATTGACATACCGTTTGACGAAGAAAAAAAAAAGAATTGTTGAGGACGACGTGAACTAGTCTTGGGACGAAACGGATCTCAAATAGATGCTAAAACGAATAAGATATAGTTAAAAAAACGAGACGTGACGATAACGATGAATAACAAAGAACAAAAGCTTAGACTTACCGAATTGTTGCAGCAATGGAGAGGATGAAAATAGTATAAGTTCAGAGAATTTTGAAGTGTGTAGGTCGGGTAGGGTTTGAAAAAAATAGAGGAATAAAAAAATTTAGGGTTGTTAAGAATTATTTATAGAAGGAACAAAAATGTCGCAGGACGAAGAAAAGGATTGGGCTGCTGAAACATGTGAGAAATGGGCCAACACTAAGCATGGTCAACACTAAGAAGCCCAAGTTAAACAAAACAAACCATAGCCCAACAAAGCTGAAACACAATCCAAAAAAAATTACTCACAACACGAATCGAACCACGAATTCGTAATGGCTCAAAATTATTATAGGAAACTCATCAGAAAATAAAAAAAAAATACGGGATATTACAGAAACATTTGTTGTTGTTTTGTAACATTTGTAAACGTTTGGATTTGTTTCGTAACGTTTTAAGCGTTTGGATTTGTTGCGTAACGTTTCTAAAAGTTTGGCTAAAATCGTTAAAATGGTGAAATGATTTTTTTTGTTTGAAATTTTTGTAAACGTTTTGCTTAAATCGCTAAAAAGGTGAAACATGTGGATTTGTTTTGTAACATTTGTAAACGTTTGGCTTAAATCTCTAAAAAGTTTAAGCGTATGGATTTGTTTTGTAACGTTTGTAAACGTATGGCCTAAATCACTGAAAAGGTGAAACGTTTGGTTTTTTTCGTAACGTTTGTAAACGTTTGCTTAAATCACAAAAAAGGTGAGACGTTTGGTTTTGTTTCCTAAGGTTTTTAAACGTTTAGATTTATTTCGTAATGTTTGTTTCATAACGTTTTAAACGTTTATTTTTGTTTCGTAATGTTTGTAAACGTTTGGCATAAATCGCTAAAAAGGTGAAACGTTTGGTTTTGTTTCGTAACATTTGGCTTAAATCTCTAAAAATATGAAACATTTGGTTTTGTTTCGTAACGTTTGTAAATGTTTCGATTTGTTTCGTAACGTTTTATACGTTTGGTTTTGTTTCGTAACGTTTGTAAACGTTTGACTTAAATCCCTAAAAAGGTGAAACGTTTGGTTTTGTTTCGTAATTTTTGTAAACGTTTAGCTTATATCGCTAAAAAGGGGAAACGTTTGGATTTATTTCGTAATGTTTGTAAAAGTTTGGGTTAATCGCTAAAAAGGTGAAACGTTTGGATTTGTTTCGTAGCTTTCGTAAACGATTGGCTTACATCGCTAAAAATGTGAAACGCTTGCTTTTGTTCCTTAACGTTAGTAAACGTTTTGCTTAAATTGCTAAAAAAGTAAAACGCTTGGGTTTGTTTCGTAACGTTTGTAAACATTTGGCTTCAATCACTAAAAAGATGAAACGTTTGGATTTGTTTCGTAACGTTTGTAAACGTCTGGCTTAAATTGCTATACAGGTGGAATGCTTGGATTTGTTTTGTAACGTTTGTAAACGTCTGGCTCAAATTGGTAAAAAGTTGAAACATTTGGATTTGTTTCATATCATTTGTAAATGTTTGGCTAAAATCGTTAAAAAGGTGAAGCATTTAGATTTTTTTCATTGCGTTTGTAAACGTTTGGCTTAAATAGCTAAAAAAGGGAAACGTTTGAATTTGTTTTGTAACGTTTGTAAAGGTTTGGCTTAAATTGCTAAAAAGGTGAAACGCTTGGATTTGTTTCGTAACGTTTGTAAAAGTTTGGCATAAATTGCTAAAAAGGTAAAATGCTTGGTTTTGTTTCGAATCGTTTGGCTTAAATCGCTAAAAATGTGAAGCGTTTGGATTTGTTTCGTAACGTTTTAAACGTTTGGTTTTGTTTCATAACGTTTGTAAATGTTTCGCTTAAATAGCTCAAAAGGTGAAACGTTGGGATTTGTTTCGTAATATTTATAAATGTTTGGCTTAAATCTCTAAAAAGGTGAAACCTTTTGATTTGTTTCGTAACATTTGTAAACGTTTGGCTTAAATTGCTAAAAAGGTGAAACATTTGGATTTGTTTCGTAACATTTGTAAAGGTTTGGCTTAAATTGCTAAAAAGGTGAAATGTTTGGATGTGTTTCGTAACATTTGTAAACGTTTGGCTTAATTTGCTTAAAAGGTGAAACGCTTGGATGTGTTTCGTAACGTTTGTAAATGTTTGGCTTGAATTTCTAAAAAGGTGAAACGCTTGGATTTGTTTCGTAACATTTGTAAATGTTTGGCTCAAATTGGTAAAAAGCTGAAACATTTGGATTTGTTTCATAACCTTTGTAAACGTTTGGCTAAAATCGTTAAAAAGGTGAAACATTTGGATTTTTTTCGTAGCGTTTGTAAACGTTTGGCATAAATAGATAAAAAGGGGAAACGTTTGAATTTGTTTCGTAATGTTTGTAAACGTTTGGCTTAAATTGCTAAAAAGGTGAAACGCTTGAATTTGTTTCTAATGTTTGTAAACGTTTGGCTTAAATTGCTAAAAAGGTGAAATGCTTGGTTTTGTTTCGTAACTTTTGGCTTAAATCGCTAAAAATGTGAAACGTTTGGATTTGTTTCATAACGTTTTAAATGTTTGGTTTTGTTTCGTAACGTTTGTAAATGTTTCGATGAAATCGCTGAAAAGGTGAAACGTTGAGATTTGTTTCGTAATATTTGTAAACGTTTGGCTTAAATCGCTAAAAAGGTGAAACGTTTGCATTTGTTTCGTAACGTTTGTAAACGTTTGGATTAAATCGCTAAAAAGGTGAAACACTTGGATTTGTTTCGTAACGTTTGTAAAGGTTTGGCTTAAATCGCTAAAAAGGTGAAACGCTTGGATTTGTTTATAATGTTTGTAAACGTTTAGCTTAAATTGCTAAAAAGGTGAAATGCTTGGTTTTGTTTCGTAACGTTTGGCTTAAATCGCTAAAAATGTGAAACATTTGGATTTGTTTCGTATCGTTTTAAATGTTTGGTTTTGTTTCGTAATTTTTGTAAATGTTTCGCTTAATCACTGAAAAGGTGAAACGTTGAGATTTGTTTCGTAATATTTGTAAACGTTTGGCTTAAATCGCTAAAAAGGTGAAACGTTTGGATTTGTTTCGTAACGTTTGTAAATGTTTGGCTTAAATCGCTAAAAAGGTGAAACATTTGGATTTGTTTCGTAATATTTGTAAAGGTTTGGCTTAAATCGCTAAAAAGGTGAAACGTTTGGATTTGTTTCGTAACGTTTGTAAAGGTTTGGCTTAAATCGCTAAAAAGGTGAAACGCTTGGATGTGTTTCGTAACGTTTGTAAACGTTTGGCTTGAATTGCTAAAAAGGTGAAACGCTTGGATTTGTTTCGTAACTTTTGTAAACGTTTGGCTTAAATTTCTAAAAAAATGAAGCTCTTGGATTTGTTTCGTAGCGTTTATAAACGTTTGACTTATATCGCTAAAAAGGTGAAACGTTTGGATTTGTTTCATACCGTTTGTAAACGTTTGCATTAAATTGCTAAAAAGGTGAAACGTTTGAATATGTTTCATAACGTTTGGCTTAAATTGTTAAAAAAGGTGGAAACGTTTGGATTTGTTTCGTTACGTTTGTAAACGTTTGTCTTAAATTGCTAAAAAGGTGAAACGCTTGGTTTTGTTTCGTAACGTTTGGCTTATATTCTTGAAAATGTGAAATGTTTTGTAACGTTTTAAACGTTTGGTTTTGTTTCGTAACGTTTTAAACGTTTGGTTTTGTTTCGTAACATTTGTAAACGTTTGGCTAAAATCGCTAAAAAGGTGAAACGTTTAGATTTGTATAGTAACGTTTGTAAATGTTTGGCTTAAATTGCTAAAAAGGTGAAACACTTGGATTTGTTTCGTAATGTTTGTAAATGTTATGCTTAAATTGCTAAAAAGGTGAAATGTTTGGATTTGTTTCGTAACGTTTGTAAACGTTTGGCTTAAATCAATAAAAAGGTGAAATGTTTGGTTTTATTTCGTAACCTTTGTAAACGTACGGCTTAAATCGCTAAAAAGGTCAAACGGTTGGATTTGTTTCGTAACGTTTTAAACGTTTGGATTTGTTTCGAAACGTTTGGATTTGTTTCGTAACGTTTGTTAACGTTTGGCTTCAATCACTAAAAAGGTGAAACGTTTGGATTTGTTACGTAACGTTTGTAAACATTTGGCTTAAATCCCTAAAAATGTGGAATGTTTGGATTTGTTTCGTAACGTTTGCAAACGTTTGGTTTTGTTTCATATAAACGTTTGGCTTAAATCGCAAAAATGGAAAAACGTTTGGAGTTGTTTTATAACGTTTGTAAACGTTTGGATTTGTTTCGCAACGTTTTAAACGTTTGGATTTGTTTTGTAACGTTTGTAAAAGTTTGGCTAAAACCGCTAAAATCGCTAAAAATGTGAAATGTTTTATTTTGTTTCGTAGCGTTTGTAAACATTTGGCTTAAATTGCTAAAAAGTTTAAATGTATGGATTTGTTTCGTAACGTTTGTTAACGTATGGCTTAAATCACTGAAAAGGTGAAACATTTGGTTTTATTTCGTAACGTTTGTAAACGTTTGGCTTAAATCACTCCAAAAGGTGAGACGTTTGGTTTTATTTCGTAACGTTTTTAAACGTTTAGATTTGTTTCGTAATGTTTGTTTCGTAACGTTTGTAAACGTTTGGCTTAAATCGCTAAAAAGGGGAAACGTTTGAATTTGCTTCGTAACATTTTAAACGTTGGATTTGTTTCTAAACGTTTGGATTTGTTTCGTAATATTTGTAAACGTTTGGCTTCAATCACTAAAAAGGTGAAACATTTTGATTTGTTTCGTAACTTTTGTAAAAGTTTTGCTTAGTTTGCTAAAAAGGTGAAACGCTTGGAAATGTTTCGTAACGTTTGTAAACATTTGGCTTAAATTTCTAAAAAGGTGAAACATTTGGATTTGTTTCATAACCTTTGTAAAGGTTTGGCTTAAATTGCTAAAAGGGTGAAACATTTGGATTTGTTTTGTAACGTTTGTAAACGTTTGGCTTAAATAGCTAAAAAGGGGAAACGTTTGGATTTGTTTCATAACGTTTGTAAATGTTTGGCTTAAATTGCTTAAAAGGTGAAACGCTTGGATTTTTTCATAACGTTTGTAAACGTTTGGCTTAAATTGCTAAAAAGGTGAAAGGCTTGGTTTTGTTTCGTAACGTTTGTAAACATTTAGCTTAAATAGCTAAAAATGTGAAACGTTTGGATTTGTTTCGTAATGTTTTAAACGTTTGGCTTTGTTTCGTAATGTTTGAAAACTTTTTGCTTATATCGCTACAAAGGTGAAACATTTGTATTTGTTTCGTTATGTTTGTAAACGGTTGACTTCTATCGCTAAAAAGGTGAAACGTTTGCATTTGTTGTGTAACGTTGGTAAACGTTTGACTTAAATCGCTAAAAAAGGTGAAACGTTTGGATTTGTTTCGTAACGTTTGTAAACGTTTCGCTTAAATCGCTAAAAAGGTGAAACGTTTGGATTTGTTTCGTAACATTTGTAAACGTTTGGCTTAAATCGCTAAAAAGGTGAAACGGTTGGATGTGTTTCGTAACGTTTGTAAACGTTTGGCTTAAATTGCTAAAAAGGTGAAACTCTTGGATGTGTTTCGTATCGTTTGTAAACGTTTGGCTTAAATTGCTAAAAAGGGGAAACGCTTGGATTTGTTTCGTAACGTTTGTAAACGTTTGGCTTATATTGCTAAAAAGGGGAAACGTTTGGTTTTGTTTCGTAGCGTTTGTAAACATTTGCCTTATATCGCTAAAAAGGTGAAACGTTTGGATATTTTTTGTAACGTTTGCAAACGTTTGGCTTAAATCGCTGAAAATGGGAAACATTTGGATTTGTTTCGTAAAGTTTGTAAATGTTTGGCTTCGATTGCTAAAAAGGTGAAACGTTTGGATTTATTTTGTAACGTTTCTAAACGTTTGGCTTAAATTGCTAAAAAGGGGAAACGTTTGGATTTGTTTCGTAACGTTTGTAAACGTTTGTCTTATATCGCTAAAAAGGTGAAACGTTTTGATTTGTTTCGTAACGTTTGTAAACGTTTTGCTTAAATTTCTAAAAAGGTGAAAAGCTTGAAAGTGTTACGTAACGTTTGTAAATGTTTGGCTTAAATTGCTAAAAAGGTGAAACGCTTGGATTTGTTGCGTAACGTTTGTAAACGTTTGGCTTAAATTGCTAAAAAGGGGAAACGCTTGGTTTTGTTTCGTAACATTTGTAAACGTTTGGCTTAAATCGCTAAAAGTGTGAAACTGTCACGACCCATTTTCACGAATCGTGACCGGCGCTAGGGTATTGGTATGGTTGTACCAAAACACGTAGCTAACCTTGCAGATAGCCAACTTATAGCATTTAAAACAATGTACCTGCAGAAAACCACATGCTCGGGGGCAACCGAGACTTTAGCCTAGTCTAGCAGTACAATATAAACAACTTGTATTTAAAGTACGCTTATCTCAAAATAATTTCTATCAGCATGGCAATAGATAAAATACCATAAACGTTGTAATCATGCCAAAGCTGATAAAATAATAGTTGGACCAATCCAACAAACAATAGTCTAAAATATAAATAAAAGACTAAGACATGAATAAACAGATACTACTACTGCAGTCTAAGAGTTTGAAACAGTTCGACTCTTTTATTCTAAAAATAAAATAAAAACCTCCGAAAATGAAGAAACGGAAATCGACCAATGCTCAAATCATAAACCTAGAAAATTTGAGAAAAGAACGGGGTCAGATTTACTGAGTAGAGTTTATATAACCATTTACATTTATTAAGTTAAAAAGCTTTAAAACGTTTAATAAAACATTTTCATTATGGATTATGAATGAAACCCTGAACCACAATTCTAAATCCGCTGTCGTGTCGGTGAGACGTATCTCAATAATTGATCCCCGACTATCACTGTAATATCCCGTATTTTTAAATTTTTTTTTAAATTTAAATTCCGTCAAGTTTTAAGTAATTTATTATTATTATTATTATTAAATTAAATATGTTAAGTATTTATTTTGTTTATAAAAAAATATATATAAGTAATATATAATTCATGCAAAATGAATGCAAAGTGATTTGGCCCATTTGTTTTGTATATTAACCTTCCACGTGAATATGGCCCATTGCTTTGTCTTGTTTCTATCATAAAAGGCCCATGTTAGAATTATAGAAAATCTAATACACTTTTTTATTTAAGATTACTGCAGAGTCTTCTTCTTCGTTTATATGCCCCTGTTTCATAACTTTTTGTAAACCTATTTTCTTTCTTTCCTTTCTTAAATAAAACCCTAGCCGTCAAACACTCTAAACCCATCTGAGACATATCATTCTTCGCTCCATTCGTTCAATCCGCTTTATTCTGAGATTTCTTGTGACGGTTCCTCATTATTCTTCGTTCTCTATATTCGTTACGTTTCGAAATCGATAAAGGTACGTAAAGATTACTCCGTTTATCGCCGTTCGTTTCACCATATTCTCGTTAGTTTACTGCCATCTCTTTTGGTACTAAATGCTATTGTTCTTATGAAAAATTGATTAGTGATTAGTTGTTGTTGAGGTCGTTATAGTTATCTAGGGTACGTGAATGAATTGGTTTGAATTCGACGGTTTGTCGACGTTCTTCATGGCATGACAGTTTCTACATGTTATGTTTCTTATTTCCTCCTGAGATTATATGATCTTCATGGAGTTGCTAGTTTAATATGGTTTAAAGATTGTAAGACCTATGCGTGGATCTTAGTGTGCTTCTATGTTGTTATCATTGTCTAATCTTTTTATGTTAGTTAGGGAATGTTAAATTGGAAATCGTTCATGGTGTTTTAATGGCAGGGACTTGAGTTATGATTTTGATTTAAAAGGATGGTTAAATGTCATGTGTAATCACCAAGTTATTTTATTGAAATCAATTGAATCCTTTAAGTTAGTTTTACCTATCGAATTCGGTTTGATAATAACTTAAACTCGTTTAATTTTAAATAGAAAATTTGGATACGTTAAATAATTTTATAACTTAGATTAATATAATTACCGGATAATTATATTTAATTCTAATTGAAATATCAATTTGGTTAAATTACAATTTAACCCCTAAAAGTTTCTAAAAAACTTATTTAAGTTATGTTTTATCTTTTGGACTTCTAATTGATTGATAATTTAGTAAATTGAGATTGGGTATTAATTTTGACTATGATTATCAAATTTGGCTAAATTACAGTTTAGTCCCTGAACTTTTATAAACTTAAAATGGTTAAGTTTTGGGTTGTAACTTAGGTTATTTAATTTGCAAGATATTGAATTCTACTTTAAAATGGATAATTATTTTATTGAATTATTTTAATTTATAAACTTGGGTTTATAAATTTAATAAGTTATGTTTGGGTTAGACTGTGGTCGCCCGACAAGTGGGAAGAAGCTTGATAGTTTTTAATAACTCGGCTGACTCACTGATATGGATTTTAACTTGGGTTTATTTAAACTATTTTACGATTCACTCTAAATATATTTATATGATTTGTACTCTATAACTTGGGTTATATTTGTAATGCATTTAATATAAGTATTTATTAAATGTGGCTTGGTATTGTGTTGTGCTAGTCCTATATGGTGTCTAGTACTCTTTAAAGTTAGGGTCTGATTTTAATTATGATTTTATTATTTTATTTAGACCCGTCGACTGTTCGTACTTCAGAGGCGAACCAGAGTTAGGTGCTTGTCAGGATCACGTGGATTTGGCAAGCAGTGAGTTTATATCTCTATTTACCTCTTTATTAAGAAAATATTATATTTTGTATATGTATATGTATAAACAGCTTTTGAACTGTTTTTCGGCATTGTGGATTTGATTTGGAACGTGCTACTCGATGGGCATCATCGGGACTGCGTGCGCACCGGTAATGATTATGGTATTGAGGTAGGTTTGAGATATGTCTCACCTTAGTGAGGGAACCGGTGGAAGATACGTCTCATGGGCTCACTATTTATTAAGTGATAGTCGGGGATCGGTTATTGAGATACGTCTCACCGACACAACAATGGATTTAGAATTGTGCTTTAGGGTTTCATTGATAATCCATAATGAAAATGTTTTATTAAACGTTTTAAAGGTTTTTAACTTAATAAATGTAAATGGTTTTATAAACTCTACTCAGTAAATCTGACCCCATTGTTTTCCCAAATTTTTCAGGTTTATGATTTGAGCATTGGTCGATCTCCGTTTCTTCATTCTCGGAGGTTCTTTATTTTATTTTCAGAATAAAAGAGTCGAACTGTTTTAAACTCTTAGACCGCAGTAGTAGTATCAGATTATTTATGTTTTAGTCTTATACTATATTTTCAGACTGTTGTTTGTTGGTAATTACTTTATCGCTTTTGGCATGATTACAGTGTTTATGGTATTTATATTATATTGCCACACTGTTAGAGTTATAATTTGTGATAAGCATACTTTGAATATATGTTGCTTATTGTACTGCTAGACTAGGCTGAAGTCTCGGTTGCCCCCGAGCATGTGGTTTTCTGCAGGTACACTGTTTTAACTGTTTAAGTTGGTTATCCGCAAGGCTTGCTACGGGTTTTGGTACAACCATACCCATACCCTAGCGCCGGTCACGATTCATGAAAATGGGTCGTCACAAACTTGGTATTAGAGCTTTGGTTTCAAACCAAGGCCTTTTAAATGTTAAGTGTTTACTTTGTTTGGCATGTTAAGTGGTTAACTTGTCCTAGGAACTACTGCAGAATTAGGATTCGAGTCTTGTCTTTGAAACGTCATCTTTTGTTTTCAAAACTTTCTGCCTACTCCTATAGGAATGTCGTGAGTCAGTCATGAGAATTTATTTGCTTATTGCTTTTTATATGTTGTTTTCACTTGGGTGATTACTTGTTGGCTGATTCTCCAAGTTGTGTTTATTTGGTTAAATTTTGTTGTATTGAGAAATTTTGTTTCATTCTTAGGAATGAATACTCGTACTCGTGCTGCGGCTCAGCAAAATGTTGAGGCTGATGACGCGATCTCTATGGAGGTGGACCAGAATGAACCAGAGGTTCAAGCTGGTAGAGGACTAGCAGGCAGAGGCCCAGCTGGTCAGGGTCGAGCTGGTCGAGTACGAGATGGCCGAGGTCAAGCTGGCAGAGGCAGAGGCAGAGGCGTAGGACGTGGTGCTGCAGGGGGTGCTCAAGCACCAGGTGTGGCACAGCCTCAGTTGGACGATTTTGACTTCAACACATTTTTGGCTGGAGTTGCTGCTTTACAACTCAACCAGGTTCAGCTGCAAGCGGGTCAGGTCGCTATGCAGGATCAGTCTGCGGTTTTGGGTCAGATAGTTCAGCAGCAGCAACCACGGGCTGGTAGTGCAGCAGTTGGTGGTGTCGGAACCACTGACAGGGATTTTGTTCTGGCTTACATGAGGCTGAAGCCAACTGAGTTTGACGGTTCGGGAGACGCGCTGGATTTTCTCGAGGAGGTTGAGCAGAATGCTCGGCGACTACAGGCTACTGAACGTTAGACCGTCGTTCTAGTCGAGATGTCCATGAAGGGTTCAGCTGGGGACTGGTTTCGTAGCTCTATTCATGTTGACATGGCTACCATCTCTTGGGCTCAGTTTGTGGCGAGATTCAGAGCTTTCTTCTTGCCGTTTTCAGTGACAGAGGGTCACAGAGACAGGTTGCTTACGCTTACTAGGGATGATAGGTCAGTATCTGAGTACACGACAGAGTTCGTGAGGTTGGGTCGGTTCGCTCCAGACTTGCAGGCAGATCAGCAAAGGGTGAACGACGGATACATAAAAGGCTTAGGGCGCGATTTTATGAGTTTGCTGACTGAGACACGCAGAGACTTTACAGACGTAGTGGACAGTGCTCGGCGTATGGAGAGGTCGTTATTGCAGTTTGGGGATATTCCTGGTTCTTCTCAGACTAAGAAGTCTTCTGGCCCTGGACAGCGGAGTGGTGGTGGTAGCTACCAATCGACACCTTCTCGGTACGAGAACAAGAAGAGGGGTGTCAAGAAGAGTTATCAGCCGTACACCTACAGTTCAGGCAACAGCGATAGCAGCCGCAGCTTTGGGCGCGGTAACAGTGGAGGTGCTAGTTTTCCTTTCTGCCGGAATTGCAGACGTCGACATCCAGGCGAGTGTCGTTTAGCACCAGGGGGTTGTTTTACTTGTGGCCAGCCGGGTCACTTTTCCAGAGAGTGCCAAGCATCTGGGCAGTAGATGTCGGCAGCTAGTGTCGCTCAGCCATTCTATCAGAGTTAGAGACCAGCGTTCTCTGCACCAGCAGGGTTTTCTCAACCTGCCGCTTCTTTTGGTGGCCAACGAGGCCGTGGTTCTGGAGGGCGTGGTTTTGGAGGCCGTGGCAACGGTGGCAGAGGTTCTAGCAGCTATGGTACTAGACAGAGTTCTCAACAGCAGAGTCAGGGTGAGGCTAGAGTTTTTGCCTTGACTACTCAGGATGCTCTCGCATCTAACACAGTGGTGCAAGGTACTATTCAGATTGCCTTTGTAGATTCTTTAGTTTTATTTAATGCGGGTGCAACCCATTCTTTTGTGTCAACGTGTTTCGCTGCTAAGTTGGGTGTAACACCAACAAGTCTGTGTGAACCTTTATCTTTTTCAACTCCTTTGTCTGACTGTGTGGTGGTGGACGTTGTGTATCCATCGTGTTCCGTGGTTATCCATGGAAGAGACTTGCGTGCTGATTTGATTGTTTTAGATGTACTTTCATTTGACGTGATTTTGGGGATGGATTGGGTGGCACGCCATTATGCTTCGATCGACTGTCGAGGGAAGTCGGTTGAGTTTCGGATTCCAGGTGATCTACCCTTTTCTTTTTAAGGGGAAAAGGCGGAGACACCGAAGAATCTCATTTCTGCGATCAAGGCAAAGCGGATGATGAGTAAGGGTTGTCAAGCTTTCTTAGCTGTGGTTCGAGACATGGATGCTGAGGTGGGCAGTATGAACACTGTCCCTATAGCGAATGAGTTCACTGACGTTTTTCCAGAGGAGTTGCCTGGATTACCACCTGATCGGAATATCGAGTTCTGCATTGACGTTGTTCCTGGAACTGGTCCGATTTCGATACCGCCGTATCAGATGGCTCCTGCTGAGCTGAAGGAGTTGAAGGAGCAGTTACAAGAATTTTTGGTCAGTGGCTTCATCAGACCGAGTACTTCTCCGTGGGGTGCTCCAGTTATGTTTGTTAAGAAGAAAGATGGTTCCTTTTGGCTTTGTATCGATTACAGGCAGTTGAATAAGACTACCATCAAGAACAGATATCCTCTTCCTCGCATTGACGACCTGTTTGATCAGTTGCAAGGTGCGAAGTGCTTTTCCAAGATTGACTTGAGATCCGGGTATCATCAACTTCGGATTCAGGATGTCGATGTACCTAAGACTGCTTTCAGAACGCATTATGGGCATTTTGAGTTTTTGGTCATGTCGTTTGGGTTGAGTAACGCACCAGCAGCGTTTATGGACATGATGAATCGAGTTTTCAAGCCCTTTTTAGATCAGTTTGTCATCGTCTTCATTGATGACATTCTGATTTATTCTCGGAGTGAGGAAGAGCATGCTTATCACTTGAGGACTATACTACAGACTTTGCGAGAACATCAGTTGTATGCTAAGTTGTCAAAGTGCGAGTTTTTGCTGGAACATGTTACCTTCTTAGGACACGTGGTGTCGAAGGATGGGATCAAGGTTGATCCGAAGAAGATTGAGGCAGTTATGGATTGGCAAAGGCCAAGGTCAGTTACCGAGATCAGGAGTTTTCTTGGGTTAGCTGGCTACTACCGTCGGTTCATGCAGGATTTCTCTCGGATATCTGCACCTTTGACTAAACTGACACAAAAGGGTGTTAAGTTTGAGTGGACCGACAAGTGTGAGGCATGTTTCGAGAAGCTGAAGGAGATTCTGACTACAACTCCTGTTTTGGCGTTACCTTCTGGCATTGAGGGTTTTACTGTGTACTGCGATGCTTCTCGGATGGGCTTAGGTTGCATGTTGATGCAACATGGACAGGTGATCGCCTATGCTTCTCGTCAGCTGAAGAAGCATGAGGTGAATTACCCTACTCATGACTTGGAGTTAGCTACTGTGGTTTTTGCTCTGAAGATCTGGAGGCACTACTTCTACGGTGCGACTTGCGAGATCTTCACTGATCATAAGAGTCTGAAGTATATCTTTGATCAGCGAAAGTAGAATCTGAGACAGAGGAGGTGGCTAGAGTTGCTGAAAGAGTACGACTGTACTATTTAGTACCATCCTGGTAAGGCTAATGTGGTAGCCGATGCATTGAGTCGCAAGTCTTCGGGCAGTCTGGCCCATATTTCTGAGGTTGGGCGTAGACCCATGGTTCGAGAGTGGCATGGTTTGATAGCTTCGGGCTACGGTTTTCAGTTTCTCAGAATGGTATTTTGTTGGCACAACTGCAGGTGCAGCCGGTTTTGATTGATAGGATTAAAGCTTTACAAGCCGAGGATCCACAATTGAAACGGATTATAGATGAGATCCATCTGGATGGGAATTCCGAGTTTGTTTTTGTTGACGGAGTTCTCAGGTTTTGTTCTAGACTGTGCGTTCTGGATTCGGATGGTTTGAGAGATCAGATTCTGGAGGAAGTGCATAGATCAGCTTACAGTGTTCATCCGGGATCTACCAAGATGTACCATGACCTCAATGGTGCGTATTGGTGGAGCGGAATGAAGAAGGATGTTGCAGAGTACGTTTCCAAGTGTCTGACTTTCCAGCAGGTGAAGCTGGAACATCAGAGACCCTTTGGCTCTCTGCAGCCACTACCTATTCCAGAGCGGAAGTGGGAGCGGATTGCCATGGACTTTGTTGTTGGTTTACCACGTACTCGACAGGGGTACGATTCCATCTGGGTGATAGTTGATCGTATGACTAAGTCAGCTCATTTCCTTCCGATCAAAGTTTCATATCCTGCTTCGAAGTTGGCTCAGTTGTACATCGACAGGATTGTCAGTTTGCATGGTGTACCGGTTTCGATTGTTTCAGACAGAGGTTCTGTTTTCACTTCGAGCATCTGGAAAGCGTTACATGAGTCTTTGGGTTCTCGATTGGACTTCAGTACAGCTTTTCATCCTCAGACTAATGGTCAGTCTGAGAGAACTATTCAGACTGTAATATCAAGGGAATTTTTAAAAATTTTATCATTAAGTTGCGGAAATAATTTGAGTCGTTCTCGGTATTTTAGATCGTTTGGTTTACGTATAGGGTTTTAATTGGGTTTGATTTTAGCCCTATATAGGTTTGGTTGGCCCATGGGGTTTTGGCCCATGGGCCAAACCAAATTTCTTTCGGCCCAAACACAGGTCTCGAACGAGACCTGTGCCATTTGAGGCCAGTCTCGTTCGAGAATTCCATTCTCGAACGAGACCCTAGCTGAATTCAGCTAGTCTCTTTCGAGAATGGCAATTCTCGAACGAGAATTGGCCTAAATCTGCTGGTCTCGTTCGAGACCAGTCCTAGCCTTGCGGGGGGGGACTTTCGTCAATCGTTTCTAACCTAATCGACCTACTTAAATACGAAATTTTCTACCCTAACTCATTCTCCACACTACAAGCAAACCCTAGCCACCTTTAACATCTGTTTTTACTGATAAACGACGCTGAAATCATCCGTCAAAGTTGTTGTCCCGGTAAGTCTCTTCGTTCATCAGATTTCAGTTTTTGGTTTTGAACGGCATTCCGTATTTTTGATCGTTCTCTCTCGTTTCTAGATCGAAATTGGTTTCGTTTGATCCCGTGGATTCTAGACTCGAGTATCTCCGATTCCCCACCTCGTTTTCGTGGAACGGTACGCTATCGATCTCGTTTCAATCGACGTACGGTTTCCGTTTTAAGTTTGATAAACTTGTTTCTTGTAGAATTTGGTTTCTGCCGAATTCTTTTCAAGAGTCTTGGCCATGATTTTATTGATTCATGTTTATGAAACTCTTAGTAGGTTAGTTGTAAATCGTTTTAGCTTTCGTTTTGTGTTTGTTCCATCGACAATGGATGTCTCGGTTGAGTTTTGATTGAGTATTTCGGAATTGTCCTTGCTTGTGAGTTTTTCGAATTAATCACTACGGATTTTTCTTTTTAAGATGTTGGGTTATTGATTTTGATGGATGATGTGTTTATAATATGAAGTCTTAAGGGTTTGAAGATTAAAAATCAAGATCAGTAGCTTAAAAAAATGGCGAAATGAATATTTCAAGGTTGGCGGGTCTGTTGATTTGTTTGAATTAAGAGGATGGTCAAATGGCCATATTAGTCATGTATTTGTTTTGATTAAATCAAAGAAATCCCTTAGGTTAAAATTATGCCAATCATTTGATAATAAATAGGATTTTGATTTGATTTTTAATTAACAAATTATAAATGATAGTTATTATAAATTAAGCTAATATAATTACTCGGGTAATTATATTAAATTTCGAATTTCGATTATGTATAAATTGGCTAAATTACAATTTAGCCCCTAAACGTTTTAATAACTTATTTAAGTAGGATTTTGATTAACAACTTTGTATTTTGTATTAATTATAAACAAAAGTAATTAATTTGATTTTAAATATCAAATTGGCTAAAGTACAATTTAGTTCTTAATTGGCAAAAGTACAATTTAGTCCTTAATTGGCAAAAGTACAGTTTAGTCCCTAATTGGCTAAAGTACAGTTTAGCCCCTAAAATTTTATAAACTTAAAATGATTAGATTTTTGGGTTATAGCTTGGTTTACTTGAAATTGAAGTTATTGAGTTCCGCTTTTAAAATGGATGTTATTTTATCGAATTATTTTATAAATATAAACTCGGGTTTATATTTGATAAACGTTTTGAGTCGGGTTAGACTTGGGTCACCCGACAAGTGAGGTTAGCTTAGTAGTTATTGGTAACTCGGCTAACCCACTATTTGGAAATTAATTATTATTTAAAGATTATTAAATAATATTTTTAAATTGGATTTTAAGCGAGAACTCAATAGACTTGTATTAATTCTACATTGTTACCTTTTGGGTATTTTTGTGTTGTTCTGGATTATTTAATTCCGACGTGTTAATTGTGCTAGTCCTATGTGGTGTCTAGTACTCTCTAGAGTTAAAGTCAGTTTTTAATAATTATTTTATTTGTCTAGACCAGTCTATTGTTCGTGCTCCAGAGGCGAACCAGGATTAGTTGCTTGCCGGTTATCACGTGGATTAGCAAGCAGTGAGTTTGTACTTACTATTTACCGCTTTATTAAGTAAATTGTTATTTTATTATTAAATATATATACTGTATGTATATTTCGAACTGTTTTTATATTATGACTTTTAGTTGGAACATGCTACCTAATGGGCATCATTAGGACTGCGTGCGCACCGGTATTGATCCGGGTAAGTTATATATGGAAATGTGGTAACTCGGTGTGAGCATAGCTCTCGGGACCAAATAGAGTAACTCGGTGTACCACAGCTCTCGGGACTCTGGATATGGTAAAGTGTGGTCAGTGGTAACTCGGTGTAGCTCAGCTCTCGTGACCAGACCTATTGGATTATGTTTATATTTGGAATTGTGGATTAGGGTTCCAACTATTATTCGTAATATCGTTATTAAATGTTTTAAACGGTTTTAAAGGTTTTCCACTTAATAAATGTAGATAGTGGTATAAACTCATCTCAGTATATCTGACCCCGTTATTTTCCCAATTTTTCCCAGGGTTATTATCTGAGAGAGTCTGGTGATCTCCGCATTTACTTTTCTTCGGAGGTTCCCTTTATTTTTGATAAACTGTAAAACTGTTTTATTCTTAGACCGCAATAGTTGACTAGACGTCTTTATTTTATTTTAGTTGTTATCGGATTGGTCCGACTGGATTATTATTGCTTTGGCATGTTATATTATTATTCAGAATTATTATGTTAAGCCGAATTAAGACTATTATTGGAAAGCATGTTATTTTAATTGCTGAATATTATAACTGCTAGATTTAGGCTGAAGTCTCGGTTGCCCCCCGAGCATTGGTTTTCTGCAGGTTTATGAATTTTCATGTTAATTGAAAGGTTAGCTACGGGTTTTGGTACTACATTACCCATACCCTAGCGCCGGTCGCGATTCATGAAAATGGGTCGTGATAAGACATTGGAGGATATGCTCAGGATGTGCATTCTTGATTTTCAGGGTAGCTAGGATACTCATTTGCCTTTGATTGAGTTTTCCTACAACAACAGTTACCATGCGAGCATTGAGATGGCACCTTATGAGGCTTTGTAGGGACGCAAGTGTCGATCTCCTATCTGCTGGGAAGAGGTCGGCGAGCGGAAGTTGTCTGGTGCTAAGATTATTCAGATTACCTTAGAGAAGGTACCGTTGATAAAACGAAGGTTGGAGACAGATTTTAGTCGGCATAAGAGTTATGCTGATCCGAACAGAAAAGACATCGAGTTTTAGGTGGGAGACTTTTTGTTTCTTTGGGTTTCGCCTATGAAAGGCGTGGTTCGTTTTGGTGTCAAGGGGAAGTTGGCACCGAGGTACGTTGGTCCTTATGAGATTTCAGAGAGGATTGGAGCTGTGGCTTATCGTCTGGTTCTGCCGCCAGACATGTCTTTGGTACATCCTGTATTTCATGTTTCTATGTTGAGGAAGTGCATCTCAGATCCTTCACATGTGATTGTGCCTCTGAGCGTTGAGATTGACCAGGAGCTGTCCTATGAGGAACAGCCAGTTGAGATTTTTGATACGCAAGTGCGTAAGTTACGGAACAAGGAGATTCTGATGGTCAAAGTTCTGTGGCGAAATCATTCTGTTGAGGAGTGCACTTGGGAGACGGAGTCCGATATGCGGAAACGTTATCCTTTCCTCTTTTCTTAAGGTACGTGCACTACAAAAAATTTGGCTTCTTGTGACAAAAAAATATGTGACAAACTATATTTTGTCATAATAAATAGGTTAGTTGTGACAAAAAAAATTATTTTGTCACAATGAGAGTTCAATGAAATGATATTGCGACAAATACATATTGTGTCAACCATTTTTGTCACTATAAAAAATAATTATGTTTGTTGTGACTAACTATTTTGACAAAAACATGTTTTGTCGCCGTAATTTAAAATATTTTTATTATGACAAAATTATTCTTATCATAATATTTAAAAAAGTTGTGACAAATTTTATTTTGCAGCAATTAGATATATTTTGTCACTATAAAATTTAATTACGTTTGTTGTGACAAAGTATTTTGCCAATAAAAGATATTGTAATAAATTATTATTGTGTCAAATTTTTTCGTCACTTATAAAAAAGTAAATATGTCTTTGTGACAATGTATTTTGCCAAAACAAATGTTTTGTTTTCGTATTTTAAACCTACAGTTATAACGACTGCATATGGACCTGATGTCAACCGTATGTCAACCTTATAAAACACAAACATAAACTCTTTCCACTACTGTTTATTGTGTCAAATTTATTTGTCAATAAAAAAAGTAAATTTTTTTTTCTGACAAAATATTTTGCCAAAACAAATGTTTGGTTCCGATATTTCAAAAAGGCAGTTATAATATTTATTGTGTCATATTTATTTGTCACTATATAAAAAAGTAAATATATTGTTGTGACAAAGTAATTTGCCAAAACAAATGTTTTGTGCCTGTATTTTAAACTATAGTTATAATAACCGTAAATAAACCGTTTATTGACCATATGTCAACCTTATGAAACACAAAATACACACAAAATAGAGAAAGAAAAACTAATTGCAGAAAATAAATGGTAAAATAGAAAATATATACAGTTATAATGAAAAAATAAATTTTAGCATAATATTTAAAGACTTTAGTAACGAATTTATTTTTCAGCAATTAATTAAACTTATATAATGTTGTGATAATTAAATATTGTGTCTAATATTTTTGTCACTATACCAATTAATTGTGTTTGTTGTGACAATGGGTTTTGACAAAAACTGTTTTGTCACTGTATATTAAAAATACAGTTATTATGATAAAATAAATTTTATCATAATATGTAAAAATATTGTGAATAATTTTATTTTTCAGCAATTAAGCGAAATTAAATGATATTGTGATTAATAAATGTTTTGTCACCATGGAATTGAAAAAACAAATATGATAACAGGTTTAAATGGGTTATGAAATTATATTTTATTTTGATAAAAAAAGGTATATGACAATTAAGATTCAAATATCCAAATTAGGTTAATCGAAGCACTCTTCATTAGGGAAAAACTTTTTTTGCTGAATATTGACACCACACTACCGCATCAATTCCATACGTTTGTACGCTTCTCACGCCGCCGCACTTTCATTGATTTGTGTTTGTTGATGCTTATTTGTCCAGGTATTTTTTAACTTATGAAAAGAGACTAAATTGATTAATGTAGGATGAATTTCACATTCAAATTGCTTATTTGTTCAATTGATAATTTAATTTTTTAACTAATTCGTACAAACTCGAGGTCGGGCTTAAAACTCGACGACTTATCACCTATTCTCGAGTTTATTAGCTCAGTAAAATCAAGAACTCGAGGTTTTGCTTCCATTTCGTCGAGTATTAAGACTTACATCAAGTTTGTGCTTTGACAGAGATAAAAAAGTCGAGTTAAGGATGTAACTCGTCGAATATTAAGCATGACATCGAGTTTAACATTGCAAACGACGTATAAACTCGAGTTAAGTTTAAAAATTCGTCGACTATATAGGCTGACCTCGAGTATGTTTTAACAGTAACACTAACCAAATGTTAGCCTTGTTTTAGAACTGCAGGTAGTTCAGGGAAAGAAATTGGATATATTTTTAAAATAGCTAACGGTATCTGATTTGTAATGGGTAAGTTTTAATTATATTTTCAATTGATAGATTTGTACCAAATATTGATGTTGCCTAATATATTATTTTGGTATTAAAGGGACGCCATCAGACAAAAGTTGGATGACGTCGTACCGATTTAGTTCATGTTATATTCAAGGGGTCAAAAATTTTCTGAATGTTGCAAAAGACTTTACTGATTCAAATGGCAGAGTTCGATGTCCATGCAAGAACTGCATCAATATTTATTTGAAGCCATTGCAAGAAGTAAAAATGGATCTATATCAATATGGAATTAGTGAAAACTACACAAACTGGGTGCACCATGGTGAGACTTCTCAACCTCGTGATAGTTTAGATGGCTCTATTAATTCGGACAATGAATTGGAGGATAGTGGAAATGATGTTTCAGAAATGTTAGATGATATGTGTAATGCAACTTTTATGGACACCGACATGGAAGACAGACTTCCCAATCAAGATAATAACATGCTAGAAGGAGAAGTAGCAAAATTTGCTAAATTGTGGAATGATTCTCATTGTGAACTATATCCTGGAAGTCAAAAATATTCAAAGCTCTCTTTTCTTCTTAAGATGATTAATATCAAAGCACTCACAAATTCTAGTAATAAGTCATTTTTTTCGAATTTGGAGTTGTTCAAGGATGCACTCCCGAGAGGAGAAACCCTTCCAAGCTCAAGTTATGAGGTTAAAAAATTGATGCGTGATTTAGGACTCGGTTACGTAACTATTGATGCTTGTGTAAATGATTGTGTGCTATTTTGGAAGGAAAATGAAAATCTTGACACGTGTCCAACTTGTAAGGCCCCTAGATGGAAATTAGGTTTCGGAAAACGCAAGAAGGTTGCTCAAAAAATTCTTAGACACTTCCCTTTAGTACCTAGACTTCAGATGTTATTTATGTCTAAAGATATTGGTGAAAATATGAGGTGGCATAAGGAGAAACGTGTAGATGATGATACGATTAGACATCCAGCTGATGCTACGGAATGGAAAGATTTTGACCAGAAATATGCTTGGTTTGGCAAAGATGCTCGTAACGTGCGACTTGGGCTTGCTAGTGATGGATTTAACCCTTTTGGAAATATGAGCACGAGTTATAGCATGTGGCCGGTGATTGTGACGCCATATAACTTACCACCATGGAAATGCATGAAGGAGAATTTTTTGATGTTATCTTTGCTTATTCCTGGTAAGGAATCTCCCGGAAATAATATCGATGTATATTTAAGGCCATTAATTGATGAGTTAAAAGAGTTATGGGAGACCGGTGTGTCAACATATGATGCATATAGCGGTAAGAATTTTCAATTACATGCTGCATTATTATGGACAATAAATGACTTTCCAGCATATGGAATGTTATCTGGATGGAGCACAAAAGGAAAATTGGCATGTCCTGTGTGTAATAAGTGGACGTGTTCGCTAACATTAAAAAATGGAGTGAAGCAATGTTACATGGGTCATCGGAGATATTTACATGCCCAACATTCTTGGAGAAAAAGCAGAAAATTTGATGGCAAACCAGAGCACGGGTCAAAGCCTGAAGAGTTGTCAGGGGATGAAGTTCTAAGGCAATTAGATTTGCTTCCAAAAAGCCTTGTTTTTGGGAAGACACCTAACCAAAAAAAGCGTGCACGTGGTCCTGAAGAGCTCAATTGGACAAAGAGAAGTATATTCTTTGAATTGCCTTACTGGAAAACATTAAAATTACGTCATAATTTAGATGTAATGCATATTGAGAAGAATATATGTGAAAATATATTGGGTACGTTGATGAATATTGATGGAAAATCTAAGGATAACATTAAGGCTCGAATGGATTTAGAAGCAATGGGTATAAGAAAAGAGTTACATTTACAGCAAAAGGGAAATAAATTTTTTATGCCACTTGCTTGTTATACATTACCGAAGCCTGAAAGGAGAAAGTTTTGCGAATGGTTGCAGCCAATCCGGTTGCCAGACGGATATGCTTCCAATCTTTCTCGATGTGTAAGTGTTCAGGACTGCAAAGTTATGGGGATGAAAAGCCATGATTATCATATATTCTTGCAACGGTTACTTCCAGCATCAATTTGTGGGTCTTTGCGTAGTGAGGTTTACACTGCATTATCAGAGTTGAGCTCTTTCTTTAAGGAGCTTTGTTCGAAGACTTTAAAAAGATCTACAGTTAAAAAGTTGCAGAGCGATATCATTTTGATAATATGTAAACTTGAGATGATATATCCTCCATCTTTTTTCGTGGTAATGATGCATTTGGTAATTCATCTGCCACGTGAAGTAGAATTAGGAGGCCCTGTTCACTATAGGTGGATGTACTTTATTGAGAGGTGAGTTGATAAGGAAATTTTATTTTTAGTTTTCTTGCTGCAGTTTTAACTAATTTTTATATATCTATATGGTTTATTCACATTTACAACAAATTTGTTGTGCAGGTTCTTACGTACTTTGGAAAATTATGTACGTAACTTAGCTCGACCGGAGGGTTCAATTGCTGAAGCGTATATCACTAAAGAATGTTTGAACTTTTGTTCACTGTATTTTCATGGTGTTGAGACAATATATAATCGCGTTGAGAGAAATAATTTTCCTGTGCAAATAGGAGTGGAAAATGGATTTTCCATATTTTCAAACAATGCAAGACCTTTAGGAGCTACAGAATATAAAACGTTATCCCATTCTGATTTTGAAAAATTGCAGTGGTATGTGCTTAACAATTGTGAGGATGTTGATGAATATCTTAAGTAAGTTATTTTATTTTGAAAAAACAAAGACTTTAGAGTTTCAAAATAGCTTTATTTTACACTTTTTATCTAATTTTATAAACGTTGTGCAGGATTCACATCGAGGAATTACAAAAGGAAAGTGTTATAGATGTGCAAAAAAGACACCAGGCAGGATTTGCCAGTTGGTTCAAGGAGTGTGTAAGTATGATGCTATAAAAGTACTAAATATTGAATTATGCCTCTAATTTCACCATTAAACTTATTTTTCAGGTTGGACGCTTACGTGCTACTGGTTTGGCTGCAGCAACAGATCATATATATGCGTTGGGATTAGGTCCTGATATACGAATTGCTAGGTACAGTGGGATAATTGTCAATGGAGTTAGGTTTCACACAGTTGAGCGTGATAATTTTCGTCGGACTCAAAATAATGGAGTTTCAGTTACGGGAGAGCATAAGTCGAAAGAAATCGAGTTTTATGGTGTGCTAACAGATATCATTGACCTCCAATATGTTAATGGGAATCATGTTTTCTTGTTTAAATGTGATTGGTGGGATGTTGGCGATAAAAATGGAATTAAAACAGATGGCAACTTAGTTTCTGTTAATGTGAGCCGTAAATGGTATACAGGTGATTCTTTCGTGTTGAGTTCTCAAGTACAACAGGTTTTTTATGTCAGCGATATGAAAAATGGAGGTCATTGGAAAATTGTGCAAAAATCATTTCACAGGAATATATTTGATGTGCCAGAAAAGGAAAAAGTGTGCAATTAAGATTCAATATTGAATGATGAGCCCTATCAGCAATACGAGGCAGATAATAGTCATGAAGTCGATCAAAATGGTGGTGAAAATTTGGAACTCTTGCATCCTATAGATGTATTACCGGATGAAGTTGATGTTGGTCAAATGTTTCAGGGTCAAAACTCAAACCCGATTTATTCTAGCGATGAGGAGGATGATACTACGATCAATTATGATGATGCCGACACTGATGTACTAGAAGACTCAAATGACAGTGACAATGAAGACGAAGACGATGATTAGTGACTGAAATTTACCGCTTATTGAACTCTTTTTGGATTCTTGTAGCTTGTTTGAAAGTATGAATTTTACTGAGAGATGCTTTTTTATATTGCCTTGAATGTAGATTGTAGAATTTTGGTGTTTTATGGCAGTAGTTATGCAGCCCAACATGAAATTTGTGGAAAACTGGATAGCAGAAACTCGATGTGTTGATGAAAACTCGTCGAGATATTAGACACACATCGAGTTTGAACGTATGGAATTATATATGAGATATCAGCCAAACATTCAATTGATTCGTTTGGTTTAGTTTGATTTTAAGGTTTGGTGTAATACCAATTATTTTTTCTCAATTTTGTACTTCTACTATAGAACAGAACAAAAAAATAGAATTGAACTCCTGCCTTTTAATATAACTATTGACAATTCACAATTTTGCGGAAATTTGCTAAAACACTACACATATTGTAACTACCTGTTTTTACAAATACTCTAAAATAGACTTCAAATAAGAAATAAATGGACATTTATGTCCTCCAAGCAAAATAAAAGTGTGACAAAAAGGAGACTTTCTTTACAAACAAAAATCAATAACATTCTTCATCTTGAACCTCCATAAATTAGCTTCCTCTTCACTCCCTAGGCAGATGTTCTCTTGAGTTTTAGAGGACCCTCATCTTCACTAACACAAGAAGAGCTTTCCTTCCAACGAGCATACAAATATAATGACGAAGCGTAACGAGCACGGTGTTCTTTGACATCATAATCATGCCCCATAACTTTCCCATCAACAAAGAACTCAGCAGCGGAAAACATATGAACTCCACAATCACTACGAAAAGTGAGAAAAAAATAAAAAAAACATAAGAAACAAGGTTGACATTAGGTTCCTATTCTGTCACCATAACTCTTTAATATAACCCAACCAACTAAAGTTAAAAACAAATTATAGACTTACACATCATTTTGGATAGGCATGTTTTCCACAATCTCTATTCTGAACGGATCAGTTATTCTCTTTCCCTCATAAGCACCGGCAGTAGTATCGATGTCATCTCGAGAATCATAAAAATTGGTAGCTTGAAGGAATAGTGGAAGTAACACACTGTAGGAAGTAACATATTCAGTTGCTGATCTGTCATTTTGCGCCGACCTCAACGAATTGTAGATATAGATGCATCGTTCCTTGAAATTCAGGCGAGCCAAAATTCAATGCCAATCGTTAACACAATTGATCGGAAAAAGAACATCGTCAACATCAGCCCAATTCGTATTGCAACGCATAGCACCACCTTTAATGTAGATAGCCACTGTATGTTTCAAAGAAACAAGTGACACATCTTGCTTTTTCTTGTATACTGTGTAGAGAGTTTGAATACGCCGATCAAAAAAATTATCAGTTGACGTACATCTACTGTTTGCAGCACATCCAGATTTTATTTTCTTTCTCAGATAATAAAAGAGAACATCTACATGCTGCCAAATAAACAAAATTCAAGGTTAAGTAGCCATACAGTCACAACAATGTTATTAACTAAGTGAGCATTAAAACAGGATTTACTTACAGAACACTCAAGAGGCTTTCCAACGTGGTAGAGATGGTAAAACCAGGATTTCGTTTCAATATCAACCACGCCAAGAGAAAGACGAGGATGGAATTTATCAATCTTTGGATCGTATATCCAGCTTTGTCTTCTAAACAAACAAAGAAAAAAAAATTAAATAAGTGAGCATTAAAACAGAACTGAAAAAAGTTAGTCGAGATACGAACTTGGCCCCTTTAGGACGTCCTTCTTCCAGCCAATTCTGAATGATGTTTTGTTTGGTAGCATCACTGAATAAAATGTGATTAGCATCAAATGGACAAATACGGACTTTACAACCAGTTTGCGTCGGTATGAAGCGGCTTGAAGAAGGACCAGACTACCAAAAACATAAGAGAGGATACAGTAAGTAAACTATAAAATTAAACTATAAATATAATTTAAAGCAAACAATACCTCCTTTGATTTGAATTCAGCAATCGATTCACTTGCATTTTTTTTAGTCTGATTGATGGTGTCATATGGTGGAGATTTTAAATTCAACTCGCTTTGTCGCGAAACCTAGTAAATTGACAATAAACAAATTAATATAGTTAATCAAAACAGCTTAATATCAAATTATTAAATATACCTCAAAATTCGGAGAGATAACATCAACGTGTTCGGAAGAAACAATAACACAAGGTTCACCACGGTCATCCTTGCCTTCAAGTACAGCCTTCTCGCAAACCAAATCTTCCAATTCGACTTTTTCAGCACCTTCTTCTTCATCAGCAGACTCCCTACCATCCCTTTCTTTGCTGGAAGTAGCTTTAGTATCAGCAGAAACAGGAACAACAGACTCCCTACCATCCCTTTCTTCTCGTTCCGTTACTATAGAAGTACCATTTTTACTTGGTTTCACTGAAATGTCCTCTGCAGGAAGAACAACCTTTTTTCCTTTGTCAACCCTTGTCTGCAAGCCATCAGAAACATCATGTTTCTCACTTTCAACCTGATATAGATATGGAGTTAACATTAGGTTCCCATCAGGTTACAATAACATAATATGAAATAACATAAATTATATTTAACTAAACTCTAAGTGATAAAAGTACAAAATACATAAATCAAAACAAATTACCGTTTTAGAATCACCAATCAGAGTTAGCCTATCATTCAATGAATTGACAACTGTCAAAAGTTCGGAACATTTGGAAGTGAATAAACGTTTCAAATCCATTATATCATCCTTAATCGTCTTTTGACCAGCCATCAAAATTTCCAGCCTCTCTTCCATAACATTTAAATTCGAAGTGTTCGACGTTGATTCACCGTCCTTCAATATATTAAATGCCGGACAATAACCCTCCTCGTTTCCCTTAATTTTTTTGAATAAGTCACCTAGACGAAGGGCATTCATCTCTGCCGGGGTTGGAACAATTGATCGGAAAATCATCTACACATAACAAATGAACACCATATATGAAAACAGAGTCAATGATAAATTACATTTGAAAAATTGAAAATTTAACACATACGAACCTCATCGGATGCAATCTCAACAAATAAATCCCTGTCAACATCAATGTATTTTGCAGGAACGAATGCTTGCCACCTCAGAATCCGCGGGATAGCATCTTTGTTCACTAGCTGAGCAAAGGTATTTTCCACCGCCGGGCAACACTCGTAGAACCAACATACCAGTGCATATGGTAAACCTTGAAGTCGATACTGGTAAATGTTGTCTTCAATAATAAGAGATCCCGGACTAAGAACAGCTCTTTTTGACAAAGAATCAAACGTGTACTTGAAAACGTCAATACCCCATGGATAGTCGTTCAAATCAGCCGAATCAACTACGTCAAAGTCCTTCAAAGGGATACGAGCAGTCCTCGGTGAAGCAAGCAAGAAGTTATGCAAAAAATGCATAAATGCTATCTTAAACCCATCCTCCTCCGACTCCCAACGCCTAGCTTTGAAAAAATCCTGAAGGGTCTGTTTAGAAACAGATTGCAGCCCGCTGAAGTACTTATCCAAAATGCCGTTTTCAACTTTTGTATAGGCATACTTACTGCTGTCACCTTGACAGTTTAAACCCGAGATCAAAGCAAATTCGTCGATTCCGAATTTCAGCCTATGACCGCCAACCTCAAACCACAATTCAGACTTCTTTAGCTGCTCCACCTCCCTCAACAATAAACAATGTATGATCTGATTTTGCACTTTGATCTTGGGAATATCAAGAAAGTAGCCAAAGCAAGATTGTCTAAACTTTTCCAATTCACCTGGAGTCAGAGTCGATTTGATATCAGAAATGACATCGTATGACATGCGCGTATCAATCTTCGAGTGAACACGATCTTCTCGGCTTACTTTAAACTGCCATAGCTGTATGGAAATTAGAGTGAAAACAGTTAGATATCAAAAATTTCACAAAGAACATGTTGACATCAGCCAGACGAAAATAGGAATTCGGAAAATAACAAAAGCCAGAAATTAAACCCATAGTATGCACACAGATTTACAGCACTCTTTTTCAGATATTTATAGTGCTTGTCAAAGTAAAACTGCTGGTCCAATTCAGCAGTGCAAAAAGTAACATTTTGTAGGTTAAGGTAATAAACCTCCAAGGCAAGTAAAACAACACTAAGCTGGCTCAGGTTCACTTCAAGCTTTCAAATTTTAGAGCTCCAACATAAAAGTCTCCCAGTATCTACATAAATGTACACTAAAACTGCCAAGCTATGTAACACGGACTCGGAAACTTGTAAACAAGACACTTAGATATGGACACGTAGACGTCAAGTCATTGTTATTTCAAGATTTTCCATAATAAAAATTGCAATTTTGTGTCTGAAACGCCAAGTTTCCAATACATGAATGTTGATTGAGTAAATTGTCCATCCTACTTAGCTGCCAATTAGTAAGGGTAATTTAGAGTTCATAACAATTTCTAACATTCCTCTCAATACAATGCCCAAAAATAACCAAATCAAAACCTGAAATTTCATTGTCAAACCCAGTAGAATGGAGGAATTAGCCTTCAAAAACTGAAATTTCAGTATCCTAAAAAAATAGAGTTCATAACTGTACCTTCAAAACTATCTACCAACCAACCTAACCACAATTTTATATAAACATAATTCCAAACAATCATACTTAAACATATTTTCAAACAATCATATAAACAGAGTCAATTTATTATTTTAAGACATAAAACAATTCTAATGCAGTAGGTTCTTAATTGACTTATAAACTAATGAAATCATACCTTAGGAGGAGATTTCTTGGATTCAGTTCTGGAAATGCCTTTGTGTTTCTTCGATTTCGGAGGTGAATCATTTGCATGTCTCTTCTTACTCAACTGCACAGGAGATGGAGGAACTGAAGCTTCTCCGGTTGACACTACCTTTTTGTTTTTTGAAGCTTTTTTTGCAACGGATTTCTTACCCATATCAGCGATTCTGATATTACCGTCGTTCTCAGTGGCAGCCCGTGTAGTCACCATGGATTTAGGTCATAAAGAAGAACACGGCAAATTAGGAAGGAAGAAAAGAGTTTTGATTATTTAGGAATGAAATCAAATTTTGCAATATCAAATGGGTATTTCCCGCTATATGAAAAAAGGAGAGGTAAATTATATGATACATTAGACACACACTAAAGAGACATATACCTTAGATGAGGATAAAATTGGAATAAAAAATTTAAAGGGTGTTGAAAATAAATTAATGTTTTCAATAGAGGCATTTTTTCAAGGGTAAAAAAATGAAATCAATAATTTAAAATTTTGAGATTTCAATTAATTTGTTATAGTTTTAATAATTTAAATGATTAAAATTATTATTTTAATTAGGGTATGTGTATATAAAGAACTGGACAAGTAAATACTCGATGTCTGGCTAAATACTCGACGAGTTTTAAGCCTAACATCGAGTTTGTTTCTGTTCAGTGCTGCATAAACTCGATGATGGGTTAATATTCGACGAGTTTAAACCTAACATCGAGTTTATGCTAGTCCAGTTATGCCAAACTCGATTTCAGGCTTTGTTTTCGTCGAGTATTTAGACCCACCTCGATTTATTTTGAAAATTACTGCAATTGAAAATTAAACCTCCCACTTTTCTTTAGAAACCTAGAATCAAAACAAGTGAAAAAAAAATTTCTCTAAATCTTCCCCATTCCACAACCCGAAACCTAGCCTCTAAATTCATCAAATTGCTATCATAATCTTATCAAATCATTAACCAAAATGATGGCATCAACAAAGGGACGAGCTAAAAGAGTTGCTTCAAAAGGGAAATCATCAAGTTCAACTATGCCTCCGAAATTTGTTACAAGAGAAGATTTGTCCTCAAATTATGATTGCCCATTTCCAATTTTCTCCGACGAAGAAGGTATTCGTTACGAAACTATTTCACGCAAGCCTATTGTTATACCTAGATATTTTGATTATGCTTTGTTGACTAGGATGGGTTTGAAATCAAAAATTGATGAAATAGTTGGTAGAATGGGTTTAAATTTTATTGCACATGGTAAGTATCAAGTTTATAAAGAGTTAACTAGAGAATTTTATACCACCTTGAATTATGCCTCTAAGAATGAAAAAGCAATTTCTTTTAGAATAAAAGGGGTTGATTATAGCATAGGGTATGATTTTATGAATCAGAAATTGAAGTTGCCTAAAGGTGGCATTAGAGGTTGTCCTTCAAATTTTGATGTTAATAGAGTATGGAAGCAATTGACCGGTGAAGACTCGGTCGATTTACAACAAGCTCCTAATGGACTCATAATTGAACCATCATATCTTATATTTCATAAATTCCTTTGTCATTCTATATGTGGTAAAAAGGAGTCGAATAGAGTAACGAAGGATGATTTACTAGTACTTGACTATTTAGTGCGACGTTCGGCAAAAAGTGTTGATTTCATACACTTAATTTTTAAAAGCATGATGACCATGGCAACATCATCTAAAGTTGCACTTGGAAATGGTCATTTAGTAACTTGTATAGCATTGCTTCATAGTGCTATTGATGAGGATGATTTGCATAAGATGGAATGTTTGGGGGATGCGTATCTTAATGAAACTATGCTCCGTAAAGCCGACATTCTTGATATGGATGGAGAATTGATGAATGTAAAGGACCGAAATTGTTATTTAATTAAAACTGGCCAGCCGAGAAGAGGAAAGGGAAGAAAAGCAGAAATAGAAGATGACTGTGACGAAGATGAGGATAATGTAAGTAGAGAACTGGAAACCGAGAATGGTCAAGGTGAGGTGGTGAGGGATGATGTCGGTATAGATCAACCAAGAGAGGAGGAAGTGAGGCGACCAAGAAAGCCGAAGCGAAGGGGAGCTTTTGAAGAGGAAGTACTTTCTTTGTTAAATGAAACAAAGTCCAGGTTGACTAATATTGAAACATCTATCGAAGAGATTAAAAGAGAACAACGAAGGTCACATCGCCGATGGAAGGCTTGTTTCGGCACCTTGGGAGCACATGATCCTTCACCTCCACATACACCGGAGAGTTAAGGTTAGTAACAACCAAAATATTTTGATTATTTCATATCTATATGCTGTCATTCATTTGGTTTCAGGGCATTACTTTTCTTCCTGAAATATCCTCTGTTTTCCAAATTGCAGATAAGATGGGTGGCTGATTGCATAGTTGGTTCTAAATATCTAATTCTGGATACGCTGTTTTGGAGACTTGGAGGTGCAGTTTTGAAGACGTGGAGCAGATGTATATGCATAGCTGTTGATTATGGATTTAGTATTTTGAATTTGGAGGTTTATGTATTTGAACATAAGTAGGTTTAATTGTGATAAACTCATGTGTTATTAGTAGGTCTGAAATGTTATTACCAAGTATGAATATTTCTGAATGCTATTATCAAATTTGAATATTAACACTTGTTAATTCTAGATCATTGTACACTAATATTTTTTTGACAAAACTTTAAATTTAAGTTTGTTAAATTGTTATAAATTAGGATAGTTAGATGACTTTTATTGATTAACTTTTCTTATAAAGCCAAAGAATAAAAATTGATAAATTTAAATATTTATGAATTACAAATATGTAATTAATTTGTTACATTGGTCTTTTAGCTTTTATTTTTCTTTTCCACCAATTTTTAATATTTAAATATCTAAATCCGTAGAAAAAAGGATTATGATCTAGAAAATTTGAATAAATGTTAATATTTTACAAATTTAAATATTTAAATTTTAAAAATATGTAATTAATATTTTGATTACATCAGTCTTTAAGCTTTTATTTTTTGGTTGAGTCGATTTTTTAATATTTAAACATTTAAAATTATTAATATATTATGATATGATCTATATATTTTTGATAATTTGTTTCATAAAATTTTAAATTACGTACATTATTAAATGTATAAACTTTATAGAATGCAACGACATAATAACATGTCTGTGTGTGCTACTCATAACTTGTGATTATTAAAGTGTGTACTGCCTGAACCAATCTGTTTTCAAAATTGCAAAAGTGCTTGGTTGCAAGATATGTACATGAATTTGAGATTTATGTACTTAAAAACGAGTTAGTTTATTTGTGATGAAATCATGTCTTATTTTACGAGTAGGTTGAAGTTGTAGGTTCATTTTTACATCTCACGTAAGTTGAGGCACATGCAACGTTAAATTGAGGCACATGTAACGTATATTTTAAGTTCTCTTAATTTTTATCAAAATTCATAAAATTAACTTCATGTAAATTTTGCCACATTGCTTTGTTAATGTAAAAATGGAATTGAAACAAATCATTCTTTCGTGTTCAGTTCTCAAGTATACATGAGGTTTTTTATGTCAACGATATGAAAAATGGATGTCCTTGGAAAACTAAATAAAATATTAATTGTTTTATTTTTTTAGCGGTCATTAAAAAAATAAATTAAATATTGTTTTATTTTTTTAGCGGTCATTAAAAAAAATTGAATGTTGCTAATTAATGTTGTTTTTTCTAACCCTAACACTAATCCTAACCCAAAACCCTAAACCCTAACCCTAAGCCCTAAACCCTAAACCCTAAGCCCTAAACCCTAAACCCTAAAATACAATTTTAATAATGGTTATGCGAGTAAAATCATATTCAACGGAATAAATTTAGCTATTAAAAATTCAAATTATACTAATTAAAAACATAAAAATAAATTATAAGAATAGGCAAAAGTGGAAAAATTTCTTATTGTTGCAATTTATTTGCAAAAGGCATATATTACCTCCAAAAAAATTAAGACAAAATATTGTTTTGAAATATTTATGTTAGAGCGATAAAAATGGAGTGGTCAACTATTACGTTGAATAACACATAAATTTTTGATATCTAATCATAAATAAGCATAAAAACAACCATTTATCAACATTAGACTCTTTGTTTTGCTTTTAATATGGGAAACAAAGACTTTTTATTTTGCATTTTGCTTCTATATCTAAAGGAAAGTGGTGATATTTGGATTAAGTTGAAAAAAATAGATTTTAACTCGAGTATATTGTTTAAACTCGTCGAATATTTTCCATGTCATCGAGTTATGACGAGTTCAGTAGAGCATATATTCGATGAAACATATAAAACTCGTCGACTTTCTCTACTACCTCGAGTAAAAAACAATATTTCTCCAACAAGATTTTCAGAATATATCTCAAACTGATTAGATTTGACACGATTTTGGCAAATCAAATCAGGAAAATTTAAAAACGAATTTATTAGGAGGGAAAAAATATTAAAATAGGAGGGAAACGAAAAAAAAAAGAGAGGGAAACGAAAATAATTTGTTCCTTATTTAATTTTTTAATTAAAGAAGTTCCCTCTAAAAGGAAACTTCTTTGGCATTAACCATAATTGCAGGAATCACGTTGTTGAATGACAAAATAAAGTGGTTTCTTTGTTCTTATCAAAATATCGATCATAAAAAAAATTACAAACAATTCTCACCATACTTGTTCTTCAATTCAATTTGTTTCAACGTTTTTCTGAACAATGTCACTTAATACTAGAAAAAGAGTTATATCGTTTAACGAATTACAAAGATCAGCTAGACTGAAAGCTCATTTGAGGAAGGGGAATGACAAACCATCGATGAAAAATATATCACAACAATCTCAGACTACCGAAACTGAGTCGGAACCTATTCCTCCTTTGGTGAACACAACATCTCCGTCTCCTCCAATTCAAAACCCAAATAGTATTGAACATCACAACCACCGTGATGATTCAACTGCAATACCAGTGGCTGCTGAAGTTAACAGGGATGGTGAAACTGAAACCATGTCCGGTGAACCAACAAACGTTGATGAAGGTTAGGTTGAATTTATTTTGTGTTTCATTTATTTTGCTTAGTGAATTGATATAATTAACAAATGAAATTGTGTTTCAATGCTTTTTCTGGAATGGAAATATTGTTTTCAAGTTATTTTTTACCTTATATTTTTTGCAATTCGTTTTTTTTTTCTCTATTTTGTGTTTCTTAAAGTTGACATACGGTTGACATAAGGTTCATATTAGGTTACAAAAACCTATAAAAAACTGCATCTAAATAAAAATTAAAAATAGTATAAGAGATACATATCAATTTGAATTGAGAAGAAAACTAACATGAGATAAACTGTAGTATTTCTTAGGTCTTCTTCCCAAAAAGAAATGTGTTTTAATTTAAAAATAGTTTAAGAATAGTATAAGACATACATATCAATTTGTTTCTCTTTTTTGTGATTATTTTGTGTTTCATGCGGTTGACATAAGATTCATATTTGGGCACAAAAACGTCTTAAAAACTGCATTTAAATTTAAAAATAGTATAAGACATACATATGAAATTTTAAAATAGTATGATAATTACATATAAAGTTTAATAGAGCAGCAAACTAGTATGAGGTAAAGTTTTGTATTTCTTACGTATTTCTCTATTCTGTGTTTGTTTTTTGTTTTCTGAGGTTGACTTATGGTTCACATATAGTTTATATTCAGTCACTATAACGTTTACAAACTGCATATAAATTATTTTTTTAAAAAGGTACATATCAATTTGGAAACAAAAAGCAAACTAACATGAGGTAAACTGTTGTACTTCTTAGGTCCTCTTCCAAAAAAGAATGGTAGAGGTAAAGCTAGAGGATTTGAAGTTAAAAAAATGACTAAAGATGGTTCAAAAATTGGTGGAATTGTGATTGCAAAAACAAATAGATTACCAATTGCTCCTTCAGAAAAGATATTCAAAATGGAAATTGGTATTGTCACTCGATTAATGGCACCGCTAGGTAAACTTTATTGGTCTCAAATAAGCGCTGAACAAAAGGAAGCCTTACTTACAACTATTCAGGTAAAATTAATAATTATTTTATAGCATACTTGTTATTTCGAATAATTGTATTCTTATAATATGTGACTATTCATATGTTTTTTTATTGATAGGGTGAATTTGAGATTGATTTAAGTGATCCATATGCAAGAGAAGTAGTATATGGAATGATGGCTAGACGATTTAGAAATTTCAAGTATCAGTGTCACTTACACTATAAGACGTTCCCTACTCGTGAAGAAGCTGAAAAACATCCACCCAAGGATGTAAAAATTAACGATTGGAAGAACCTATGTGAACATTTTGATGAACATGCACACTTTAAGGTAATGTTTCAATTTTATATACGATTGTCTAATATCGTTTGCTAAAAATGAGTACTTTATTATCTAATTAGTTGGTAGTATGTTTCCAATTATATCTAAATTAGCTTCACATATTGTGTTCTGAACGAAAATACGAGGTTTGTTCAAAGGATTTCAATATTAAATGATTTTTAGCCTTTTCATGATTTATTTTAACTCTGAATAAGCTTAAACTCGAGGTTAGACTTGAAACACTTCGAGTTTAAAGCCTCTCCACGAAAATGAGCTTATACAGAAATGAAAATCTCGAGGAATGAATGATCTCGTAGAGTATTTTTTCCTTCCTCGAGTTAGTTCATATCTGAGAAGCTCAAACTCGATGAAAGGCTTGAAACTCTTCGAGTTTTATGCCTTACCTCGAGTTCAGATGTCTACATAATTAACATAACTCGAGAAAATGCTTGTACTTCGTCGAGTATTTTGCATGTTTACGAGTTATGCTTATGAGATACGAATATCTCTACTATTTTGGTTAAAATAGTTTATATCTAATTATATAAAACTTTTATTATTGATAATATGATATGTACCTTTAAAACCTTTATGTGTTGGCTTTATTATAATAGGCTCGAAGCACTGTAAACATTAATAATCGCAAGAAAGTGACCTTTTCTCACACTTCGGGATCAAAGTCTTATTGCCAACGTTTGTATGAAATGGTAAATATGAGTTTATATGTAATCTGTTTTTGATTTCGTATTTAAATTCTTTATCATTTAGTTTTTAATCAATTGTATGAACGTTATAGGAAACATCTGAAGTCATTGATGAAGAGCCACCTGAAATGAGGCTCTACAGTCAAGCACACCGTAAAAAAGACGGCTCATGGATTGACCCAGAAGCTGGAGATAAATACGTAAGTTCTTTTTTTATATATATAGTTATCTAAACACAATTTTATAAAGTGTTATTAAAGCATATTTAATTAATTAGGAACAAATGGAAGCTATTCGCTCAAAAGCACTCGAGGAAGGCGTTGCAATTGATGGGAGGAAAATTCTACAAAAGGTTTTGGATATACCGAAGTCTGGTTATGCTCGTGGACTCGGATATGGAGCCAAACGGATAACAGCTAAAGAATCAGAGTTTGAAGCTCGTTTACAAGCAGAGAAGTTTGAGACTGAAAAGCAAGTTAAAGAACTAAATGACCAAATTCAAAATCAACAGGTGAAAATTGATAACATTTCTCAATCATATAGCAAACTCAAGCATCTTGTTCAACAAATGTTGAATGCAAAAGATGATGAGGAAATATCTATTGATGGCGACGAAACATGTATCGATGGCTGTGAAAAATCTCTTGATGACGAACCATCTAATGATTGGTATGTGACGGCTTACTTAAATATATTTTTTAATTCGTTACGCTTTTAAATTTTTTCTATAATTTGAAAATTATTCACTTAATTATGTCAGTTTGAAAATAAAAGTGTATATAATAAACGTATTTTTTTTCTTGCAGATTGGAATTGAATGAAAGAAGATGGACGTCTCCTATATCAAAAGTTAGGCCTAATTTAGTTTCTTTTCTTTATAGCAAATAGTTTACATGTTTCATACGATCGGTTATTTTAGTGTTATTAAAGACTTAATCATTGATAATTTTATGTAATATTTGAATTGATTTTGTTTTTTATTCATTGATTTTAGCAACAAATTACCGTATTCAATTATTTTGGTATCGATAAAAATGGAAATAATAGCTTGTTGTGACAAATTAATTTTGTTACAGCTACCTAATAATAATGACAATTAATTTCGTCACGTAATGATAAATTTCTTCTTGTGATAAATTAAATTTGTCACCGTTAACAACTTATAATGACAATTAATTTCGTCACGTTATAATATATTATTTGTTGTGATAAATTATATTTGTCACCGATGACAAACTGTAATGACAATTAAGTTCGTCACATTATGATAACTTACTTGTTGTGATAAATTTTTTTTGTCACAGCTAACTAATTATAATGACAATTAATTTCGTCACGTTATGATAACTTACTTGTTGTGATAAATTAAATTTGTCACCGTTGACAAATTATAATGACAATTAATTTCGTCACGTTATGATAAATTACTTATTTTGATAAATTAAATTTGTCACCGTCGACAAATTATAATGACAATTAATTTTGTCACATTATCATTATATTACGTGTTGTGATAAATTAAATTTATCACAACTAACCAATTATTATGACAATTAATTTCGTCACGTTAAGTTAAATTACTTCTTATGATAAATTAAATTTATCACAACTACCTAATTATAATGACAATTAATCTCGTCACATTATGTTAAATTACTTGTTGTGATAAATTACATGTATCACAATTAATTAATTATTATGACAATCAATTTCGTCACTTTATGATTGATTACTTGTGATAAATATTTTTTTGTCACTTCACAATCTTTTTGTCACTAATAACTCGGCGTATGTGGTGACAAATGTATATTAATTGTGATAAATATGGTTTTATCACCATATAATCTTTTTGTCACTAATAACTCGGTGTATGTAGTGACAAATTTATATGAATTGTGATAAATATTTTTTTGTCATGTTATTAGCGTTTTGTCACTAGAAGTCGATGTATATTACGACAAATTTTGACAACATTGGATTACTTGTGATATACATTTTCGTCACAATAAATATGAATGTGACAAAACAATTTTATCACAATAGAAAATTTATGGTGACAAACTATAAAATTGACTTATTGTGACTTGTTTGTTGTGACCAACAAAATTCGTCACAAAGTAGTCACAATAACGTTGTTGTGACAAATTTTGGGCTTAACATGATAAATTTTATTCGTCACAAGAAGCCAAATTTTTTGTAGTGGTGTATCATTGCTTATGTGTTTTAGTTGCTTGTTTGTGTACTTGGGGTGCTATTATGATTTATTTTGGTTGCGTATTAAATTCGAGGACGAATTTTTAATAAGTTGGGAGATTGTAATATCCCGTATTTTTGAATTTTTTTTTTTAAATTTAAATTCCGTCAAGTTTTAAGTAATTTATTATTATTATTAATAAATTAAATATGTTAAGTATTTATTTTTTTTATAAAAATAAATATATAAGTAATATATAATTCATGCAAAATGAATGCAAAGTGATTTGGCCCATTTGTTTTGTATATTAACCTTCCACGTGAATATGAGCCACTGCTTTGTCTTGTTTCTATCATAAAAGGCCCATGTTAGAATTATAGAAAATCTAATACACTTTGTTATTTAAGATTACTGCAGAGTCTTCTTCTTCGTTTATATGCCCCTGTTTCATAACTTTTTGTAAACCTATTTTCTTTCTTTCTTTTCTTAAATAAAACCCTAGCCGTCAAACACTCTAAACCCATATGAGACATATCATTCTTCGCTCCATTCGTTCAATCCGCTTTATTCTGAGATTTCTTGTGACGGTTCCTCATTATTCTTCGTTCTCTATATTCGTTACATTTCGAAATCGATAAAGGTACGTAAAGATTACTCCGTTTATCGCTGTTCGTTTCGCCGTATTCTCGTTAGTTTACTGCCATCTCTTTTGGTACTAAATGCTATTGTTCTTATGAAAAATTAATTAGTGATTAGTTGTTGTTGAGGTCGTTATAGTTATCTAGGGTGCGTGAATGAATTGGTTTGAGTTCGACGGTTTGTCGAAGTTCTTCATGGCATGACAGTTTCTACATGTTCTGTTTCTTATTTCCTCCTGAGATTATAAGATCTTCATGGAGCTGCTAGGTTTATATGGTTTAAAGATTGTAAGACCTATGCGTGGATCTTAGTGTGCTTCTATGTTGTTATCATTGTCTAATCTTTTTATGTTAGTTAGGGAATGTTAAATTGGAAATCGTTCATGGTGTTTTAATGGCAGGGACTTGAGTTGTGATTTTGAATTAAAAGGATGGTTAAATGTCATGTGTAATCACCAAGTTATTTTATTGAAATCAATTGAATCCCTTAAGTTAGTTTTACCTATCGAATTCGGTTTGATAATAACTTAAACTCGTTTAATTTTAAATAGAAAATTTGGATACGTTAAATATTTTTATAACTTAAATTAATATAATTACCGGATAATTATATTTAATTTTAATTGAAATGTCAATTTGGCTATATTACAATTTAGCCCCTAAAAGTTTCTAAAAAACTTATTTAAGTTAAGTTTTATCTTTTGGACTTCTAATTGATTGATAATTTAGTAAATTAAGATTGGGTAATTAATTTTGACTTCGAATATCAAATTTGGCTAAATTACAGTTTAGTCCCTGAACTTTTATAAACTTAAAATGGTTAAGTTTTGGGTTGTAACTTAGGTTACTTAATTTGCAAGATATTGAATTCTACTTTAAAATGGATAATTATTTTATTGAATTATTTTAATTTATAAACTCGGGTTTATAAATTTAATAAGTTACGTTTGGATTAGATTGTGGTCGCCCGACAAGTGGAAAGAAGCTTGGTAGTTTTTAATAACTCGGCTGACTCACTGATATGGATTTTAACTTGGGTTTATTTAAACTATTTTACGATTCACTCTAAATATATTTATATGATTTGTACTCTATAACTTGGGTTATATTTGAAATGCATTTAATATAAGTATTTATTAAATGTGGCTTGGTATTGTGTTGTGCTAGTCATATGTGGTGTCTAGTACTCTTTAGAGTTAGGGTCTGATTTTAATTATGATTTTAATATTTTATTTAGACCCGTCGACTGTTCGTACTTCAGAGGTGAATCAGAGTTAGGTGCTTGTCAGGATCACGTGGATTTAGCAAGCAGTGAGTTTATATCTCTATTTACCTCTTTATTAAGAAAATATTATATTTTGTATATGTATATGTATAAACAGCTTTTGAACTGTTTTTCGGCATTGTGGATTTGATTTGGAACGTGCTACTCGATGGGCATCATTGGGACTGCGTGCGCACCGGTAATGATTATGGTATTGAGGTAGGTTTGAGATACGTCTCACCTTAGTGAGGGCACCGGTGGAAGATACGTCTCCTGGGCTCACTATTTATTAAGTGATAGTCGGGGATCGGTTATTGAGATTCGTCTCACTGACACGACAATGGATTTAGAATTGTATTTTAGGGTTTCATTGATAATCCATAATGAAAATGTTTTATTAAACGTTTTAAAGGTTTTTAACTTAATAAATGTAAATGGTTATATAAACTCTACTCAGTAAATCTGACCCCGTTGTTTTCCCAAATTTTCCAGGTTTATGATTTGATCATTGGTTGATCTCCGTTTCTTCATTCTCGGAGGTTCTTTATTTTATTTTCAGAATAAAAGAGTTGAACTGTTTTAAACTCTTAGACCGCAGTAGTAGTATCAAATTATTTATGTTTTAGTCTTATACTACATTTTTAGACTGTTGTTTGTTGGTAATTACTTTATCGCTTTTGGCATGATTACAGTATTTATGGTATTTATATTATATTGCCACACTGTTGGAGTTATAATTTGAGATAAGCATACTTTGAATATATGTTGCTTATTGTACTGCTAGACTAGGCTGAAGTCTCGGTTGCCCCCGAGCATGTGGTTTTCTGCAGGTACATTGTTTTAACTGTTTAAGTTGGTTATCCGCAAGGCTTGCTACGGGTTTTGGTACAATCATACCCATACCCTAGTGCCGGTCACGATTCATGAAAATGGGTTGTGACAATCACTTAATAAATAGTGAGCCCAGGAGACGTATCTTCCACCGGTGTCCTCACTAAGGTGAGACGTATCGCAAACCTACCTCAATACCATAATCATTACTGGTGCGCACGCTGTCCCGATGATGCCCATCGAGTAACACGTTCCAAATCAAATCCACAATGCCAAAAAAAAACAGTTCAAAAGCTGTTTATACATATACATATACAAAATATAATATTTGCTTAATAAAGAGGTAAATAGTGATATAAACTCACTGCTTGCTAAATCCACGTGATCCTGACAAGCACCTAACTCTGGTTCGCCTCTGAAGTATGAACAGTCGATTGGTCTAATTAAAATATTAAAATCATAATTAAAATCAGACCCTAACTCTAAAGAGTACTAGACACCACATAGGACTAGCACACACAAAGCAAAGCCAACGTATAATCGAACACATAAGATTTAAAACGTATTAAATCTATAACCCAAGTTATAGAAATCAAACCAAATAAATTATATATTAAATTACAATTCAAATAATATATTAAACAATTTAATTTAGGCTTAATTGCATAAAAAATCACCAACTTTCGCGTGTTTTTGGTATTTAACATAATTTTTTTTCTTTGTATAAAAAAGCACCAACTTTCATTTGTTGGCATATTTGTCCACGGGATGTGAAACGACGCCGTTTGGAATATAAAACGGCGCCGTTTTACGCTAAAACAACATCGTTTTGCGCTTAATTTTTCAAAGAAAACGGTTATGTGGATGAATATGCCAAAAAATGAAAGTTGATAATTTTTTATGCCAAGAAAAAAGATTATGTTAAATACCAAAAACACGCGAAAGTTGGTGATTTTTTGTGCAATTAAGCCTTTAATTTATCCCAAGTTAAAAATCCATATCAGTGAGTCAGCCGAGTTATTAAAAATTAGCAAGTTTCTTCCCACTTGCTGGGCGACCAAAGTCTAACCCGGTTCAAAAGTTTATTAAATTTATAAACCCGAGTTTATAAATTAAAATACTTGATAAAATAATTATCCTATTTTTGAAATAGAATTCAATAACTTGAAATTCAAGTAACCTAAATTACAACTAAAACTTAACCATTTTAAGTTTATAAAAGTTTAGGGACTAAACTGTAATTTAGCTAATTTGATTTTCGAAATCAAATTTAATTACTCGTTTTCAATTTACTAAATTATAAAACAAACAACAACCCAAAAGTTATCCTATAGATAAAACTTAACTTGAATAAGTTATTAGAATTTATAGTGGCTAAACTGCAATTTAGCCAAATTCACATTTCAATTAAAATTAAATATAATTACCCGAGTAATTATATTAATTTAAGTCATAAAATATTTAACGTATTCAAATTGTCTATTTAAAAATTGAAACAAATAGAAAAGTTATTATTAAATAATAACATAGCTAGAAACAACTTAAGGGGTTTAATTGTCTTTAAGGAAATCATTTAGTGGCTAACTTGGCCAATTGGGCATCCTCTTCCTCTTCAACAGAATATCAATCCCGCCAACAACCATGAATTAGAATCATATATGCTATCAATTTAAACCATGAATCACCAAGAAACAACCAAGTAAACCTAGGTCAAGATTGCTCTAAATAATCACAAGTAACCATCCTTAGAACATCACAGAATTATCAAGAATGAGATCAAGAACATGTCACAGTCATCATGGCAATTTCACGGTGACGACAGAATTTATGGTCGAGTCCGACGATGGCCAACAACACAACGATTAGGCAAACACAACTCACGCAACATCGATCTCTACCCTAACCACAAGTAAAGTTACATACACTAAACATTGGCAGCAATACAGACATAAGAAAACGTAGCAAAGTATCAAGAATACGGCGAATCATAACGGCGGCAACATAAGAGATTTTACGTACCGTTATTGATTCTGAAACGTAGCGATGATAGAGAACAACAAGGAATAGATGAACGAATGAATCACAACTTAGAATTTTACCTAAACGATAGAGATAATAGTTAAGATCGGTGATGCGATGTCGAAACAAAAGCAGAAAACCAAAGAGAATTCTTACCGGATTGGAATGGATGAAACGAACGAACGAACGTTATGATTTCCGGGATTAAGAGGAGAAGGGTGGCGGCTGAGTTTGATTTAAAGTGATGAAGAAATTATTAGGTTTGGAAGAAAAGAGACATGCACAACTATATATACGAAATAGGTTTGGAGTTGGTAGGCTGAGAATAATGTTTCCAACGTTATTTGGCATAACACAACTGGGTCTCGTTCGAGACTCTGAGTCTCGAACGAGACCAACCTATTTCAGCACAGGTCTCGTTCGAGACCTGTGCTGGGCAGGTTGCAAAATGATTTTTTTATTTATTATTTTTAATATCTTTTAAAAATTAAAACACCCATAATAAGATATGAACCAACTCAAAACGAATATTAAAACAAAACTCCAATCGAATCAAAATTCCTTAACGATTCGAAATTATTTTCAGAACTCATCGGAAAAATTAAACAAAAATTTACGGGATATTATAGAAACGTTTGGATTTTTTTCGTAACATTTTAAACGTTTAGTTTTGTTTCGTAACGTTTCTAAACGTTTGATTTAGATCACTAAAAAGGTAAAACGTTTGGATTTGTTTCGTAATATTTGTAATCGTTTGGCTTAAAATGCTAAAAAGGTAAAACGTTTGGATTTGTTTTGTATCGTTTGTAAACGTTTGGCTTAAATCGCTAAAAAGGTGAAATGTTTGGATTTGTTTCGTAACGTTTGTAAACTTTTGGCTTAAATCGCTAAAAAGGTGAAACGTTTGGATTTGTTTCGTAACGTTTGTAAACGTTTGGCTTAAATCGCTAAAAAGGTGAAACGTTTGAATTTGTTTCGCAACGTTTGTAAACGTTTGGCTTAAATTGCTAAAAAGGTGAAACGCTTGGATGTGTTTCGTAACATTTGTAAGCGTTTGGCTTGAATTGCTAAAAAGGTTAAACGTTTGGATTTGTTTCGTAACGTTTGTAAACGTTTGCCTTAAATTGCTAAAAATGTGAAATGCTTGGATTTGTTTCGTATTGTTTCTAAACGTTTGTCTTAAATCGCTAAAAAGGTCAAACGTTTGGATTTGTTTTGTACCGTTTGTAAACGTTTGCTTTAAATCGCTAAAAAGGTGAAACGTTTGGATATGTTTCATAACGTTTGTAAACATTTGGCTTAAATTTTTAAAGAGGTGGAAACACTTGGATTTGTTTAGTAACGTTTGTTAAAGTTTGGCTTATATTGCTAAAAAGGTTAAATGCTTGGTTTTGTTGCGCAACGTTTGTAAACGTTTGGCTTAAATAGCTGAAAATGTGAAACGTTTGGATTTTTTTCATAACGTTTGTAAACTTTTGGCTTAAATCACTAAAAAGGTGAAACGTTTGGATTTATTTCGTAACGTTTGAATTCGTTTAATAACGTTTAAATAGTTTAAATAGTTTTGATTCGTAACGTTTTAAACGTTTGGCTTAAATCGCTAAAATGGGGAAACGTTTGAATTCGTTTAATAACGTTTGTAAACGTTAGTCTAAAATTGCTAAAAAGGTGCAACGTTTGGTTTTGTTTTGTAACGTTTGTAAACGTTCGGCATAATTCGCTAAAAAGGTGAAATGTTTGAATTTGTTTCGTAACGTTTATAAACGTTTGGCTTAAATTGCTAAAAAGGTGAAACAGTTGGATTTGTTTCGTAAAGTTTGTAAACGTTTGGCTTAAATTGCTAAAAACGTGAAACATTTGGATTTGTTTCGTGATGTTTGTAAACATTTGGCTTAAATTGCTAAATGGGAGACGTTTGGATTTGTTTCGTAACATTTTGTAAACATTTGCCCTTACATTGCTAAAAAGGTGAAACATTTGGATTTGTTTTGTAATGTTTATAAACGTTTGGCTCAAATTGCTATAAAAGAAACGTTTGGATTTGATTCATAGTGTTTGTAAATGTTTGCCTTTAATCACTAATAAGGTGAAAGGTTTGGTTTATTTCGTAACGTTTGTAAACGTTTGGCTTAAATTGCTAAAAAGGTGAAACGCTTGGATTTTTTTCATAACTTTTGTAAACGTTTGGCTTAAATTGCTAAAAGGGTGAAAGGCTTCTTTTTGTTTCGTAACGTTTGTAAACATTTGGCTTAAATCGCTAAAAATGTGAAACGTTTGGATTTGTTTCGTAATGTTTTAAACGTTTGGTTTTATTTCGTAATGTTTGGAAACGTTTTGCTTAAATAGCTGAAAAGGTGAAAAGTTTGGATTTGTTTCGTTATGTTTGTAAACATTTGACTTATATCGCTAAAATGGTGAAACGTTTAGATTTGTTGGGTAACGTTTGTAAACGTTCGGCTTAAATCGCAAAAAAGGTGAAACGTTTGGATTTGTTTCGTAACGTTTGTAAACGTTTGTCTTAAATCGCTAAAAAGGTGAAACATTTGGATTTGTTTCGTAACTTTGTAAATGTTTGGTTTAAATCGCTAAAAAGGTGAAACGGTTGGATGTGTTTTGTAACGTTTGTAAACGTTTGGCTTAAATTGCTAAAAAGGTGAAACGCTTGGATGTGTTTCATATCGTTTGTAAACGTTTGGCTTAAATTGCTAAAAAGGTGAAAGGCTTGGATTTGTTTCATAACGTTTGTAAACGTTTGGCTTATATTGCTAACAAAGGGAAACGTTTGGATTTGTTTCATAGCGTTTGTAAACATTTGCCTTATATCGCTAAAAAGGTGAAACGTTTGGATATTTTTTGTAACGTTTGTAAACGTTTGGCTTAAATTGCTGAAAATGTGAAACGTTTGGATTTGTTTCGTAAAGTTTGTAAACGTTTGGCTTCAATTTCCAAAATGGTGCAACGTTTGTATTTGTTTCGTAACGTTTGTAAACGTTTGGCTTAAATCGCTAAAAAGGTGAAATTTTTGGATTTGTTTCGTAACGTTTGTAAACATTTGTCTTAAATAGCTAAAAAGGTGAAACGTTTGGATTTGTTTCGTGACGTTTGTAAACGTTTTGCTTAAATTGCTAAAAAGGTGAAACACTTGAATGTGTTACGTAACGTTTGTAAATGTGTGGCTTAAATTGCTAAAAAGGTGAAACGCTTGGATTTGTTTCGTAACGTTTGTAAACGTTTGGTTTAAATTGCTAAAAAGGGGAAACGCTTGGTTTTGTTTCGTAACATTTGTAAACGTTTGGCTTAATTCGCTAAAAGTGCAAAACGTTTGGATTTATTTCGTAACGTTTTAAACGTTTAGTTTTGATTCGTAACGTTTCTAAATGTTTGATTTAAATCGCTAAAAAGGTAAAACGTTTGGATTTGTTTCGTAATGTTTGTAAACGTTTGGCTTAAATCACCAAAAAGGTGAAACGTTTGGATTTGTTTTGTATCTTTTGTAAACGTTTGGTTTAAATCGCTAATAAGGTGAAACGTTTGGATTTGTTTCGTAACGTTTGTAAAAGTTTGGCTTAAATCGCTAAAAAGGTGAAACATTTGGATTTGTTTCGTAACATTTGTAAACGTTTGGCTTAAATCGCTAAAAAGGTGAAACGTTTGAATTTGTTTCGCAACGTTTGTAAACGTTTGGCTTAAATTTCTAAAAAGGTGAAACGCTTGGATGTGTTTCGTAACATTTGTAAACGTTTGGCTTAAATTGCTAAAAAGGTTAAACGCTTGGATTTGTTTCGTAACGTTTGTAAACGTTTACCTTAAATTGCTAAAAATGTGAAACGCTTGGATTTGTTTGGTATTGTTTCTAAAAGTTTGTCTTAAATCGCTAAAAAGGTCAACCGTTTGTTTGGTACCGTTTGTAAACGTTTGCCTTAAATCACTAAAATGGTGAAACGTTTGGATATGTTTCGTAATGTTTGTAAACGTTTGGCTTAAATTGCTAAAGAGGTGGAAACACATGGATTTGTTTTGTAACGTTTGTAAAAGTTTGGCTTATATTCCTAAAAAGGTTAAACGCTTGGTTTTGTTGCGCAACGTTTGTAAACGTATGGCTTAAATAGCTGAAAATGTGAAACATTTGGATTTGTTTTGTAACGTTTGTAAACGTTTGGCTTCAATTGATAAAAAGGTGAAACGTTTAGATTTGTTTCGTAACGTTTGTAAACGTTTGGCTTAAATCGCTAAAAAGGTGAAACGTTTGGGTTTATTTCGTAACGTTTTAAACGTTTAGCTTAAATCGCTAAAATGGGGAAACGTTTGAATTTGTTTCGTAACGGTTGTAAACGTTAGTCTAAAATCGCTAAAAAGGTAAAACGTTTGGTTTTGTTTTTTAACGTTTGTAAACGTTCGGCTTAATTCGCTAAAAAGGAGAAACGTTTGAATTTGTTTCGTAACGTTTATAAACGTTTGGCTTAAATTGCTAAAAAGGTGAAATGCTTGGATTTGTTTCGTAACGTTTGTAAATGTTTGGCTTAAATTGCTAAAAACGTGAAACATTTGGATTTGGTTCGTGATGTTTGTAAACATTTGGCTTAAATTGCTAAATGGGAGACGTTTGGATTTGTTTCGTAACATTTTGTAAACGTTTGGCTTACATTGCTAAAAAGGTTAAACATTTGGATTTGTTTTGTAATGTTTATAAACGTTTGACTCAAATTGCTATAAAAAGAAACGTTTGGATTTGTTTCATAGTGTTTGTAAATGTTTTCCTTCAATCACTAATAAGGTGAATGATTTGGTTTATTTTATAACATTTGTAAACGTTTGGCTTAAATTGCTAAAAAGGTGAAACGCTTGTATTTTTTCGTAACGTACGTTTGGCTTAAATTGCTAAAAAGGTGAAAGGCTTCGTTTTGTTTCGCAACTTTTGTAAACATTTGGCTTAAATCGCTAAAAATACGAAACGTTTGGATTTGTTTCGTAATGTTTTAAACGTTTGGTTTTATTTCGTAATGTTTGGAATTTTTTTGCTTAAATCGCTGAAAAGGTGAAACGTTTGGATTTGTTTCGTTATGTTTGTAAACGTTTGACTTATATCACTAAAATGGTGAAACGTTTAGATTTGTTGTGTAACGTTTGTAAACGTTCGGCTTAAATCGCTAAAAAGGTGAAACGTTTGGATTTGTTTCGTAACGTTTGTAAATGTTTGGCTTAAATCGCTAAAAAGGTGAAACATTTGGATTTGTTTCATAACTTTGTAAATGTTTTATTTAAATCGCTAAAAAGGTGAAACGGTTGGATGTGTTTTGTAACGTTTGTAAAAGTTTGGCTTAAATTGCTAAAAAGGTGAAACGCTTGGATGTGTTTCATATCCTTTGTAAACGTTTGGCTTAAATTGCTAAAAAGGTGAAAGGCTTGGATTTGTTTCATAACGTTTGTAAACATTTGGCTTATATTGCTAAAAAAAGGGAAACGTTTGGATTTGTTTCGTAGCGTTTGTAAACATTTGCCTTATATCACTAAAAAGGTGAAACGTTTGGATATTTTTTGTAACGTTTGTAAACGTTTGGCTTAAATTGCTGAAAATGTGAAACGTTTGAATTTATTTCGCAACGTTTGTAAACGTTTGGCTTAAATTGCTAAAAAGGTGAAACGCTTGGATGTGTTTCGTAACATTTGTAAACGTTTGGCTTTAATTGCTAAAAAGGTTAAACGTTTGGATTTGTTTCGTAACGTTTGTAAACGTTTGCCTTAAATTGATAAAAATGTGAAACGCTTGGATTTGTTTTGCATTGTTTCTAAACGTTTGTCTTAAATCGCAAAAAAGGTCAAACGTTTGGATTTTTTTCGTACCGTTTGTAAACGTTTGCCTTAAATCGCTAAAAAGGTGAAACGTTTGGATATGTTTCGTAACGTTTGTAAACATTTGGTTTAAATTTCTAAAGAGGCGGAAACACTTGGATTTGTTTCGTAACGTTTGTTAAAGTTTGGCTTATATTGCTAAAAAGGTTAAATGCTTTGTTTTGTTGCGCAACGTTTGTAAACGTTTGGCTTAGATAGCTGAAAATGTGAAACGTTTGGATTTGTTTTGTAACGTTTGTAAACGTCTGGCTTCAATTGCTAAAAAGGGGAAACGTTTGGATTTTTTTCGTAACGTTTGTAAACGTTTGGCTTATATCACTAAAAAAGTGAAACGTTTGGATTTATTTCGTAACGTTTTAAACGTTTGGCTTAAATCACTAAAATGGGGAAACGTTTGAATTCGTTTCATAACGTTTGTAAACGTTAGTCTAAAATTGCTAAAAAGGTGCAACGTTTGGTTTTGTTTTGTAACGTTTGTAAACGTTCGGCTTAATTCGCTAAAAAGGTGAAATGTTTGAATTTGTTTCGTAACGTTTATAAACGTTTGGCTTAAATGGCTAAAAAGGTGAAACGATTGGATTTGTTTCGTAAAGTTTGTAAACGTTTGGCTTAAATTGCTAACAACGTGAAACATTTGGATTTGTTTCGTGATGTTTGTAAACATTTGGCTTAAATTGCTAAATGGGAGACGTTTGGATTTGTTTCGTAACATTTTGTAAACGTTTGGCTTACATTGCTAAAAAGGTGAAACATTTGGATTTGTTTTGTAATGTTTATAAACGTTTGGCTCAAATTGTTATAAAAAAGAAACGTTTGGATTTGTTTCATAGTGTTTGTAAATGTTTGCCTTCAATCACTAATAAGGTGAAAGGTTTGGTTTATTTCGTAATGTTTGTAAACATTTGGCTTAAATTGCTAAAAAGGTGAAACGCTTGGATTTTTTTCGTAACGTTTGTAAATGTTTGGCTTAAATTGCTAAAAAGGTGAAAGGATTCGTTTTGTTTCGTAACGTTTGTAAACATTTGGCTTAAATCGCTAAAAATGTGAAACGTTTGGATTTGTTTCGTAATGTTATAAACGTTTGGTTTTATTTTGTAATGTTTGGAAACGTTTTGCTTAAATCACTGAAAAGGTGAACGTTTGGATTTGTTTCGTTATGTTTGTAAACGTTTGACTTATATCGCTAAAATTGTGAAACGTTTAGATTTGTTGTGTAACGTTTGTAAACGTTCGGCTTAAATCGCAAAAAAGGTGAAACGTTTGGATTTGTTTTGTAACGTTTGTAAACGTTTGGCTTAAATCGCTAAAAAGGTGAAACATTTGGATTTGTTTCGTAACTTTGTAAATGTTTGGTTTAAATCGCTAAAAAGGTGAAACAGTTGGATGTGTTTTGTAACGTTTGTAAACGTTTGGCTTAAATTGCTAAAAAGGTGAAACGCTTGGATGTGTTTCATATCGTTTTTAAACGTTTGGCTTATATTGCTAAAAAGGTGAAAGGCTTGGATTTGTTTAATAACGTTTGTAAACGTTTGGCTTATATTGCTAAAAAAGGGAAACGTTTGGATTTGTTTCGTAGCGTTTGTAAACATTTGCCTTATATCGCTAAAAAGGTGAAACGTTTGGATATTTTTTGTAACGTTTGTAAACGTTTGGCTTAAATTGCTGAAAATGTGAAACGTCTGGATTTGTTTCGTAAAGTTTGTAAACGTTTGGCTTCAATTGCCAAAATGGGGAAACGTTTGGATTTGTTTCGTAACGTTTGTAAACGTTTGGCTTAAATCGCTAAAAAGGTGAAACTTTTGGATTTGTTTCGTAACGTTTGTAAACATTTGTCTTAAATAGCTAAAAAGGTGAAACGTTTGGATTTGTTTCGTGACGTTTGTAAACGTTTTGCTTAAATTGCTAAAAAGGTGAAACGCTTGAATGTGTTACGTAACGTTTGTAAATGTGTGGCTTAAATTGCTAAAAAGGTGAAACGCTTGGATTTGTTTTGTAACATTTGTAAACGTTTGGTTTAAATTGCTAAAAAGGGGAAACGCTTGGTTTTGTTTCGTAACATTTGTAAACGTTTGGCTTAATTCGCTAAAAGTGCAAAAAGTTTGGATTTATTTCGTAACGTTTTAAACGTTTAGTTTTGATTCGTAACGTTTCTAAATGTTTGATTTAAATCGCTAAAAAGGTAAAACGTTTGGATTTGTTTCGTAATGTTTGTAAACGTTTGGCTTAAATCACCAAAAAGGTGAAACGTTTGGATTTGTTTTGTATCTTTTGTAAACGTTTGGTTTAAATCGCTAATAAGGTGAAACGTTTGGATTTGTTTCGTAACGTTTGTAAAAGTTTGGCTTAAATCGTTAAAAAGGTGAAATATTTGGATTTGTTTCGTAACATTTGTAATTGTTTGGCTTAAATCGCTAAAAAGGTGAAACGTTTGAATTTGTTTCGCAACGTTTGTAAACGTTTGGCTTAAATTGCTAAAAAGGTGAAACGCTTGGATGTGTTTCGTAACATTTGTAAACGTTTGGCTTAAATTGCTAAAAAGGTTAAACGCTTGGATTTGTTTCATAACGTTTACCTTAAATTGCTAAAAATGTGAAACGCTCGGATTTGTTTGGTATTGTTTCTAAAAGTTCGTCTTAAATCGCTAAAAAGGTCAACTATTTGTTTGGTACCGTTTGTAAACGTTTGCCTTAAATCGCTAAAAAGGTGAAACGTTTGGATATGTTTCGTAATGTTTGTAAACGTTTGGCTTAAATTGCTAAAGAGGTGGAAACACATGGATTTGTTTCGTAACGTTTGTAAAAGTTTGGCTTATATTCCTAAAAAGGTTGAACGCTTGGTTTTGTTGCGCAGCGTTTGTAAACGTATGACTTAAATAGCTAAAAATGTGAAACATTTGGATTTGTTTTGTAACGTTTGTAAACGTTTGGCTTAAATTGCTAAAAACGTGAAACGTTTAGATTTGTTTCGTACCGTTTGTAAACGTTTGGCTTAAATCGCTAAAAAGGTGAAACGTTTGGGTTTATTTCGTAACGTTTTAAACGTTTAGCTTAAATCGCTAAAATGGGGAAACGTTTGAATTTGTTTCGTAACGGTTGTAAACGTTAGTCTAAAATCGCTAAAAAGGTGAAACGTTTGGTTTTGTTTTTTAACGTTTGTAAACGTTCGGCTTAATTCGCTAAAAAGGAGAAACGTTTGAATTTGTTCCGTAATGTTTATATACGTTTGGCTTAAATTGCTAAAAAGGTGAAATGCTTGGATTTGTTTCGTAACGTTTGTAAATGTTTGGCTTAAATTCCTAAATACTTGAAACATTTGGATTTGTTTCGTGATGTTTGTAAACATTTGGCTTAAATTGCTAAATGGGAGATGTTTGGATTTGTTTCGTAACGTTTGTAAATATTTGGCTTACATTGCTAAAAAGGTGAAACATTAGGATTTGTTTCGTAATGTTTGTAAACGTTTGGCTTAAATTGCTATAAACAAGAAATATTTGGATTTGTTTCGTAGTGTTTTTAAACGTTTGCCTTCAATCACTAATAAGGTGAAGGTTTGGTTTATTTCGTAACGTTTGTAAACGTTTGGCTTAAATTTCTAAAAAGGTGAAATGCTTGGATTTTTTTCATATCGTTTGTAAACGTTTGGTTTAAATTGAAACGTTTGGATTTGTTTCATAACGTTTGTAAACGTTTTGCTTAAATTGCTAAAAAGGTAAAACGTTTGGTTTTTTTTGTAACGTTTAGCTTAAATTGAAAACAAGGTAAAACGTTTGGATTTATTTCGTAACGTTTGTAAAAGTTTGACTTAAATTGCTAAAAAGATGAATCGTTTGGATTTGTTTCGCAATGTTTATAAACTTTTCGCTTAAATTGCTAAAAACGGGAAACGTTTGGATTTGTTTCGTACCGTTTGTAAACGTTTGGCTTCAATCAGTAAAAAGGTGAAAGGTTTGGTTTATTTCGTAACGTTTGTAAATGTTTGGCTTAAATCGCTAAAAAGGTGAAACGTTTGGATTTGTTTCGTAATGTTTGAAAATGTTCAACTTAAATCATTAAAATGGGGAAACGTTTGGATTTGTCTTGTAGCGTTTGTATACGTTTGGCTTAAATCGCTAAAAAGGCGAAACGTTTTGATTTATTTTGTAAAGTTTGTAAACGGTTGGCTTAAATTTCTAAAGGGGTGAAACGCTTGAATTTGTTTTGTAGCGTTTGTAATTTGGCTTAAATCGCTAAAATGGGGAAACGTTTACAAACATTACGAAACAAATCCAAACGTTTCACCTTTTTAGCAATTTAAGACAAATGTTTACAAAGGTTATAAAACAAAACCAAACGTTTCCCCATTTTAACGATTTAAGCGAAACGTTTACAAACGTTACGAAACAAAGCCAAACGTTTACAAACGTTACGAAACAAATCCAAATATTTCACCTTTTTTGCGATTTAAGCCAAACGTTTACAAACTTTACGAAACAAATTGAAGCGTTTTACCTTTTTAGCAATTTAAGCCAAACGTTTACAAACATTACGGAACAAAACCAAATGTTTCACATTTTTAGCGATTTAAGTCAAACGTTTATTAACATTACGAAACAAACCTAAACGTTTCACATTTTTAGCTATTTAAGCAAAACGTTTACAAATGTTACGAAACAAATCCAATCCAAATGTTTCCCATTTTAGGGATTTAAGACAAACGTTTTGTTTCATAACCTTTGTAAACGTTTGGCTTATATCGCTAAAAACATTTGGATTTTTTCGTAACATTTTAAACGTTTGGCTTTAATCGCTAAAATAGGGAAACGTTTGGATTTGTTTTGTAACGTTTGTAAACGTTTTTCTTAAATCGCTAAAAATGTGAAATGTTTGGATTTGTTTCGTAACGTTTGGCTTAAATCGCTAAAATGGGGAAACGTTTGGATTTGTTTCGTAACGTTTGGAAACGTTTTTCTTAAATAGCTAAAAGTGTGAAAAGTTTGGATTTGTTTTGTAACGTTTATAAACGTTTGGCTTAAATCGCTAAAAAGGGGAAACGTTTGGATTTCTTTCGTAACATTTGTAAACGTTTGGCTTAAATCGCTAAAAAAGTGAAAGGTTTGGATTTGTTTCGTAACGTTTGTAAACGTTTGGCTTAAATCGCTAAAAATGTAAAACGTTTGGATTTGTTTTGTAACGTTTATAAGCGTTTGGCTTAAATTGCTAAAAAGGTGAAACGCTTGAATTTGTTTCGTAGCGCTTGTAAACGTATGGTTTTGTTTCGTAAAATTTGTAAACATTTGGCTTAAATCGCTAAAAATATGAAACGTTTGGATTTGGTTTGTAACATTTTAAACGTTTGGTTTTGTTCCGTAACGTTTGTAAACGTTTGGCTTAAATTGCTAAAAATGTGAAAAGCTAGGATTTGTTTCGTGATGTTTATAAACGTTTGGCTTAAATTGCTCAAAAGGTGAAACATTTGGTTTTGTTTCATAACGTTTGTAAATGTTTGGCTTAAATTTCTAAAAAGGTGAAACATTTGGATTTGTTTCGTGACGTTTGTAAATGTTTGGCGTAAATTGCGAAAAAGGGGAAACGTTTGGATTTGTTTCGTAACATTTATAAACGTTTGGCCTAAATTGCTAAAAAGGTGAAACGTTTACATTTTTTTGTAGTGTTTGTAAACATTTGTTTTGTAACGTTAGTAAATGTTTGGCGGTGAAACTCTTGGATTTGTTTTGTAATGTTTGTAAACGTTTTGCTTAAATTGCTAAAAAGGTGAAACAATTGGATTTGTTTTGTAATGTTTGTAAACATTTGGCTTAAATTGCTAAAAAGGTGAAACGCTTGGTTTTGTTTCGTAACGTTTGTAAACGATTGGCTTAAACCGCCAAAAATGTGAAACGTTTTAATTTGTTTCATAACGTTTTAAACGTTTGGTTTTATTTCATAACGTTTGTAAACGCTTGGCTTAAATTGCTAAAAAGGTGAAACATTTGGATTTGTTTCGTAACGTTTGTAAGGGTTTGGCTTAAATTGCTAAAAAGGTGAAATATTTGGATTTGTTTCGTATCGTTAGTGAACGTTTGGCTTAAATCGCTAAAAACGTCAAACGTTCGGATTTATTTCGTAACGTTTGTAAACGTTTGGCTTGAATTCCTAAAAAGGTAAAACGCTTGGATTTGTTTCGTAACGTTTGTAAACGTTTGGCTTACATTGCTAAAAAGGTGAAACGCTTGGATTTGTTTCGTAATGTTTGTAAACGTTTGGCTTAATTGCTAAAAAGGTGAAACGCTTGGATTTGTTTCGTAAGGTTTGTAAACGTTTGGCTTACATTTCTAAAAGGGTGAAACGCTTGGATTTGTTTCGTAATTTTTGTAAACGCTTGGCTTATACTGCTGAAAAGGTGAAATGCTTGGATTTGTTTCGTAACGTTTGTAAACGTTTTGCTTAAATTGCTAAAAAGGTGAAACGCTTGGATTTGTTTTGTAATGTTTGTAAACGTTTGGCGTAAAATGCAAAAAAGGTGCAACGCTTGGATTTGTTTCGTAACGTTTGTAAACATTTGGCTTAAATTGCTAAAAAGGTGAAACGCTTGGATTTGTTTTGTAATGTTTGTAAACGTTTTGCTTAAATTGCTAAAAAGGTGAAATAATTGGATTTGTTTTGTAATGTTTGTAAACGTTTGGCTTAAATTGCTAGAAAGGTGAAACGCTTGGTTTTGTTTCGTAACGTTTGTAAACGATTGGCTTAAACCGCTAAAAATGTGAAACGTTTTAATTTGTTTCATAACGATTTAAACGTTTGGTTTTATTTCATAACGTTTGTAAACGCTTGGCTTAAATTGCTAAAAAGGTGAAACATTTGGATATGTTTCGTAACGTTTGTAAGGGTTTGGCTTAAATTGCTAAAAAGGTGAAATATTTGGATTTGTTTCGTATCGTTAGTAAACGTTTGGCTTAAATCGCTAAAAAGGTCAAACGTTCGGATTTATTTCGTAACGTTTGTAAACGTTTGGCTTAAATTCCTAAAAAGGTAAAACTCTTGGATTTGTTTCGTAACGTTTGTAAACGTTTGGCTTACATTGCAAAAAAGGGGAAACGCTTGGATTTGTTTCGTAATGTTTCTAAACATTTGGCTTAAATTCCTAAAAAGGTAAAACGCTTGGATTTGTTTCGTAACGTTTGTAAACGTTTGGCTTACATTGCTAAAAAGGTGAAACGTTTGGATTTGTTTCGTAATGTTTGTAAACGTTTGGCTTAAATTGCTAAAAAGGTGAAACGCTTGGATTTGTTTCGTAACGTTTGTAAACGTTTTGCTTAATTTGCTAAAAAGGTGAAACGCTTGGTTTTGTTTCGTAATATTTGTAAAAGTTTGGCTTAAATTGCTAAAAAAAGTGAAACGATTGGATTTGTTTGGTAATGTTTGTAAACGTTTGGCTTAAAATGCTAAAAAGGTGAAACGCTTGGATTTGTTTCGTAACGTTTGCAAACATTTGGCTTAAATTGCTAAAAAGGTGAAACGCTTGGATTTGTTTTGTAATGTTTGTAAACGTTTGGCTGAATTGCTAAAAAGGTGAAACGCTTGGATTTGTTTCGTAACGTTTGTAAACGTTTGGCTTACATTTCTAAAAGGGTGAAACGCTTGGATTTGTTTCGTAATTTTTGTAAACGCTTGGCTTATATTGCTGAAAAGGTGAAACGCTTGGATTTGTTTCGTAACGTTTGTAAACGTTTTGCTTAAATTGCTAAAAAGGTGAAACGCTTGGATATGTTTTGTAATGTTTGTAAACGTTTGGCTTAAAATGCTAAAAAGGTGAAACGTTTGGATTTGTTTCGTAACGTTTGCAAACATTTGGCTTAAATTGCTAAAAAGGTGAAACTCTTGGATTTGTTTTGTAATGTTTGTAAACGTTTTGCTTAAATTGCTAAAAAGGTGAAACAATTGGATTTGTTTTGTAATGTTTGTAAACATTTGGCTTAAATTGCTAAAAAGGTGAAACACTTGGTTTTGTTTCGTAACGTTTGTAAACGATTGGCTTAAACCGCCAAAAATGTGAAACGTTTTAATTTGTTTCATAACGTTTTAAACGTTTGGTTTTATTTCATAACGTTTGTAAACGCTTGGCTTAAATTGCTAAAAAGGTGAAACATTTGGATTTGTTTCGTAACGTTTGTAAGGGTTTGGCTTAAATTGCTAAAAAGGTGAAATATTTGGATTTGTTTCGTATCGTTAGTGAACGTTTGGCTTAAATCGCTAAAAACGTCAAACGTTCGGATTTATTTCGTAACGTTTGTAAACGTTTGGCTTGAATTCCTAAAAAGGTAAAACGCTTGGATTTGTTTCGTAACGTTTGTAAACGTTTGGCTTACATTGCTAAAAAGGTGAAACGCTTGGATTTGTTTCGTAATGTTTGTCAACGTTTGGCTTAAATTGCTAAAAAGGTGAAACGCTTGGATTTGTTTCGTAACGTTTGTAAACGTTTTGCTTATTTTGCTAAAAAGGTGAAACGCTTGGTTTTGTTTCGTAATGTTTGTAAAAGTTTGGCTTAAATTGCTAAAAAAGTGAAACGATTGGATTTGTTTGGTAATGTTTGTAAACGTTTGGCTTAAAATGCTAAAAAGGTGAAACGTTTGGATTTGTTTCGTAACGTTTGCAAACATTTGGCTTCAATTGCTAAAAAGGTGAAACGCTTGGATTTGTTTTGTAATGTTTGTAAACGTTTGGTAAATTGCTAAAAGGGTGAAACGCTTGGATTCGTTTCGTAACTTTTGTAAACGTTTGGCTTACATTTCTAAAAGGGTGAAACGATTGGATTTGTTTCGTAATTTTTGTAAACGCTTGGCTTATATTGCTGAAAAGGTGAAACGCTTGGATTTGTTTCGCAACGTTTGTAAACGTTTTGCTTAAATTGCTAAAAAGGTGAAACGATTGGTTTTTTTTAATGTTTGTAAAGGTTTGGCTTAAATTGCTAAAAAGGTGAAACGCTTGGATTTATTTTGTAATGTTTGTAAACGTTTGGCTTATAATGCTAAAAAGGTGCAACGCTTGGATTTGTTTCGTAACGTTTGTAAACATTTGGCTTAAATTGCTAAAAAGGTGAAACGCTTGGATTTGTTTTGTAATGTTTGTAAACGTTTTGCTTAAATTGCTAAAAAGGTGAAACAATTGGATTTGTTTTGTAATGTTTGTAAACGTTTGGCTTAAATTGCTAAAAAGGTGAAACGCTTGGATTTGTTTCGTAACGTTTGTAAGGGTTTGGCTTAAATTGCTAAAAAGGTGAAATATTTGGATTTGATTCGTATCGTTAGTGAACGTTTGGCTTAAATCGCTAAAAAGGTCAAACGTTCGGATTTATTTCGTAACGTTTGTAAACGTTTGGCTTAAATTCCTAAAAAGGTAAAACGCTTGGATTTGTTTCGTAACGTTTGTAAACGTTTGGCTTACATTGCTCAAAAGGTGAAACGCTTAGATTTGTTTCGTAATGTTTGTAACCGTTTGGCTTAAATTGCTAAAAAGGTGAAACACTTGGATTTGTTTCGTAACGTTTGTAAATGTTTTGCTTAATTTGCTAAAAAGGTGAAACGCTTGGTTTTGTTTCGTAATGTTTGTAAAAGTTTGGCTTAAATTGCTAAAAAAGTGAAACGATTGGATTTGTTTGCTAATGTTTGTAAACGTTTTGGCTTAAAATGCTAAAAAGGTGAAACGCTTGGATTTGTTTCGTAACGTTTGCAAACATTTGGCTTAAATTTCTAAAAAGGTGAAACGCTTGGATTTGTTTTGTAATGTTTGTAAACGTTTGGCTTAATTGCTAAAAGGGTGAAACGCTTGGATTCGTTTCGTAACTTTTGTAAACGTTTGGCTTACATTTCTAAAAGGGTGAAACGCTTGGATTTGTTTCGTAACGTTTGTAAACATTTGGCTTAAATTGCTAAAAAGGTGAAACGCTTGGATTTGTTTTGTAATGTTTGTAAACGTTTTGCTTAAATTGCTAAAAAGGTGAAATAATTGGATTTGTTTTGTAATGTTTGTAAACGTTTGGCTTAAATTGCTAGAAAGGTGAAACGCTTGGTTTTGTTTCGTAACGTTTGTAAACGATTGGCTTAATCCGCTAAAAATGTGAAACGTTTTAATTTGTTTCATACCGTTTTAAACGTTTGGTTTTATTTCATAACATTTGTAAACGCTTGGCATAAATTGCTAAAAAGGTGAAACATTTGGATTTGTTTCGTAATGTTTGTAAGGGTTTGGCTTAAATTGCTAAAAAGGTGAAATACTTGAATTTGATTCGTATCGTTAGTGAACGTTTGGCTTAAATCGCTAAACAGGTCAAACGTTCGGATTTATTTCGTAAAGTTTGTAAACGTTTGGCTTAAATTCCTAAAACGGTAAAACGCTTGGATTTGTTTCGTAATGTTTGTAAACGTTTGGCTTACATTGCTAAAAAGGTGAAACGCTTAGATTTGTTTCGTAATGTTTGTAAACGTTTGGCTTAAATTGCTAAAAAGGTGAAACGCTTGGATTTGTTTCGTAGCGTTTGTAAACGTTTGGCCTAAATTGCTAAAAAGGTGAAACGTTTACATTTTTTTGTAGTGTTTGTAAACATTTGTTTTGTAACGTTAGTAAATGTTTGGCGGTGAAACTCTTGGATTTGTTTTGTAATGTTTGTAAACGTTTTGCTTAAATTGCTAAAAAGGTGAAACAATTGGATTTGTTTTGTAATGTTTGTAAACATTTGGCTTAAATTGCTAAAAAGGTGAAACGCTTGGTTTTGTTTCGTAACGTTTGTAAACGATTGGCTTAAACCGCCAAAAATGTGAAACGTTTTAATTTGTTTCATAACGTTTTAAACGTTTGGTTTTATTTCATAACGTTTGTAAACGCTTGGCTTAAATTGCTAAAAAGGTGAAACATTTGGATTTGTTTCGTAACGTTTGTAAGGGTTTGGCTTAAATTGCTAAAAAGGTGAAATATTTGGATTTGTTTCGTATCGTTAGTGAACGTTTGGCTTAAATCGCTAAAAACGTCAAACGTTCGCATTTATTTCGTAACGTTTGTAAACGTTTGGCTTGAATTCCTAAAAAGGTAAAACGCTTGGATTTGTTTCGTAACGTTTGTAAACGTTTGGCTTACATTGCTAAAAAGGTGAAACGCTTGGATTTGTTTCGTAATGTTTGTAAACGTTTGGCTTAATTGCTAAAAAGGTGAAACGCTTGGATTTGTTTCGTAAGGTTTGTAAACGTTTGGCTTACATTTCTAAAAGGGTGAAACGCTTGGATTTGTTTCGTAATTTTTGTAAACGCTTGGCTTATATTGCTGAAAAGGTGAAATGCTTGGATTTGTTTCGTAACGTTTGTAAACGTTTTGCTTAAATTGCTAAAAAGGTGAAACGCTTGGATTTGTTTTGTAATGTTTGTAAACGTTTGGCTTAAAATGCAAAAAAGGTGCAACGCTTGGATTTGTTTCGTAACGTTTGTAAACATTTGGCTTAAATTGCTAAAAAGGTGAAACGCTTGGATTTGTTTTGTAATGTTTGTAAACGTTTTGCTTAAATTGCTAAAAAGGTGAAATAATTGGATTTGTTTTGTAATGTTTGTAAACGTTTGGCTTAAATTGCTAGAAAGGTGAAACGCTTGGTTTTGTTTCGTAACGTTTGTAAACGATTGGCTTAAACCGCTAAAAATGTGAAACGTTTTAATTTGTTTCATAACGATTTAAACGTTTGGTTTTATTTCATAACGTTTGTAAACGCTTGGCTTAAATTGCTAAAAAGGTGAAACATTTGGATATGTTTCGTAACGTTTGTAAGGGTTTGGCTTAAATTGCTAAAAAGGTGAAATATTTGGATTTGTTTCGTATCGTTAGTAAACGTTTGGCTTAAATCGCTAAAAAGGTCAAACGTTCGGATTTATTTCGTAACGTTTGTAAACGTTTGGCTTAAATTCCTAAAAAGGTAAAACTCTTGGATTTGTTTCGTAACGTTTGTAAACGTTTGGCTTACATTGCAAAAAAGGGGAAACGCTTGGATTTGTTTCGTAATGTTTCTAAACATTTGGCTTAAATTCCTAAAAAGGTAAAACGCTTGGATTTGTTTCGTAACGTTTGTAAACGTTTGGCTTACATTGCTAAAAAGGTGAAACGCTTGGATTTGTTTCGTAACGTTTGTAAACGTTTTGCTTAATTTGCTAAAAAGGTGAAACGCTTGGATTTGTTTCGTAACGTTTGTAAACGTTTTGCTTAATTTGCTAAAAAGGTGAAACGCTTGGTTTTGTTTCGTAATGTTTGTAAAAGTTTGGCTTAAATTGCTAAAAAAAGTGAAACGATTGGATTTGTTTGGTAATGTTTGTAAACGTTTGGCTTAAAATGCTAAAAAGGTGAAACGCTTGGATTTGTTTCGTAACGTTTGCAAACATTTGGCTTAAATTGCTAAAAAGGTGAAACGCTTGGATTTGTTTTGTAATGTTTGTAAACGTTTGGCTGAATTGCTAAAAAGGTGAAACGCTTGGATTTGTTTCGTAACGTTTGTAAACGTTTGGCTTACATTTCTAAAAGGGTGAAACGCTTGGATTTGTTTCGTAATTTTTGTAAACGCTTGGCTTATATTGCTGAAAAGGTGAAACGCTTGGATTTGTTTCGTAACGTTTGTAAACGTTTTGCTTAAATTGCTAAAAAGGTGAAACGCTTGGATATGTTTTGTAATGTTTGTAAACGTTTGGCTTAAAATGCTAAAAAGGTGAAACGTTTGGATTTGTTTCGTAACGTTTGCAAACATTTGGCTTAAATTGCTAAAAAGGTGAAACTCTTGGATTTGTTTTGTAATGTTTGTAAACGTTTTGCTTAAATTGCTAAAAAGGTGAAACAATTGGATTTGTTTTGTAATGTTTGTAAACATTTGGCTTAAATTGCTAAAAAGGTGAAACACTTGGTTTTGTTTCGTAACGTTTGTAAACGATTGGCTTAAACCGCCAAAAATGTGAAACGTTTTAATTTGTTTCATAACGTTTTAAACGTTTGGTTTTATTTCATAACGTTTGTAAACGCTTGGCTTAAATTGCTAAAAAGGTGAAACATTTGGATTTGTTTCGTAACGTTTGTAAGGGTTTGGCTTAAATTGCTAAAAAGGTGAAATATTTGGATTTGTTTCGTATCGTTAGTGAACGTTTGGCTTAAATCGCTAAAAACGTCAAACGTTCGGATTTATTTCGTAACGTTTGTAAACGTTTGGCTTGAATTCCTAAAAAGGTAAAACGCTTGGATTTGTTTCGTAACGTTTGTAAACGTTTGGCTTACATTGCTAAAAAGGTGAAACGCTTGGATTTGTTTCGTAATGTTTGTCAACGTTTGGCTTAAATTGCTAAAAAGGTGAAACGCTTGGATTTGTTTCCTAACGTTTGTAAACGTTTTGCTTATTTTGCTAAAAAGGTGAAACGCTTGGTTTTGTTTCGTAATGTTTGTAAAAGTTTGGCTTAAATTGCTAAAAAAGTGAAACGATTGGATTTGTTTGGTAATGTTTGTAAACGTTTGGCTTAAAATGCTAAAAAGGTGAAACGTTTGGATTTGTTTCGTAACGTTTGCAAACATTTGGCTTCAATTGCTAAAAAGGTGAAACGCTTGGATTTGTTTTGTAATGTTTGTAAACGTTTGGTAAATTGCTAAAAGGGTGAAACGCTTGGATTCGTTTCGTAACTTTTGTAAACGTTTGGCTTACATTTCTAAAAGGGTGAAACGATTGGATTTGTTTCGTAATTTTTGTAAACGCTTGGCTTATATTGCTGAAAAGGTGAAACGCTTGGATTTGTTTCGCAACGTTTGTAAACGTTTTGCTTAAATTGCTAAAAAGGTGAAACGATTGGTTTTTTTTAATGTTTGTAAAGGTTTGGCTTAAATTGCTAAAAAGGTGAAACGCTTGGATTTATTTTGTAATGTTTGTAAACGTTTGGCTTATAATGCTAAAAAGGTGCAACGCTTGGATTTGTTTCGTAACGTTTGTAAACATTTGGCTTAAATTGCTAAAAAGGTGAAACGCTTGGATTTGTTTTGTAATGTTTGTAAACGTTTTGCTTAAATTGCTAAAAAGGTGAAACAATTGGATTTGTTTTGTAATGTTTGTAAACGTTTGGCTTAAATTGCTAAAAAGGTGAAACGCTTGGATTTGTTTCGTAACGTTTGTAAGGGTTTGGCTTAAATTGCTAAAAAGGTGAAATATTTGGATTTGATTCGTATCGTTAGTGAACGTTTGGCTTAAATCGCTAAAAAGGTCAAACGTTCGGATTTATTTCGTAACGTTTGTAAACGTTTGGCTTAAATTCCTAAAAAGGTAAAACGCTTGGATTTGTTTCGTAACGTTTGTAAACGTTTGGCTTACATTGCTCAAAAGGTGAAACGCTTAGATTTGTTTCGTAATGTTTGTAACCGTTTGGCTTAAATTGCTAAAAAGGTGAAACACTTGGATTTGTTTCGTAACGTTTGTAAATGTTTTGCTTAATTTGCTAAAAAGGTGAAACGCTTGGTTTTGTTTCGTAATGTTTGTAAAAGTTTGGCTTAAATTGCTAAAAAAGTGAAACGATTGGATTTGTTTGCTAATGTTTGTAAACGTTTTGGCTTAAAATGCTAAAAAGGTGAAACGCTTGGATTTGTTTCGTAACGTTTGCAAACATTTGGCTTAAATTTCTAAAAAGGTGAAACGCTTGGATTTGTTTTGTAATGTTTGTAAACGTTTGGCTTAATTGCTAAAAGGGTGAAACGCTTGGATTCGTTTCGTAACTTTTGTAAACGTTTGGCTTACATTTCTAAAAGGGTGAAACGCTTGGATTTGTTTCGTAACGTTTGTAAACATTTGGCTTAAATTGCTAAAAAGGTGAAACGCTTGGATTTGTTTTGTAATGTTTGTAAACGTTTTGCTTAAATTGCTAAAAAGGTGAAATAATTGGATTTGTTTTGTAATGTTTGTAAACGTTTGGCTTAAATTGCTAGAAAGGTGAAACGCTTGGTTTTGTTTCGTAACGTTTGTAAACGATTGGCTTAATCCGCTAAAAATGTGAAACGTTTTAATTTGTTTCATACCGTTTTAAACGTTTGGTTTTATTTCATAACATTTGTAAACGCTTGGCATAAATTGCTAAAAAGGTGAAACATTTGGATTTGTTTCGTAATGTTTGTAAGGGTTTGGCTTAAATTGCTAAAAAGGTGAAATACTTGAATTTGATTCGTATCGTTAGTGAACGTTTGGCTTAAATCGCTAAACAGGTCAAACGTTCGGATTTATTTCGTAAAGTTTGTAAACGTTTGGCTTAAATTCCTAAAACGGTAAAACGCTTGGATTTGTTTCGTAATGTTTGTAAACGTTTGGCTTACATTGCTAAAAAGGTGAAACGCTTAGATTTGTTTCGTAATGTTTGTAAACGTTTGGCTTAAATTGCTAAAAAGGTGAAACGCTTGGATTTGTTTCGTAGCGTTTGTAAACGATTTGCTTAATTTGCTAAAAAGGTGAAACGCTTGGTTTTGTTTCGTAATGTTTGTAAAAGTTTGGCTTAAATTGCTAAAAAAGTGAAACGATTGGATTTGTTTGGTAATGTTTGTAAACGTTTGGCTTAAAATGCTAAGAAGGTGAAACGCTTGGATTTGTTTCGTAGCGTTTGCAAACATTTGGCTTAAATTGCTAAAAAGGTGAAACGTTTGGATTTGTTTTGTAATGTTTGTAAACGTTTGGCTTAATTGCTAAAAAGGTGAAACGCTTGGATTTGTTTCGTAACGTTTGTAAACGTTTGGCTTACATTTCTAAAAGGGTGAAACGCTTGGATTTGTTTCGTAATTTTTGTAAACGCTTGGCTTATATTGCTGAAAAGGTGAAATGCTTGGATTTGTTTCGTAACGTTTGTAAACGTTTTGCTTAAATTGCTAAAAAGGTGAAACGCTTGGATTTGTTTTGTAATGTTTGTAAACGTTTGGCTTAAAATGCAAAAAAGGTGCAACGCTTGGATTTGTTTCGTAACGTTTGTAAACATTTGGCTTAAATTGCTAAAAAGGTGAAACGCTTGGATTTGTTTTGTAATGTTTGTAAACGTTTTGCTTAAATTGCTAAAAAGGTGAAATAATTGGATTTGTTTTGTAATGTTTGTAAACGTTTGGCTTAAATTGCTAGAAAGGTGAAACGCTTGGTTTTGTTTCGTAACGTTTGTAAACGATTGGCTTAAACCGCTAAAAATGTGAAACGTTTTAATTTGTTTCATAACGATTTAAACGTTTGATTTTATTTCATAACGTTTGTAAACGCTTGGCTTAAATTGCTAAAAAGGTGAAACATTTGGATTTGTTTCGTAACGTTTGTAAGGGTTTGGCTTAAATTGCTAAAAAGGTGAAATATTTGGATTTGTTTCGTATCGTTAGTAAACGTTTGGCTTAAATCGCTAAAAAGGTCAAACGTTCGGATTTATTTCGTAACGTTTGTAAACGTTTGGCTTAAATTCCTAAAAAGGTAAAACTCTTGGATTTGTTTCGTAACGTTTGTAAACGTTTGGCTTACATTGCTAAAAAGGGGAAACGCTTGGATTTGTTTCGTAATGTTTGTAAACATTTGGCTTAAATTCCTAAAAAGGTAAAACGCTTGGATTTGTTTCGTAACGTTTGTAAACGTTTGGCTTACATTGATAAAAAGGTGAAACGCTTGGATTTGTTTCGTAATGTTTGTAAACGTTTGGCTTAAATTGCTAAAAAGGTGAAACGCTTGGATTTGTTTCGTAACGTTTGTAAACGTTTTGCTTAATTTGCTAAAAAGGTGAAACGCTTGGTTTTGTTTCGTAATGTTTGTAAAAGTTTGGCTTAAATTGCTAAAAAAAGTGAAACGATTGGATTTGTTTGGTAATGTTTGTAAACGTTTGGCTTAAAATGCTAAAAAGGTGAAACGCTTGGATTTGTTTCGTAACGTTTGCAAACATTTGGCTTAAATTGCTAAAAAGGTGAAACGCTTGGATTTGTTTTGTAATGTTTGTAAACGTTTGGCTGAATTGCTAAAAAGGTGAAACGCTTGGATTTGTTTCGTAACGTTTGTAAACGTTTGGCTTACATTTCTAAAAGGGTGAAACGCTTGGATTTGTTTCGTAATTTTTGTAAACGCTTGGCTTATATTGCTGAAAAGGTGAAACGCTTGGATTTGTTTCGTAACGTTTGTAAATGTTTTGCTTAAATTGCTAAAAAGGTGAAACGCTTGGATTTGTTTTGTAATGTTTGTAAACGTTTGGCTTAAAATGCTAAAAAGGTGGAACACTTGGATTTGTTTCGTAACGTTTGTAAACATTTGGCTTAAATTGCGAAAAAGGTGAAACTCTTGGATTTGTTTTGTAATGTTTGTAAACGTTTTGCTTAAATTGCTAAAAAGGTGAAACAATTGGATTTATTTTGTAATGTTTGTAAACATTTGGCTTAAATTGCTAAAAAGGTGAAACATTTGGATTTGTTTCGTAACGTTTGTAAGGGTTTGGCTTAAATTGCTAAAAAGGTGAAATATTTGGATTTGTTTCGTATCGTTAGTGAACGTTTGGCTTAAATCGCTAAAAACGTCAAACGTTTGGATTTATTTCGTAACGTTTGTAAACGTTTGGCTTGAATTCCTAAAAAGGTAAAACGTTTGGATTTGTTTCGTAACGTTTGTAAACGTTTGGCTTACATTGCTAAAAAGGTGAAACGCTTGGATTTGTTTCGTAATGTTTGTAAACGTTTGGCTTAAATTGCTAAAAAGGTGAAACGCTTGGATTTGTTTCGTAACGTTTGTAAACGTTTTGCTTATTTTGCTAAAAAGGTGAAACGCTTGGTTTTGTTTCCTAATGTTTGTAAAAGTTTGGCTTAAATTGCTAAAAAAGTGAAACGATTGGATTTGTTTGGTAATGTTTGTAAACGTTTGGCTTAAAATGCTAAAAAGGTGAAACGCTTGGATTTGTTTCGTAACGTTTGCAAACATTTGGCTTAAATTGCTAAAAAGGTGAAACGCTTGGATTTGTTTTGTAATGTTTGTAAACGTTTGGTTAATTGCTGAAAGGGTGAAACGCTTGGATTCGTTTTGTAACTTTTGTAAACGTTTGGCTTACATTTCTAAAAGGGTGAAACGCTTGGATTTGTTTTGTAATGTTTGTAAACGTTTGGCTGAATTGCTAAAAAGGTGAAACGCTTGGATTTGTTTCGTAACGTTTGTAAACGTTTGGCTTACATTTCTAAAAGGGTGAAACGGTTGGATTTGTTTCGTAATTTTTGTAAACGGTTGGCTTATATTGCTGAAAAGGTGAAACGCTTGGATTTGTTTCGTAACGTTTGTAAACGTTTTGCTTAAATTGCTAAAAAGGTGAAACGCTTGGATTTGTTTTGTAATGTTTGTAAACGTTTGGCTTAAAATGCTAAAAAGGTGGAACACTTGGATTTGTTTCGTAACGTTTGTAAACATTTGGCTTAAATTGCAAAAAAGGTGAAACTCTTGGATTTGTTTTGTAATGTTTGTAAACGTTTTGCTTATATTGCTAAAAAGGTGAAACAATTGGATTTGTTTTGTAATGTTTGTAAACATTTGGCTTAAATTGCTAAAAAGGTGAAACGCTTGGTTTTGTTTCGTAACGTTTGTAAACGATTGGCTTAAACCGCTAAAAATGTGAAACGTTTTAATTTGCTTCATAACGTTTTAAACGTTTGGTTTTATTTCATAACGTTTGTAAACGCTTGGCTTAAATTGCTAAAAAGGTGAAACATTTGGATTTGTTTCGTAACGTTTGTAAGGGTTTGGCTTAAATTGCTAAAAAGGTGAAATATTTGGATTTGTTTCGTATCGTTAGTGAACGTTTGGCTTAAATCGCTAAAAACGTCAAACGTTCGGATTTATTTCGTAACGTTTGTAAACGTTTGGCTTGAATTCCTAAAAAGGTAAAACGCTTGGATTTGTTTCGTAACGTTTGTAAACGTTTGGCTTACATTGCTAAAAAGGTGAAACGCTTGGATTTGTTTCGTAATGTTTGTAAACGTTTGGCTTAAATTGCTAAAAAGGTGAAACGCTTGGATTTGTTTCGTAACGTTTGAAAACGTTTTGCTTATTTTGCTAAAAAGGTGAAACGCTTGGTTTTGTTTCGTAATGTTTGTAAAAGTTTGGCTTAAATTGCTAAAAAAGTTAAATTGCTAAAAAGGGGAAACATTTGGATTTGTTTCTAAACCATTGTAAATGTTTGGCTTAAAAAGCTAAATAGGTGAAACGTTTGGATTTGTTTCGTAACGTTTGTAAACGTTTGACTTAAATCGCTAAAAAGGTGAAACGTTTGGATTTATTTGGTAACGTTTGTAAATGTTTGGCTTATATTGCTAAAATGGTGAAACTCTTGGATTTGTTTCGTAATGTTTGTAAATTTTTGGCTTAAAATTCTTAAAAGGTGAAACGCTTGGATTTGTTTGGTAACGTTTGTAAATGTTTGGCTTAAATGTCTAAAAAGGTTAAACGCTTGGATTTGTTTCGTAACGTTTGGAAACATTTGGCTTAAATTGCTAAAAAGGTGAAACGCTTGGATTTGTTTTGTAATGTTTGTAGACGTTTGGCTTACATTACAAAAAAGGTGAAATGCTTGGATTTATTTCGTAACGTTTGTAAACATTTGGCTTAAATTGCTCAAAAAGGTGAAACGCTTGGATTTGTTTTGTAATGTTTGTAAACGTTTGGCTTAAATTGCTAAAAAGGTGAAACGCTTGATTTTGTTTCGTAACGTTTGTAAACGTTTGGCTTAAATCGCTTAAAATGTGAAAAGTTTTAATTTGTTTCATAACGTTTTAAACGTTTGGTTTCATTTTATAACGTTTGTAAACGCTTGGCTTAAATTGCTAAAAAGGTGAAACATTTGGATTTGTTTTTTAACGTTTGTAAACGTTTGGCTTAAATCGCTAAAAAGGTGAAATATTTGGATTTGTTCCGTAACGTTTGAAAACGGTTGCCTTAAATCGCTAAAAAGGTTAAACGTTTGGATTTGTTTCGTATTGTTTGTAAACATTTTCCTTAAATTGCTAAAAAGGTGAAACGCTTGGATTTGTTTTGTAATGTTTGTAAACGTTTTGCTTAAATTGCTAAAAAGGTGAAACATTTGGATTTGTTTCGTAATGTTTTTAAACATTTCGCTTAAATCGCTAAAAGGTGGAACGTTTGGATTTGTTTCGTAATGTTTGTAAACATTTCGCTTAAATTGCTAAAAAGGTGAAATGCTTGGATTTGTTTTATACCGTTTGTAAACGTTTGGCTTAAATTGTTAAAAAGGTGAAACGCTTGGATTTATTTTATAACTTTTGGCTTAAATTTCTAAATAGGTGAAAATTTTGGATTTGTTTTAAAAGCATTGTAAATGTTTGGCTTAAATCGATGAAAAGGTGAAGCGTTTGGATTTGTTTCGTAACATTTGTAAACGTTTGGCTTAAATTGCTACAAAGTTGAAACGTTTGGATTTGTTTCGTAACTTTGGTAAACGTTTGGCTTAAATTGCTCAAAAAGGTGAAACGCTTGGATTTGTTTTGTAATGTTTGTAAACGTTTTGCTTAAATTGCTAAAAAGGTGAAACGCTTGATTTTGTTTCGTAACGTTTGTAAACGTTTGGCTTAAATTGCTAAAAAGTTGAAACGTTTGGATTTGTTTCGTAACTTTGGTAAACGTTTGGCTTAAATTGCTAAAAAGGTGAAACGCTTGGATTTATTTCGTAATGTTTGTAAACATTTGGCTTAAATTTCTAAAAAGGTTAAACGTTTGGTTTTGTTTCGTAACGATTGTAAACTTTTGGCTTAAATTGTTAATAAGGTGAAATATTTGGATTTGTTTTGTAACGTTTGTAAACGTCTGGCTTAAATCGCTAAAAAGGTGAAATATTTGGATTTCTTTCGTAACGTTTGAAAACGTTTGGCTTAAATCGCTAAAAGGGGGAAGGTTTGTATTTGTTTCGTAACGTTTGTAAATCTTTGGCTTAATTTGCTAAAAAGGCGAAACGTTGGGATTTGTTTCGTAGCGTTTGTACACGTTTGGCTTAAATCGCTCAAAAGGTGAAACATTTGGATTTGTTTCTTACTGTTTGTAAACGTTTTGCTTAAATCGCTAAAAAGGTGAAACGTCTAGATTTGTTTCGTAACGTTTGCAAGCGTTTCGCTTAAATCGCTCAAAAGGTGAAACGTTTAGATTTGTTTCGTAATGTTTGTAAAGGTTTGTCTTAAATCGCTTAAAAGGTCAAATGTTTGGATTTTTTTCGTAACGTTTGGATTTGTTTTGTAACGTTTGTAAATATTTGGCTTAAATTGCTTAAAAGGTGAAACGCTTGGATTTGTTTCGTAACGGGTGTAAACGTTTCTCTTAAATTGCTAAAAAGTTGAAACATTTGGATTGGTTGCGTAACCTTTTAAACGTTTTGCTTAAATCGCTAAAAAAAGGAAACGTTTGGATTTTTTCGCAACGTTTGTAAACGTTTTTTAACGTTTGTAAACGTTTGGCTTACATTGCTAAAAAGGTGAAACATTTGGATTTGTTTCGTAGCGTTCGTAAATGATTGGCTTAAATCGCTATAAAGGTGAAACATTTGGATTTGTTTCGTACCGTTTGTAAACATTTGGCTTAAATCGCAAAAAAGGTGAAACGTTTGGATTTGTTTCGTGACGTTTTGAACGTTCGGCTTAAATCGATAAAATGGGGAAACGTTTGAAATTTTTTCGTAATGTTCGTAAACGTTTGGCTTAAATTGCTAAAAAGGCGAAACGTTTGGATTTGTTTCGTAACGTTTTAAACGTTTGGCTTAAATCGCCAAAAGGTGAAACGTTTGGATTTGTTTCGTAACGTTTTAAACGTTTGGCTTAATTCGATAAAATGGGGAAACGTTTGAATTTTTTTTGTAATGTTCGTAAACGTTTGGCTTAAATTGCTAAAAAGACGAAATGTTTGGATTTGTTTCGTAACGTTTGTAAACGTTTGTCTTAAATTGCTAAAAAGGAGAAACGTTTGGATTTATTTAGTAATGTTTGTAAACGTTTGGCTTAAATCTCTAAAAAGCGGAAACGTTTGTATTTGTTTCGTAACGTTTGTAAACGTTTGGCTTATAAAGCTATAAAGGGGAAACGTTTGGATTTATTTGGTAAAATTGGTAAACGTTTGGCTTAAATCGCTAAGAAGTTAAAACGTTTGGATTTGTTTTGTAAGTTTTTAAACATTTCGCTTAAATTGCTAACGTTTGTAAACATTTCGCTAAAATTACTAAAAAGGTGAAACGCTTGGATTTGTTTTGTAACGTTTGTAAACGTTTTGCTTAAATTGCTAAAAAGGTGAAATGCTTGAATTTGTTTCGTAACGTTTGTAAACGTTTGGCTTAAATTGCTAAAAAGGTGAAACATTTGGATTTGTTTCTAAACCATTGTAAATGTTTGGCTTAAATAGCTAAAAAGGTGAAACGTTTGGATTTGTTTCGTAACGTTTGTAAACGTTTGACTTAAATCGCTAAAAAAGGTGAAACGTTTGGATTTATTTGGTAACGTTTGTAAATGTTTGGCTTAAATTGCTAAAATGGTGAAACTCTTGGATTTGTTTCGTAATGTTTGTAAATTTTTGGCTTAAAATGTTGAAAAGGTGAAACGCTTGGATTTGTTTGGTAATGTTTGTAAACGTTTGGCTTAAATGTCTATAAAGGTTAAACGCTTGGATTTGTTTCGTAACGTTTGTAAACATTTGGCTTAAATTGCTAAAAAGGTGAAACGCTTGGATTTGTTTTGTAATGTTTGTAGACGTTTGGCTTACATTACAAAAAAGGTGAAATGCTTGGATTTATTTCGTAACGTTTGTAAACATTTGGCTTAAATTGCTCAAAAAGGTGAAACGCTTGGATTTGTTTTGTAATGTTTGTAAACGTTTGGCTTAAATTGCTAAAAAGGTGAAACGCTTGATTTTGTTTCGTAACGTTTGTAAACGTTTGGCTTAAATCGCTAAAAATGTGAAAAGTTTTAATTTGTTTCATAACGTTTTAAACGTTTGGTTTCATTTCATAACGTTTGTAAACGCTTGGCTTAAATTCCTAAAAAGGTGAAACATTTGTATTTGTTTTGTAACGTTTGTAAACGTTTGGCTTAAATCGCTAAAAAGGTGAAATATTTGGATTTGTTTCATAACGTTTGAAAACGGTTGCCTTAAATCGCTAAAAAGGTGAAACGTTTGGATTTGTTTCGTAATGTTTGTAAACGTTTTGCTTAAATCGCTAAAAAGGTGAAAAATTTAGATTCGTTTGGTAACGTTTGTAAACATTTGGCTTAAATCGCTAAAAAGGTGAAACGTTTGGATTTGTTTTGTAACGTTTGTAAGGGTTTGGCTTAAATTGCTAAAAAGGTGAAGCGTTTGGATTTGTTTCGTATCGTTTGTAAACATTTGGCTTAAATCGCTAAAAAGGTCAAATGTTCGGATTTGTTTCGTAACGTTTGTAAACGTTTGGCTTAAATTGCTGAAAAGGTGAAACTCTTAGATTTGTTTCGTAACGTTTGTAAACGTTTGGCTTACATTGCTAAAAAGGTGAAACGCTTGGATTTGTTTCGTAATATTTGTAAACGCTTGGCTTCAATTGCTGAAAAGGTGAAATGCTTGGATTTGTTTCGTAACGTTTGTAAACGTGTTGCTTAAATTGCTAAAAAGGTGAAACGCCTGGTTTTTTTTCGTAATGTTTGTACACGTTTGGCTTAAATTGCTAAAAAGATGAAACGCTTGGATTTGTTTCGTAATGTTTGTAAACGTTTGGCTTAAAAATCTAAAAAGGTGCAACGCTTGGATTTGTTTCGTATTGTTTGTAAACATTTGGCTTAAATTGCTAAAAAGGTGAAACGCTTGGATTTGTTTTGTAATGTTTGTAAATGTTTTGCTTAAATTGCTAAAAAGGTGAAACATTTGGATTTGTTTCGTAATGTTTTTAAACATTTCGCTTAAATCGCTAATAGGTGGAACGTTTGGATTTGTTTCGTAATGTTTGTAAACATTTCGCTTAAATTGCTAAAAAGGTGAAATGCTTGGATTTGTTTTGTACCGTTTGTAAACGTTTGGCTTAAATTGTTAAAAAGGTGAAACGCTTGGATTTATTTTATAACTTTTGGCTATAAATTTCTAAATAGGTGAAACATTTGGATTTGTTTCAAAAGAATTGTAAATGTTTGGCTTAAATCGATGTAAAGGTGAAACGTTTGGATTTGTTTCGTAACGTTTGTAAACGTTTGGCTTAAATTGCTAAAAAGTTGAAACGTTTGGATTTGTTTCGTAACTTTGGTAAACGTTTGGCTTAAATTGCTAAAAAGGTGAAACGCTTGGATTTGTTTCGTAATGTTTGTAAACATTTGGCTTAAATTGCTTAATAGGTGAAACGCTTGGTTTTGTTTCGTAACGTTTGTAAATGTTTGGCTTAAATCGCTAAAAAGGTTAAACGTTTTAATTTGTTTCATAACGTTTAAACGTTTGGTTTTATTTCGTAACGATTGTAAACTTTTGGCTTAAATTGTTAAAAAGGTGAAACATTTGGATTTGTTTTGTAACGTTTGTAAACATCTGGCTTAAATCGCTAAAAAGGTGAAACATTTGGATTTCTTTCATAACATTTGAAAACTTTTGGCTTAAATCGCTAAAAGGGGAAACGTTTGTATTTGTTTTGTAACGTTCGTAAACGTTTTGCTTAAATTGCTAAAAAGGTGAAACGCTTGGATTTGTTTCGTAACGTTTGTAAATATTTGGCTTAAATTGCTAAAAAGGTGAAACGCTTGGATTTGTTTCGTAACGTTTGTAAACGTTTCGCTTAAATTGCTAAAAAGGTGAAACATTTGGATTGGTTGCATAACCTTTTCAACGTTTTGCTTAAATCGCTAAAAAAGGAAATGTTTCGATTTTTTCGCAACGTTTGTAATCATTTGGCTTAAATTGATCAAAAGATGAAACGCTTGATTTGTTTCGTAACGTTTGTAAATATTTGGTTTAAATTGCTAAAAATGTGAAACGCTTGGATTTGTTTTGTAACGTTTGTAAACGTTTGGCTTACATTGCTAAAAAGGTGAAACATTTGGATTCGTTTCGTAGCGTTTGTAAATGATTGGCTTAAATCGCTATAAAGGTGAAACGTTTGGATTTGTTTCGTACCGTTTGTAAACGTTTGGCTTAAATTGCTAAAAAGGTGAAATATTTGGATTTGTTTCGTAACATTTGTAAACGTTTGGCTTAAATTTCTAAAAAGGTGAAACGCTTGGATTTGTTTCGTAACATTTGTAAACGTTTGGCTTAAATTGCTAAAGAAAAGAAACGCTTGGATTTGTTTCGTAACGTTTATAATCGTTTGGCTTAAATTGCTAAAAATAGGTGAAATACTTGGTTTTTCTTTCGTAACATTTGTAAACATTTGGCTTAAATTGCTAAAAATGTGAAACGTTTGGATTTGTTTCGTAACGTTTGTAAACATTTTGCTTCAATCGCTAAAAAGATGAAACACTTCGATTTGTTTCATAATGTTTGTAAACGTTTTGCATAAATTGCTAAAAAGGTGAAATGTTTGGATTTGTTTCGCAACGTTTTAAACGTTTGGCTTAAATTGCCAAAAAGGTGAAACGTTTGGATTTTTTTCGTGACGTTTTAAACGTTTGGCTTAAATCGATAAAATGGGGAAACGTTTGAAATTTTTTCGCAATGTTCGTAAACGTTTGGCTTAAATTGCTAAAAAGACGAAACGTTTGGATTTGTTTCATAACGTTTGTAAACGTTTGGCTTATATTGCTAAAAAGGAGAAACGTTTGGATTTGTTTAGGGATATTAAACTCCCTGAGTCACTCAAGTCTCAGGAAATTTCAAAATGGTCATTAAAGTCAATTTTCATACAAAATGGTCACTGAACTATACCTTTTATTACAGAAATATTTCTATTGTTACGAAAAGAACATTAAACTTTTTGTGAACTATAAAAAAATCATTGGGTTATTCCTTTTATTACAAAAAGGTCACTGAACTATATTCCTTTTTGTAATTTTGGCTTGCCACGTAAGCAAAAATGTTAGAATTTTACGTCGTTTTATATGGGTGAACCCTTTTGTAATAAAAGGTATAGTTCAGTGACAATTTTGCTAGAAAATTGACTTTAGTGACCTTTTTGAAATTACCTGAGACTTGAGTCACCTAGGGAGTTTAATATCCTTTGTTTAGTAATGTTTGTAAACGTTTGGCTTAAATTGCTAAAAAGGGGAAACGTTTGGATTTGTTTCGTAACGTTTGTAAACGTTTGGCTTATATCGCTATAAAGGGGAAACGTTTGGATTTATTTGGTAACATTTGGCTTAAATCGCTAAAAAGTTGAAACGTTTGGATTTGTTTCGTAAGTTTTTAAACATTTCGCTTAAATCGCTAATGTTTGTAAACATTTCGCTAAAATTACTAAAAAGGTGAAACGCTTGGATTTGTTTTGTAACGTTTGTAAACGTTTGGCTTAAATCACTAAAAAGGTGAAACGTTTGGATTTAATTCGTAACGTTTTGTAAACGTTTGGCTTAAATTGCTAAAAGCGGAAAATGTTTGGATTCTTTTTGTAACGTTTTAAACATTTGGCTTAAATCGCTAAAATAGGGAAATGTCTGGATTTATTTCATAACGTTTGTAAACGATTGGCTTAAATTGCTAAAAAGGTGAAACGCTTGGATTTATTTCGTAAGGTTTGTAAACGTTTGACTTAAATCGCTAAAAAGGTGAAACGTTTCGTCTAATTTCAAAACGTTTGGCTTACATCGCTAAAATGGGAAAACGTTTGGATTTGTTTTGTAACGTTTGTAAACATTTGGCAAAAATCGCTAAAAAGGTGTAACGTTTGGATATGTTTCGTAACGTTTGTAAACGTTTGGCTTAAATCGCTAAAAAGGCAAAACGTTTGGATTTGTTTCGAAACGTTCTAAACGTTTGGCTTAAATTGCTAAAATAGGGAAACATTTGGAATTGCTTCGTAATGTTTGTAAACGTTTAGCTTGAATCGCTAAAAAGGTGAAACGTTTGGATTTGTTTCGTAAAGTTTTTAATCGTTTTGCTTATATTGCTAAAAAGGTGAAACGCTTGGATTTGTTTCATAACGTTTGTAAACGCTTGGCTTTAATCTCTAAAAAGGTGAAATGTTTGGATTTGTTTCGTAATGTTTGTAAACGTTTGACTTCAATCGCAAAAAAGGGGAAACGTTTGGATTTGTTTCGTAACGTTTGTAAACGTTGTGCTGAAATTGCTAAAATGGGGAAACGTTTGGATTTATTTCATAACATTTGTAAACGTTTGGCTTAAATCGCTAAAAAGGTGAAACATTTGGATTTGTTTTGTAATGTTTGTAAACGTTTGGCTTAAATCGCTTAAATGGGGAAACGTTTGGATTTGTTTCGTAATGTTTGTAAACATTTGGATTTGTTTTGTAAAGTTTGTAAACGTTTGGCTTCAATCACGAAAATGGGAAAAAGTTCGGATTTGTTTCTTATCGTTTGTAAACGTTTGGCTTCATTCGCTAAAAAGGTGAAACGTTTGGATTTGTTTTGTAACGTTTTTTAACGTTTGGCTTAAATTGCAAAAAATGTGAAAAGTTTGTTTTTGTTCTGTAATATTTGTAAACGTTTGAATTTGTTTCGTAACATTTGTAAATGTTTGTAAACGTTTTGCTTAAATCTCAAAAAAGGTGAAACGTTTGGATTTGTTTCGTAACGTTTGTAAATGATTGGCTTAAATCGCTAAAATGGGGAAACGTTTAGATTTGTTTCGTAACGTTTGGATTTTTTTCGTAACGTTTGTAAAAGTTTGGTTTTATTTCGTAACGTTTCTAAACGTTTGGCTTAAATCGCTAAAATGGGGAAACGTTTGGATTTGTTTATTAACGTTTGTAAATGTTTGTCTTCAATCGCTAAAAAGGTCAAACGTTTGGATTTGTTTAGTAACGTTTGTAAACGTTTGGCTTAAATTGCTAAAAATGTGAAACATTTGTTTTTGTTCGGCAATGTTTGCAAACGTTTGGATTTATTTCGTAACGTTTTAAAGATTTGGCTTAAATCGCTAAAAAGGTTAAACGTTTGGTTTTATTTCGTAACGTTTGTAAACATTTGGATTAAATTGCTAAAAAGGTGAAACGTATGGATTTGTTTTGTAGCGTTTGTAAACGTTTTACTTAAATTGCTAATAAGGTGAAATGCTTGGATTTGATTCGTAACTTATGAAAACGTTTGGCTTAAATCGCTAAAAAGGTGAAACACTTGTATTTGATTAGTAACGTTTGTAAATGTTTGGCTTAAATCGCTAAAAATGAGAAAAACGTTTGGTTTTGTTCCGTAACGTTTAGCTTAAATCGCTAAAAAGGTGAAACTTTTGGATTTGTTTCATAACATTTCAAACGTTTGGTTTTATTTCGTAAAGTTTGTAAACGTTTGGCATAAATCGCTAAAAAGGGGAAACGTTTAGATTTGTTTCGTAACGTTTGTAAACGTTGGACTTAAATCGCTTAAAAGGTGAAACGTTTAGATTTGTTTCTAAACGTTTGTTTCAAAAAAGTTTGTAAACAAACGTTTGGCTTAAATCGCTAAAAAGGTGAAACGTTTGGTTTTGTTTTGTAAAGTTTGTAAGCGTTTGGATTTGTTTTGTAAGTTTGTAAACGTTTGGCTTAAATCGCTTAAAACGTGAAACGTTTGGATTTGTTTCGTAACGTTTGTAAACGTTTGGCTTAAATTGCTAAAAATGTAAAAAGTTTGTTTTTGTTCTGTAATGTTTGTAAACGTTTGGATTTGTTTCGTAACATTTGTAAATGTTTGTAAACGTTTGGCTTAAATCTCTAAAAAGGTGAAACGTTTGGGTTTGTTTCGTAACGTTTGTAAATGTTTGGCTTAAATCGCTATAATGGGGAAACGTTTAGATTTGTTTCGTAACATTTGTAAACGTTTGGATTTGTTTCGTAACGTTTGTAAACGTTTGGTTTTGTTTCGTAACGTTTCTAAACGTTTGGCTTAAATTGCTAAAATGGGAAAACATTTGGATTTGTTTTGTAACGTTCGTAAACGTTTGGCTTCAATCGCTAAAAAGGTGAAACGTTTGGATTTGTTTCATAACGTTTGTAAACGTTTGGCTTAAATTGCTAAAAATTGGAAATGTTTGTTTTTGTTCGGTAATGTTTGTAAACGTTTGGATTTATTTCGTAACGTTTTAAAGATTTGGCTTAAATCGCTAAAAAGGTTAAACGTTTGGTATTATTTCGTAACGTTTGTAAACGTTTGGATTAAATCGCTAAAAAGGTGAAACGTTTGGATTTGTTTTGTAGCGTTTGTAAACGTTGTGCTTAAATTGCTAATAAGGTGAAACGCTTCGATTTGATTCGTAACTTTTGTAAATGTTTGGTATAAATCGCTAAAAAGGTGAAACGCTTGATTTGTTTCGTAACGTTTGTAAATGTTTGGCCTAAATCGTTATAAATGAGAAAAACGTTTGGTTTTGTTCCGTAACGTTTAGCTTAAATCGCTAAAAATGTGAAACGTTGGGATGTGTTTCATAACATTTCAAACGTTTGGTTTTATTTCGTAACGTTTGTAAACGTTTGGCATAAATGTCCAAAAAGGGGAAACGCTTAGATTTGTTTCGTAACGTTTATAAACGCTGGGCTTAAATCGCTTAAAAGGTGAAACGTTTAGATTTGTTTGTTAACGTTTGTTTCAAAAAAGTTTGTAAACAAACGTTTCGCTTAAATCGCTAAAAAGGGGAAACATTTGGATTTGTTTTGTTGCGTTTATAAACGTTTGGCTTTAATCGCTAAAAAGGCGATTGTTTTGTAAGTTTGTAAACGTTTGGCTTAAATCGCTTAAAACGTGAAACGATTGGATTTGTTTCGTAACGTTTGTAAACGTTTGGCTTAAATCGCTAAAAAGGGGAAACTTTTGGATTTGTTTTGTTGCGTTTATAAACGTTTGGCTTTAATCGCTAAAAAGGTGAAACATTTGGATTTGTTTTGTAAGTTTGTAAACGTTTGGCTTAAATCGCTTAAAACGTGAAACGTTTGGATTTGTTTCGTAACGTTTCGTAACGTTTGTAAATATTTGGCTTAAATTGCTAAAAAGGTGGAACGCTTGGATTTGTTTCGTAACGTTTGTAAACGTTTCGCTTAAATTGCAAAAAAGGTGAAACATTTGGATTGGTTGCGTAATCTTTTAAACGTTTTGCTTAAATCGCTAAAAAAGGAAACATTTGGATTTTTTCGTAACGTTTGTAAACGTTTGGCTGAAATTGATAAAAAAATGAAACGCTTGGATTTGTTTCGTAACGTTTGGAAATGTTTGGTTTAAATTGCTAAAAAGTTGAAACAATTGGATTTGTTTTGTAACGTTTGTAAACGTTTGGCTTACATTGCTAAAAAGGTGAAACATTTGGATTTTTTTCGTAGCGTTTATAAATGATTGGCTTAAATCGCTATAAAGGTGAAACATTTGGATTTGTTTCGTACCGTTTGAAAACGTTAGGCTTAAATTGCTAAAAAGGTGAAATATTTGGATTTGTTTCGTAACGTTTGTAAACGTTTGGCTTAAATTGCTAAAAAGGTGAAACACTTGGATTTGTTTCGTAATGTTTGTAAACATTTGGCTTAAATTTCTAAAAAGGTGAAACGCTTGGTTTTGTTTCGTAACGTTTGTAAATGTTTGGCTTAAATTGCTAAAAAGGTGAAACGCTTGAATTTGTTTCGTAAAGTTTGTATACATTTGGCTTAAATTTCTAAAAAGGTGAAACGCTTGGTTTTGTTTTGTAACGTTTGTAAACATTTGGCAAAAATCGCTAAAAAGGTGTAACGTTTGGATATGTTTCGTAACGTTTGTAAACGTTTGGCTTAAATCGCTAAAAAGGCAAAACGTTTGGATTTGTTTCGAAACGTTCTAAACGTTTGGCTTAAATTGCTAAAATAGGGAAACATTTGGATTTGCTTCGTAATGTTTGTAAACGTTTAGCTTGAATCGCTAAAAAGGTGAAACGTTTGGATTTGTTTCGTAAAGTTTTTAATCGTTTTGCTTATATTGCTAGAAAGGTGAAACGCTTGGATTTGTTTCATAACGTTTGTAAACGCTTGGCTTTAATCTCTAAAAAGGTGAAATGTTTGGATTTGTTTCGTAATGTTTGTAAACGTTTGACTTCAATCGCAAAAAAGGGAAAACGTTTGGATTTGTTTCGTAACGTTTGTAAACGTTTTGCTGAAATCGCTAAAATGGGGAAACGTTTGGATTTATTTCATAATATTTGTAAACGTTTGGCTTAAATCGCTAAAAAGGTGAAACATTTGGATTTGTTTTGTAATGTTTGTAAACGTTTGGCTTAAATCGCTTAAATGGGGAAACGTTTGGATTTGTTTCGTAATGTTTGTAAACATTTGGATTTGTTTTGTAAAGTTTGTAAATGTTTGGTTTTTTTCGTAACCTTTAAAAACGTTTGGCTTAAATCACTAAAATGGGAAAAAGTTCGGATTTGTTTCTTAACGTTTGTAAACGTTTGCCTTCATTCGCTAAAAAGGTGAAACGTTTGGATTTGTTTTGTAACGTTTTTAACGTTTGGCTTAAATTGCAAAAAATGTGAAAAGTTTGTTTTTGTTCTGTAATATTTGTAAACGTTTGAATTTGTTTCGTAACATTTGTAAATGTTTGTAAACGTTTTGCTTAAATCTCAAAAAAGGTGAAACGTTTGGATTTGTTTCGTAACGTTTGTAAATGTTTGGCTTAAATCGCTAAAATGGGGAAACGTTTAGATTTGTTTCGTAACGTTTGGATTTGTTTCGTAACGTTTGTAAACGTTTGGTTTTATTTCGTAACGTTTCTAAACGTTTGGCTTAAATCGCTAAAATGGGGAAACGTTTGGATTTGTTTATTAACGTTTGTAAATGTTTGTCTTCAATCGCTAAAAAGGTCAAACGTTTGGATTTGTTTAGTAACGTTTGTAAACGTTTGGCTTAAATTGCTAAAAATGTGAAACATTTGTTTTTGTTCGGCAATGTTTGCAAACGTTTGGATTTATTTCGTAACGTTTTAAAGATTTGGCTTAAATCGCTAAAAAGGTTAAACGTTTGGTTTTATTTCGTAACGTTTGTAAACATTTGGATTAAATTGCTAAAAAGGTGAAACGTTTGGATTTGTTTTGTAGCGTTTTTAAACATTTTACTTAAATTGCTAATAAGGTGAAATGCTTGGATTTGATTCGTAACTTATGAAAACGTTTGGCTTAAATCGCTAAAAAGGTGAAACGCTTGTATTTGTTTAGTAACGTTTGTAAATGTTTGGCTTAAATCGCTAAAAATGAGAAAAACGTTTGGTTTTGTTCCGTAACGTTTAGCTTAAATCGCTAAAAATGTGAAACTTTTGGATTTGTTTCATAACATTTCAAACGTTTGGTTTTATTTCGTAACGTTTGTAAACGTTTGGCATAAATCGCTAAAAAGGGGAAACGTTTAGATTTGTTTCGTAACGTTTGTAAACGTTGGACTTAAATCGCTTAAAAGGTGAAACGTTTAGATTTGTTTCTAAACGTTTGTTTCAAAAAAGTTTGTAAACAAACGTTTGGCTTAAATCGCTAAAAAGGTGAAACGTTTGGTTTTGTTTTGTAAAGTTTGTAAACGTTTGGATTTGTTTTGTAAGTTTGTAAACGTTTGGCTTAAATCGCTTAAAACGTGAAACGTTTTGATTTGTTTCGTAACGTTTGTAAACGTTTGGCTTAAATTGCTAAAAATGTAAAAAGTTTGTTTTTGTTCTGTAATGTTTGTAAACGTTTGGATTTGTTTCGTAACATTTGTAAATGTTTGTAAACGTTTGGCTTAAATCTCTAAAAAGGTGAAACGTTTGGGTTTGTTTCGTAACGTTTGTAAATGTTTGGCTTAAATCGCTATAATGGGGAAACGTTTAGATTTGTTTCGTAACATTTGTAAACGTTTGGATTTGTTTCGTAACGTTTGTAAACGTTTGGTTTTGTTTCGTAACGTTTCTAAACGTTTGGCTTAAATTGCTAAAATGGGAAAACGTTTGGATTTGTTTTGTAACGTTCGTAAACGTTTGGCTTCAATCGCTAAAAAGGTGAAACGTTTGGATTTGTTTCATAACGTTTGTAAACGTTTGGCTTAAATTGCTAAAAATTGGAAAAGTTTGTTTTTGTTCGGTAATGTTTGTAAACGTTTGGATTTATTTCGTAACGTTTTAAAGATTTGGCTTAAATCGCTAAAAAGGTTAAACGTTTGGTATTATTTCGTAACGTTTGGATTAAATCGCTAAAAAGGTTAAACGTTTGGATTTGTTTTGTAGCGTTTGTAAACGTTGTGCTTAAATTGCTAATAAGGTGAAACGCTTGGATTTAATTCGTAACTTTTGTAAATGTTTGGCTTAAATCGCTAAAAAGGTGAAACGCTTGATTTGTTTCGTAACGTTTGTAAATGTTTGGCCTAAATCGTTATAAATGAGAAAAACGTTTGGTTTTGTTCCGTAACGTTTAGCTTAAATCGCTAAAAATGTGAAACGTTTGGATGTGTTTCATAACATTTCAAACGTTTGGTTTTATTTCGCAACGTTTGTAAACGTTTGGCTTAAATGTCTAAAAAGGGGAAACGCTTAGATTTGTTTCGTAACGTTTATAAACGCTGGGCTTAAATCGCTTAAAAGGTGAAACGTTTAGATTTGTTTGTTAACGTTTGTTTCAAAAAAGTTTGTAAACAAACGTTTCGCTTAAATCGCTAAAAGGGGAAACATTTGGATTTGTTTTGTTGCGTTTATAAACGTTTGGCTTTAATCGCTAAAAAGGCGATTGTTTTGTAAGTTTGTAAACGTTTGGCTTAAATCGCTTAAAACGTGAAACGATTGGATTTGTTTCGTAACGTTTGTAAACGTTTGGCTTAAATCGCTAAAAAGGGGAAACTTTTGGATTTGTTTTGTTGCGTTTATAAACGTTTGGCTTTAATCGCTAAAAAGGTGAAACATTTGGATTTGTTTTGTAAGTTTGTAAACGTTTGGCTTAAATCGCTTAAAACGTGAAACGTTTGGATTTGTTTCGTAACGTTTCGTAACGTTTGTAAATATTTGGCTTAAATTGCTAAAAAGGTGGAACGCTTGGATTTGTTTCGTAACGTTTGTAAACGTTTCGCTTAAATTGCAAAAAAGGTGAAACATTTGGATTGGTTGCCTAACCTTTTAAACGTTTTGCTTAAATCGCTAAAAAAGGAAACGTTTGGATTTTTTCGTAACGTTTGTAAACGTTTGGCTGAAATTGATAAAAAAATGAAACGCTTGGATTTGTTTCGTAACGTTTGTAAATGTTTGGTTCAAATTGCTAAAAAGTTGAAACAATTGGATTTGTTTTGTAACGTTTGTAAACGTTTGGCTTACATTGCTAAAAAGGTGAAACATTTGGATTTGTTTCGTAGCGTTTATAAATGATTGGCTTAAATCGCTATAAAGGTGAAACATTTGGATTTGTTTCGTACCGTTTGTAAACGTTTGGCTTAAATTGCTAAAAAGGTGAAATATTTGGATTTGTTTCGTAACGTTTGTAAACGTTTGGCTTAAATTGCTAAAAAGGTGAAACGCTTGGATTTGTTTCGTAATGTTTGTAAACATTTGGCTTAAATTTCTAAAAAGGTGAAACGCTTGGTTTTGTTTCGTAACGTTTGTAAATGTTTGGCTTAAATTGCTAAAAAGGTGAAACGCTTGAATTGGTTTCGTAAAGTTTGTATACATTTGGCTTAAATTTCTAAAAAGGTGAAACGCTTGGTTTTGTTTCGTAACGTTTGTAAATGTTTGGCTTAAATCGCTAAAAATGTGAAACGTTTTAATTTGTTTCATAACGTTTTATACGTTTGGTTTTGTTTCGTAACGATTGTAAGCTTTTGGCTTAAATTGCTAAAAAGGTGAAATATTTGGATTTGTTTTGTAACGTTTGTAAACGTCTGGCTTAAATCGCTAAAAAGGTGAAATATTTGGATTTCTTTCGTAACGTTTGAAAACGTTTGGCTTAAATCGCAAAAAGGGGAAAGGTTTGTATTTATTTCGTAACGTTTGCAAACGTTTGGCTTAAATCGCAAAAAAAGGGAAACGTTTGGATTTGTTTCGTAATGTTTGTAAATCTTTGGCTTAATTTGCTAAAAAGGCGAAACATTGGGATTTGTTTCGTAGCGTTTGTAAACGTTTGGCTTAAATCGCTCAAAAGATGAAATATTTGGATTTTTTTCTTACCGTTTGTAAACGTTTTGCTTAAATCGCTAAAAAGGTGAAACGTCTAGATTTGTTTCGTAACGTTTGCAAACGTTTCGCTTAAATCGCTCAAAAGGTGACACGTTTAGATTTGTTTCGTAATGTTTGTAAAGGTTTGTCTTAAATCGCTTAAAAGGTGAAATGTTTGGATTTGTTTCGTAACGGTTGTAAACGTTCGGCTTGAATTGCTAAAAAGGTGAAACGCTTGGAATTGTTTCGTAACGTTCGTAAACGTTTTGCTTAAATTGCTAAAAAGGTGAAACGCTTGGATTTGTTTCGTAACGTTTGTAAATATTTGGCTTAAATTGCTAAAAAGGTGAAACGCTTGGATTTGTTTCGTAACGGTTGTAAACGTTTCTCTTAAATTGCTAAAAAGGTGAAACATTTGGATTGGTTGCGTAACCTTTTAAACCTTTTGCTTAAATCGCTAAAAAAAGGAAACGTTTGGATTTTTTCGTAACGTTTGTAAACGTTTGGCTGAAATTGATAAAAAAATGAAACGCTTGGATTTGTTTCGTAACGTTTGTAAATGTTTGGTTTAAATTGCTAAAAAGTTGAAACAATTGGATTTGTTTTGTAACGTTTGTAAACGTTTGGCTTACATTGCTAAAAAGGTGAAACATTTGGATTTGTTTCGTAGCGTTTATAATTGATTGGCTTAAATCGCTATAAAGGTGAAACATTTGGATTTGTTTCGTACCGTTTGTAAACGTTAGGCTTAAATTGCTAAAAAGGTGAAATATTTGGATTTGTTTCGTAACGTTTGTAAACGTTTGGCTTAAATTACTAAAAAGGTGAAACGCTTGGATTTGTTTCGTAACGTTTGTAAACGTTTGGCTTAAATTGCTAAAGAGTTGAAACGCTTGGATTTGTTTCATAACGTTTATAAACGTTCGGCTTAAATTGCTAAAAATAGGTGAAACACTTAATTTTTCTTTCGTAACATTTGTAAACGTTTGGCTTAAATTGCTAAAAATGTGAAATGTTTCGATTTGTTTCGTAACGTTTGTAAACATTTGGCTTCAATCGCTAAAAAGATGAAACACTTCGATTTGTTTCGTAATGTTTGTAAACGTTTTGCATAAATTGTTAAAAAGGTGAAACGTTTGGATTTGTTTCGCAACGTTTTAAACGTTTGGCTTAAATCGCCAAAAAGGTGAAACGTTTGGATTTGTTTCGTGACGATTTGAACGTTTGGCTTAAATCGATAAAATAGGGGAACGTTTGAAATTTTTTCGTAATGTTCGTAAACGTTTGGCTTAAATTGCTAAAAAGGCGAAACGTTTGGATTTGTTTCGTAACGTTTTAAACGTTTGGCTTAAATCGCCAAAAGGTGAAACGTTTGGATTTGTTTCGTAACGTTTTAAACGTTTTGCTTAATTCGATAAAATGGGGAAACGTTTGAATTTTTTTTGTAATGTTCGTAAACGTTTGGCTTAAATTGCTAAAAAGGCGAAATGTTTGGATTTGTTTCATAACGTTTGTAAACGTTTGGCTTAAATTGCTAAAAAGGAGAAACATTTGGATTTATTTAGTAATGTTTGTAAACGTTTGGCTTAAATCGCTAAAAAGGGGAAACGTTTGTATTTGTTTCGTAACATTTGTAAACGTTTGGCTTATAAAGCTATAAAGGGGAAACGTTTGGATTTATTTGGTAACATTTATAAACGTTTGGCTTAAATCGCTAAAAATTTGAAACGTTTGGATTTGTTTCGTAAGTTTTTAAACATTTCGCTTAAATTGCTAACGTTTGTAAACATTTCGCTAAAATTACTAAAAAGGTGAAACACTTGGATTTGTTTTGTAATGTTTGTAAACGTTTGGCTTAAATTGCTAAAAAGGTGAAATGCTTGAATTTGTTTTGTAACGTTTGTAAACGTTTGGCTTAAATTGCTAAAAAGGTGAAATGCTTGAATTTGTTTCGTAACGTTTGTAAACGTTTGGCTTAAATTGCTAAAAAGGTGAAACATTTGGATTTGTTTCGAAACCACTGTAAATGTTTGGCTTAAATAGCTAAAAAGGTGAAACGTTTGGATTTGTTTCGTAACGTTTGTAAACGTTTGACTTAAATTGCTAAAAAGGTGAAACGTTTGGATTAATTTGGTAACGTTTATAAACGTTTGGCTTAAATTGCTAAAATGGTGAAACTCTTGGATTTGTTTCGTAATGTTTGTAAATTTTTGGCTTAAAATGCTAAAAAGGTGAAACGCTTGGATTTGTTTGGTAATGTTTGTAAACGTTTGGCTTAAATGTCTAAAAAGGTTAAACGCTTGGATTTGTTTCGTAACGTTTGTAAACATTTGGCTTAAATTGCTAAAAAGGTGAAACGCTTGGATTTGTTTTGTAATGTTTGTAGACGTTTGGTTTACATTACAAAAAAGGTGAAATGCTTGGATTTATTTCGTAACTTTTGTAAACATTTGGCTTAAATTGCTCAAAAAGGTGAAATGCTTGGATTTATTTTGTAATGTTTGTAAACATTTGGCTTAAATTGCTAAAAAAAAAGGTGAAACGCTTGATTTTGTTTCGTAACGTTTGTAAACGTTTGGTTTAAATCGCTAAAAATGTGAAAAGTTTTAATTTGTTTCATAACGTTTTAAACGTTTGGTTTCATTTCATAACGTTTGTAAACGCTTGGCTAAAATTGCTAAAAAGGTGAAACATTTGGATTTGTTTTGTAACGTTTGTAAACGTTTTGCTTAAATCGCTAAAAAGGTGAAATATTTGGATTTGTTTCGTAACGTTTGAAAACATTTGCCTTAAATCGCTAAAAAGGTGAAACGTTTGGATTTGTTTCGTAACGTTTGTAAATGTTTGGCTTAAATCGCTAAAAAGGTGAAAAATTTATATTTGTTTGGTAACGTTTGTAAACGTTTGGCTTATATCGCTAAAAAGGTGAAACGTTTGGATTTGTTTCATAACGTTTGTAAGGGTTTGGCTTAAATTGCTAAAAACGTGAAGCGTTTGGATTTGTTTCGTATCGTTTGCAAACATTTGGCTTAAATCGCTAAAAAGGTCAAACGTCCGGATTTGTTTCGTAACGTTTGTAAACGTTTTGCTTAAATTGCTTAAAAGGTGAAACGCTTAGATTTGTTTCGTAACGTTTGTAAACGTTTGGCTTACATTGCTAAAAAGGTGAAACGCTTGGATTTGTTTCGTAATATTTGTAAACGCTTGGCTTCAATTGCTGAAAAGGTGAAACGCTTGGATTTGTTTCGTAACGTTTGTAAACGTTTTGCTTAAATCGCTAAAAAGGTGAAAAATTTAGATTTGTTTGGTAACGTTTGTAAACATTTGGCTTAAATCGCTAAAAAGGTGAAACGTTTGGATTTGTTTTGTAACGTTTGTAAGGGTTTGGCTTAAATTGCTAAAAAGGTGAAGCGTTTGGATTTGTTTCGTATCGTTTGTAAACATTTGACTTAAATCGCTAAAAAGGTCAAACGTTCGGATTTGTTTCGTAACGTTTGTAAACGTTTGGCTTAAATTGCTGAAAAGGTGAAACGCTTAGATTTGTTTCGTAACGTTTGTAAACGTTTGGCTTACATTGCGAAAAAGGTGAAACGCTTGGATTTGTTTCGTAATATTTGTAAACGCTTGGCTTCAATTGCTAAAAAGGTGAAATGCTTGGATTTGTTTCGTAACGTTTGTAAACGTGTTGCTTAAATTGCTAAAAAGGTGAAACGCCTGGTTTTTTTCGTAATGTTTGTACACGTTTGGCTTAAATTGCTAAAAAGGTGAAACGCTTGGATTTGTTTCGTAATGTTTGTAAACGTTTGGCTTAAAATGCTAAAAAGGTGCAACGCTTGGATTTGTTTCGTATTGTTTGTAAACATTTGGCTTAAATTGCTAAAAAGGTGAAACGCTTGGATTTGTTTTGTAATGTTTGTAAACGTTTTGCTTAAATTGCTAAAAAGGTGAAACATTTGGATTTGTTTCGTAATGTTTTTAAACATTTCGCTTAAATCGCTAAAAGGTGGAACGTTTGGATTTGTTTCGTAATGTTTGTAAACATTTCGCTTAAATTGCTAAAAAGGTGAAATGCTTGGATTTGTTTTCTACCGTTTCTAAACGTTTGGCTTTAATTGTTAAAAAGGTGAAACGCTTGGATTTATTTTATAACTTTTGGCTTAAATTTCTAAATAGGTGAAACTTTTGGATTTGTTTCAAAAGCATTGTAAATGTTTGGCTTAAATCGATGAAAAGGTGAAACGTTTGGATTTGTTTCGTAACGTTTGTAAACGTTTGGCTTAAATTGCTAAAAAGTTGAAATGTTTGGATTTGTTTCGTAACTTTGGTAAACGTTTGGCTTAAATTGCTAAAACGCTTGGATTTGTTTCGTAACGTTCGTAAACGTTTTGCTTAAATTGCTAAAAAGGTGAAACGCTTGGATTTGTTTCGTAACGTTTCTAAATATTTGGCTTAAATTGCTAAAAAGGTGAAACGCTTGGATTTTTTTCGTAACGTTTGTAAACGTTTCGCTTAAATTGCTAAAAAGGTGAAACATTTGGATTGGTTGCGTAACCTTTTCAACGTTTTGCTTAAATCGCTAAAAAAAGGAAACGTTTAGATTTTTTCGCAACGTTTGTAAACATTTGGTTTAAATTGATCAAAAGATGAAACGCTTGATTTGTTTCGTAACGTTTGTAAATATTTGGTTTAAATTGCTAAAAATGTGAAACGCTTGGATTTGTTTTGTAACGTTTGTAAACGTTTGGCTTACATCGCTAAAAAGGTGAAACATTTGGATTTGTTTCGTAGCGTTTGTAAATGATTGGCTTAAATCGCTATAAAGGTGAAACGTTTGGATTTGTTTCGTACCGTTTGTAAACGTTTGGCTTAAATTGCTAAAAAGGTGAAATATTTGGATTTGTTTCGTAACGTTTGTAAACGTTTGGCTTAAATTTCTAAAAAGGTGAAACGCTTGGATTTATTTCGTAACGTTTGTAAACGTTTGGCTTAAATTGCTAAAGAAAAGAAACACTTGGATTTGTTTCGTAACGTTTATAATCGTTTGGCTTAAATTGCTAAAAATATGTGAAATACTTGGTTTTTCTTTCGTAACATTTGTAAACGTTTGGCTTAAATTGCTAAAAATGTGAAACGTTTGGATTTGTTTCGTAACGTTTGTAAACATTTGGCTTCAATCGCTAAAAAGATGAAACACTTCGATTTGTTTCATAATGTTTGTAAACGTTTTGCATAAATTGCTAAAAAGGTGAAATGTTTGGATTTGTTTCGCAACGTTTTAAACGTTTGGCTTAAATCGCCAAAAAGGTGAAACGTTTGGATTTGTTTCGTAACGTTTTAAATGTTTGGCTTAAATCGATAAAATGGGGAAACGTTTGAAATTTTTTCGCAATGTTCGTAAACGTTTGCCTTAAATTGCTAAAAAGACGAAACGTTGGGATTTGTTTCGTAACGTTTGTAAACGTTTGGCTTATATTGCTAAAAAGGAGAAACGTTTGGATTTGTTTAAGGATATTAAACTCCCTGAGTCACTCAAGTCTCAGGAAATTTCAAAATGGTCATTAAAGTCAATTTTCATACAAAATGGTCACTGAACTATACCTTTTATTACAAAAATATTTCTATTGTTACGAAAAGAACATTAAACTTTTTGTGAACTATAAAAAAGTCATTGGGTTATTCCTTTTATTACAAAAAGGTCACTGAACTATATTCCTTTTTGTAATTTTGGCTTGCCACGTAAGCAAAAATGTTAGGATTTTACGTCGTTTTATATGGGTGAACCCTTTTGGGATATTAAACTCCCTAGGTCACTAGGGTTAACTCGAATTACAAAATGATCACTAAACTTCATTTTGTTACAAAATGGTCACTAAACTATACCTTTTGTTACAAAGGGGTGTCACTCATATAAAACGCACCGTTTTCAAGCTAATATTGTTACAAAAAGAACACTAAACTTTTCATGAATTACAAAAAAGTCATCGAATTATACTTTTTATTACAAAAAGGTCACTGAACTATGTCCCTTTTTTTAATTTTGGCTTGCCACGTAAGCAAAACCATTGCGTTTTATATAAGTGACACCCCTTTGTAACAAAAGGTATAGTTCAGTGACTGTTTTGTAACAATATGAAGTTTAGTGATTATTTTGTAATTCAATGTAACCTTAGTGACCCAGAGAGTTTATTATCTAACCCTTTTGTAATAAAAGGTATACTTCAGTGACCATTTTGTTAGAAAATTGACTTTAGTGACCTTTTTGAAATTACCTGAGACTTTAGTCACCTAGGGAGTTTAATATCCTTTGTTTAGTAATGTTTTGTAAACGTTTGGCTTAAATTGCTAAAAAGGGGAAACCTTTGGATTTGTTTCGTAACGTTTGTAGACGTTTGGCTTATATCGCTATAAAGGGGAAACGTTTGGATTTATTTGGTAACATTTGTAAACGTTTGGCTTAAATCGCTAAAAAGTTGAAACGTTTGGATTTGTTTCGTAAGTTTTTAAACATTTCGCTTAAATCGCTAACGTTTGTAAACATTTCGCTAAAATAAATAAAAAGGTGAAACGCTTGGATTTGCTTTGTAACGTTTGTAAACGTTTGGCTTAAATCACTAAAAAGGTGAAATGTTTGGATTTAATTCGTAACGCTTTGTAAACGTTTGGCTTAAATTGCTAAAAGGGGAAAATGTTTGGATTCTTTTCGTAACGTTTTAAACATTTGGCTTAAATAGCTAAAATAGGGAAATGTCTGGATTTATTTCATAACATTTGTAAATGTTTGGCTTAAATTGCTAAAAAGGTGAAACGCTTGGATTTGTTTCGTAACGTTATAAACGTTTGGCTTAAGTCGCTAAAAAGGTGAAACGTTTGTTTTTGTTCCGTAACGTTTGTAAACGTTTGACTTAAATCGCTAAAAAGGGGAAACGTATGGTCTAATTTCAGAACGTTTGGCTTACATCGCTAAAATGGGAAAACGTTTGGATTTGTTTTGTAACGTTTGTAAACGTTTGGCAAAAATCCCTAAAAAGGTCTAACGTTTGGATATGTTTCGTAACGTTTGTTAACGTTTGTCTTAAATCGCTAAAAAGGCAAAACGTTTGGATTTGTTTCGAAACGTTCTAAACGTTTGGCTTAAATCGCTAAAATAGGGAAACATTTGGATTTGCTTCTTAATGTTTGTAAACGTTTAGCTTGAATCGCTAAAAAGGTGAAACGTTTGGATTTGTTTCGTAAAGTTTTTAACCGTTTTGCTTATATTGCTAAAAGGGTGAAACGCTTGGATTTGTTTCATAACGTTTGTAAACGCTTGGCTTTAATCTCTAAAAAGGTGAAATGTTTGGATTTGTTTCGTAATGTTTGTAAACGTTTGGCTTCAATCGCAAAAAAGGGGAAACATTTGGATTTGTTTCGTAACGTTTGTAAACGTTTGGCTGAAATCGCTAAAATGGGGAAACGTTTGGATTTATTTCATAACATTTGTAAACGTTTGGCTTAAATCGCTAAAATGGTGAAACATTTGGATTTGTTTTGTAATGTTTGTAAACGTTTGGCTTAAATCGCTTAAATGGAGAAATGTTTGGATTTGTTTCGTAATGTTTGTAAACATTTGGATTTGTTTTGTAAGGTTTGTAAACGTTTGGTTTTTTTCGTAACCTTTAAAAACGTTTGGCTTAAATCACTAAAATGGGAAAAAGTTTGGATTTGTTTCTTAACGTTTGGCTTCATTCGCTAAAAAGGTGAAACGTTTTGATTTGTTTTGTAACGTTTATAAACGTTTAGCTTAAATTGCAAAAAATGTGAAAAGTTTGTTTTTGTTCTGTAATATTTGTAAACGTTTGAATTTGTTTCGTAACATTTGTAAATGTTTGTAAACGTTTTGCTTAAATCTCAAAGAAGTTGAAACGTTTGGATTTGTTTCGTAACGTTTGTAAATGTTTGGCTTAAATCGCTAAAATGGGGAAACGTTTAGATTTGTTTCGTAATGTTTGGATTTGTTTCGTAACGTTTGTAAACGTTTGGTTTTATTTCGTAACGTTTCTAAACGTTTGGCTTAAATCGCTAAAATGGGGAAACGTTTGGATTTCTTTCTTAACGTTTGTAAATGTTTGTCTTCAATCGCTAAAAAGGTCAAACGTTTGGATTTGTTTAGTAACGTTTGTAAACGTTTGGCTTAAATTGCTAAAAATGTGAAACATTTGTTTTTGTTCGGCAATGTTTGCAAACGTTTGGATTTATTTCGTAACGTTTTAAAGATTAGGCTTGAATCGCTAAAAAGGTTAAACGTTTGGTTTTATTTGGTAACGTTTGTAAACATTTGGAATAAATTCCTAAAAAGGTGAAACATTTGGATTTGTTTTTTAGCGTTTGTAAACGTTTTACTTAAATTGCTAATAAGGTGAAATGCTTGGGTTTGATTCGTAACTTATGAAAACGTTTGGCTTAAATCGCTAAAAAGGTGAAACGCTTGTATTTGTTTCGTAACGTTTGTAAATGTTTGGCTTAAATCGCTAAAAATGAGAAAGACGTTTGGTTTTGTTCCGTAACGTTTAGCTTAAATCGCTAAAAATGTGAAACTTTTGGATTTGTTTCATAACATTTCAAACCTTTGGTTTTATTTCGTAACGTTTGTAAACGTTTGGCTTAAATCGCTAAAAAGGGGAAACGTTTAGATTTGTTTCGTAACGTTTGTAAACGTTAGGCTTAAATCGCTTAAAAGGTGAAACATTTAGATTTGTTTCTAAACGTTTGTTTCAAAAAAGTTTGTAAACAAACGTTTGGCTTAAATCGCTAAAAAGGTGAAACGTTTGGTTTTGTTTTGTAAACGTTTGTAAACGTTTGACTTTAATCGCTAAAAAGGTGAAACGTTTGGATTTGTTTTGTAAGTTTGTAAACGTTTGGCTTAAATCGCTTAAAACGTGAAACGTTTGGATTTGTTTCGTAACGTTTGTAAACGTTTCGATTAAATTGCTAAAAATTGGAAACGTTTGTTTTTGTTCGGTAATGTTTGTAAACGCTTGGATTTATTTCGTAACGTTTTAAAGATTTGGCTTAAATCGCTAAAAAGGTTAAATGTTTGGTATTATTTTGTAACGTTTGGATTAAAACGCTAAAAAGGTGAAACGTTTGGATTTGTTTTGTAGCGTTTGTAAACGTTGTGCTTAAATTTCTAATAAGGTGAAACGCTTGGATTTGATTCGTAACTTTTGTAAATGTTTGGCTTAAGTCGCTAAAAAGGTGAAACGCTTGATTTGTTTCGTAACGTTTGTAAATGTTTGGCTTAAATCGCTATAAATGAGAAAAAACGTTTGGTTTTGTTCCGTAACGTTTAGCTTAAATCGCTAAAAATGTGAAACGTTTGGATTTGTTTCATAACATTTCAAACGTTTGGTTTTATTTCGTAACGTTTGAAAACGTTTCTCTTAAATATCTAAAAAGGGGAAACGCTTAGATTTGTTTCGTAAAGTTTATAAACGTTGGGCTTAAATCGCTTAAAAGGTGAAACGTTTAGATTTTTTTCTTAACGTTTGTTTCAAAAAAGTTTGTAAACAAACGTTTGGCTTAAATCGCTAAAAAGGGGAAACGTTTGGATTTGTTTTGTTGCGTTTATAAACGTTTGGCTTTAATCGCTAAAAAGGTGAAACGTTTGGATTTGTTTTGTAAGTTTGTAAACGTTTGGCTTAAATCGCTTAAAACGTGAAACGTTTGGATTTGTTTCGTAACGTTTGTAAACGTTTGGATTAAATTGCTAAAAAGGTGAAACGCTTGGATTGGTTTCGTAACGTTTCTAAACGTTTCACTTAAATGGCTAAAAAGGTGAAATACTTGGATTTGTTTCGTAGTGTTTGTAAACGTTTTGCATTGTTTCGTAATGTTTCTAAACGTTTGGCATTGTTTCTTAACGTTTGGCTTAAATTTCTATAAATGTGAAACATTTGGATTTGTTTTCTAATGTTTTATTCGTTTTGTTTGTAAAAGTTTGGGTTAAATCGCTAAAAAGGGAAAACGTTTGGATTTGTTTCGTAACGTTTGTAAACGTTTGGCTTAAATCGCTAAAAAGGTGAAACGTTTGGATATGTTTCGTAACGTTTTTTGGCTTAATTTTGTAAAAAGGTGAAACGCTTGGATTGTTTTCGTAACGTTTTAAACGTTTTGCTTAAATCGCTAAAAAGATAAAACATTTGTTTTCTTTCGCAACATTTGTAAACGTTCAACTAAAATCGCTAAAAAGGTGAAAGGTTTGGTTTAATTTCAAAACGTTTGGCTTAAATCGCTAAAATGGGAAAATGTTTGGATTTATTTCATAACCTTTGTAAATGATTGACTTAAATCGCAAAAAAGTGAAACGTTTGGATTTGTTTCGTAACGTTTATAAACATTTGGCGTATATTGCTAAAAAGGTGAAACGCTTGGGTTTGTTTCGTAACGTTTGTAAACGTTTGGCTTAAATCGCTAAAAAGGTAAAACGGTTGGATTTGTTTTGTAATGTTTGTAAACGTTTGGATTTGTTTCGTAACGTATATAAACGTTTTGTAAATATTTGGCTTAAATTGCTAAAAAGGTGAAACGCTTGGATTTGTTTCGTAACGTTTGTAAACGTTTCGCTTAAATTGCTAAAAAGGTGAAACATTTGGATTGGTTGCGTAACCTTTTATACGTTTTGCTTAAATCGCTAAAAAAGGAAACGTTTGGATTTTTTCGCAACGTTTGTAAACGTTTGGCTGAAATTGATAAAAAAATGAAACGCTTGGATTTGTTTCGTAACGTTTGTAAATGTTTGGTTTAAATTGCTAAAAAGTTGAAACAATTGGATTTGTTTTGTAACGTTTGTAAACGTTTGGCTTACATTGCTAAAAAGGTGAAACATTTGGATTTGTTCCGTAGCGTTTGTAAATGATTGGCTTAAATCGCTATAAAGGTGAAACATTTGGATTTGTTTCGTACCGTTTGTAAACGTTTGGCTTAAATGGCTAAAAAGGTGAAATATTTGGATTTGTTTCGTAACGTTTGTAAACGTTTGGCTTAAATTGCCAGAAAGGTGAAACGCTTGGATTTGTTTCGTAATGTTTGTAAACATTTGGCTTAAATTTCTAAAAAGGTGAAACGCTTGGTTTTGTTTCGTAACGTTTGTAAATGTTTGGCTTAAATTGCTAAAAAGGTGAAACGGTTGAATTTCTTTCGTAAAGTTTGTATACATTTGGCTTAAATTTCGAAAAAGGTTAAACGCTTGGTTTTGTTTTGTAATGTTTTTAAATGTTTGGCTTAAATCGCTAAAAATGTGAAACGTTTTAATTTGTTTCATAACGTTTGGTTTTGTTTCGTAACGATTGTAAACTTTTGGCTTAAATTGCTAAAAAGGTGAAATTTTTGGATTTGTTTTGTAACGTTTGTAAACGTCTGGCTTAAATTGCTAAAAAGGTGAAATATTTGGATTTCTTTCGTAACGTTTGAAAACATTTGGCTTAAATCGCTAAAAGGGGAAAGGTTTGTATTTGTTTCGTAACGTTTGCAAACGTTTGGCTTAAATCGCAAAAAAAGTGAAACGTTTGGATTTGTTTCGTAACGTTTGTAAATCTTTGGCTTAATTTGCTAAAAAGGCGAAACGTTGGGATTTGTTTCGTAGCGTTTGTAAACGTTTGGCTTAAATTGCTCAAAAGGTGAAACATTTGGATTTGTTTCTTACCGTTTGTAAACGTTTTGCTTAAATCGCTAAAAAGGTGAAACGTCTAGATTTGTTTCGTAACGTTTGCAAACGTTTCGCTTAAATCGCTCAAAAGGTGAAACGTTTAGATTTGTTTCGTAATGTTTGTAAAGGTTTGTCTTAAATCGCTTTAAAGGTGAAATGTTTGAATTTGTTTCGTAACGGTTGTAAACGTTCGGCTTGAATTGCTAAAAAGGTGAAACGCTTGGATTTGTTTCGTAACGTTCGTAAACGTTTTGCTTAAATTGCTAAAAAGGTGAAACGCTTGGATTTGTTTCGTAACGTTTGTAAATATTTGGCTTAAATTGCTAAAAAGGTGAAACGCTTGGATTTGTTTCGTAACGGTTGTAAATGTTTCTCTTAAATTGCTAAAAAGGTGAAACATTTGGATTGGTTGCGTAACCTTTTAAACGTTTTGCTTAAATCGCTAAAAAAAGAAAACGTTTGGATTTATTTAGTAATGTTTGTAAACGTTTGGCTTAAATCGCTAAAAAGGGGAAACGTTTGTATTTGTTTCGTAACGTTTGTAAACGTTTGACTTATAAAGCTATAAAGGGGAAACGTTTGGATTTATTTGGTAACATTTGTAAACGTTTGGCTTAAATCGCTAAAAATTTGAAACGTTAAGATTTGTTTCGTAAGTTTTTAAACATTTCGCTTTAATTGCTAACGTTTGTAAACATTTCCCTAAAATTACTAAAAAGGTGAAACACTTGGATTTGTTTTGTAACGTTTGTAAACGTTTGGCTTAAATTGCTAAAAAGGTGAAATTCTTGAATTTGTTTCGTAACGTTTGTAAACGTTTGGCTTAAATTACTAAAAAGCTGAAACATTTGGATTTTTTTCTAAACCATTGTAAATGTTTGGCTTAAATAGCTAAAAAGGTGAAACGTTTGGATTTGTTTTGTAACGTTTGTAAACGTTTGACTTAAATCGCTAAAAAGGTGAAACGTTTGGATTTATTTGGTAACGTTTGTAAACGTTTGGCTTAAATTGCTAAAATGGTGAAACTCTTGGATTTGTTTCGTAATGTTTGTAAATTTTTGGCTTAAAATGCTAAAAAGGTGAAACGCTTGGATTTGTTTGGAAATGTTTGTAAACGTTTGGCTTAAATGTCTAAAAAGGTTAAACGCTTGGATTTGTTTCGTAACGTTTGTAAACATTTGGCTTAAATTGCTAAAAAGGTGAAACGCTTGGATTTGTTTTGTAATGTTTGTAGAGGTTTGGCTTACATTACAAAAAAGGTGAAATGCTTGGATTTATTTCGTAACGTTTGTAAACATTTGGCTTAAATTGCTCAAAAAGGTGAAACGCTTGGATTTGTTTTGTAATGTTTGTAAACGTTTGGCTTAAATTGCAAAAAAGGTGAAACGCTTGATTGTGTTTCGTAAAGTTTATAAACGTTTGGTTTAAATCGCTAAAAATGTGAAAAGTTTAATTTGTTTCATAACGTTTTAAACGTTTGGTTTCATTTCATAACGTTTGTAAACGCTTGGCTTAAATTGCTAAAAAGGTGATACATTTGGATATGTTTGGTAACGTTTGTAATAGTTTGGCTTAAATCGCTAAAAAGGTGAAATATTTGGATTTGTTTCGTAACGTTTGAAAACGTTTGCCTTAAATCGCTAAAAAGGTGAAACGTTTGGATTTGTTTCGTAACGTTTGTAAACGTTTGGCTTAAATCGCTAAAAAGGTGAAAAATTTATATTTGTTTGGTAACGTTTGTAAACGTTTGGCTTAAATCGCTAAAAAGGTGAAACGTTTGGATTTGTTTCGTAACGTTTGTAAGGGTTTGGCTTAAATTGCTAAAAAGGTGAAGCGTTTGGATTTGTTTCGTATCGTTTGTAAACATTTGGCTTAAATCGCTAAAAAGGTCAAACGTTCGGATTTGTTTCGTAACGTTTGTAAACGTTTGGCTTAAATTGCTAAAAAGGTGAAAACCTTAGATTTGTTTCGTAACGTTTGTAAACGTTTAGCTTACATTGCTAAAAAGGTGAAACGCTTGGATTTGTTACGTAATATTTGTAAACGCTTGGCTTTAATTGCTGAAAATGTGAAACGCTTGGATTTGTTTCGTAACGTTTGTAAACGTTTTGCTTAAACTGCTAAAAAGGTGAAACGCCTGGTTTTTTTTCGTAATGTTTGTACACGTTTGGCTTAAATTGCTAAAAAGATGAAACGCTTGGATTTGTTTCGTAATGTTTGTAAACGTTTGGCTTAAAATGCTAAAAAGGTGCAACGCTTGGATTTGTTTCGTATTGTTTGTAAACATTTGACTTAAATTGCTAAAAAGGTGAAACTCTTGGATTTGTTTTGTAATGTTTGTAAACGTTTTGCTTAAATTGCTAAAAAGGTGAAACATTTGGATTTGTTTCGTAATGTTTTTAAACATTTCGCTTAAATCGCTAAAAGGTGGAACGTTTAGATTTGTTTCGTAATGTTTGTAAACATTTCGCTTAAATTTCTAAAAAGGTGAAATGCTTGGATTTGTTTTGTACCGTTTGTAAACGTTTGGCTTAAATTGTTAAAAAGGTGAAACGCTTGGATTTATTTTATAACTTTTGGCTTAAATTTCTAATTAGGTGAAACTTTTGGATTTGTTTCAAAAGCATTGTAAATGTTTGGCTTAAACCGATGAAAAGGTGAAACGTTTGGATTTGTTTCGTAACGTTTGTAAACGTTTGGCTTAAATTGCTAAAAAGTTGAAACGTTTGGATTTGTTTCGTAACTTTGGTAAACGTTTGGCGTAAATTGCTAAAAAGGTGAAACGCTTGGATTTGTTTCGTAATGTTTGTAAACATTTGGCTTAAATTGCTAAAAAGGTGAAACGCTTGGTTTTGTTTCGTAACGTTTGTAAATGTTTGGCTTAAATCGCTAAAAAGGTGAAACGTTTTAATTTGTTTCATAACGTTTAAACGTTTGGTTTTGTTTCGTAACGATTGTAAACTTTTGGCTTAAATTGCTAAAAAGGTGAAACTTTGGATTTGTTTTGTAACGTTTGTAAACATCTGGCTTAAATAGCTAAAAAGGTGAAACATTTGGATTTCTTTCATAACTTGTGAAAACTTTTGGCTTAAATCGCTAAAAGGGGAAACGTTTGTACTTGTTTCGTAACGTTTGCAAACGTTTGGCTTAAATCGCAAAAAAAGTGAAACGTTTGGATTTGTTTCGTAACGTTTGTAAATGTTTGGCTTAAATTGCTAAAAAGGTGAAACGTTGTGATTTTTTTCGTAGCGTTTGTAAACGTTTGGCTTAAATCACTAAAAAGGCGAAACATTTGGATTTGTTTCTTACCGTTTGTAAACGTTTTGCTTAAATCGCTAAAAAGGTGAAACATCTGGATTTGTTTCGTAACGTTTGCAAACGTTTCGATTAAATCGCTAAAAAGGTGAAACTTTTGGATTTGTTTCGTAACGTTTGTAATGGTTTGGCTTAAATCGCTTAAAAGGTGAAATGTTTGGATTTGTTTCGTAGCGGTTGTAAACGTTCGGCTTGAATTGCCAATAAGGTGAAACGCTTGGATTTGTTTCGTAACGTTCGTAAACGTTTTGCTTAAATTGCTAAAAAGGTGAAACGCTTGGATTTGTTTCGTAACGTTTGTAAATATTTGGCTTAAATTGCTAAAAAGGTGAAACGCTTGGATTTGTTTCGTAACGTTTGTAAACGTTTCGCTTAAATTGCTAAAAAGGTGAAACATTTGGATTGGTTGCGTAACCTTTTCAACGTTTTGCTTAAATCACTAAAAAAGGAAACGTTTGGATTTTTTCGCAACGTTTGTAAACATTTGGTTTAAATTGATCAAAAGATGAAACGCTTGATTTGTTTCGTAAAGTTTGTAAATATTTGGTTTAAATTGCTAAAAATGTGAAACGCTTGGATTGGTTTTGTAACGTTTGTAAACGTTTGGCTTACATCGCTAAAAAGGTGAAACATTTGGATTTGTTTCGTAGCGTTTTGAAACGATTGGCTTAAATCGCTATAATGGTGAAACGTTTGGATTTGTTTCGTACCGTTTGTGAACGTTTGGCTTAAATTGCTAAAAAGGTGAAATATTTGGATTTGTTTCGTAACGTTTGTAAACGTTTGGCTTAAATTTCTAAAAAGGTGAAACGCTTGGATTTGTTTCGTAACGTTTGTAAACGTTTGGCTTAAATTTCTAAAGAAAAGAAATGCTTGGATTTGTTTCGTAACGTTTATAATCATTTGGCTTAAATTGCTAAAAATAGGTGAAATACTTGGTTTTTCTTTCGTAACATTTGTAAACGTTTGGCTTAAATTGCTAAAAATGTGAAACGTTTGTATTTGTTTCGTAACGTTTGTAAACATTTGGCTTCAATCGCTAAAAAGATGAAACACTTCGATTTGTTTCATAATGTTTGTAAACGTTTTGCATAAATTGCTAAAAAGGTGAAATGTTTGGATTTGTTTCGCAACGTTTTAAACGTTTGGCTTAAATCGCCAAAAAGGTGAAACGTTTGGATTTGTTTCGTGACGTTTTAAACGCTTGGCTTAAATCAATAAAATGGGGAAACGTTTGAAATTTTTTCGCAATGTTTGTAAACGTTTGGCTTAAATTGCTAAAAAGACGAAACGTTTGGATTTATTTCGTAACGTTTGTAAACGTTTGGCTTATATTGCTAAAAAGGAGAAACGTTTGGATTTGTTTAAGGATATTAAACTCTCTGAGTCACTCAAGTCTCAGGAAATTTCAAAATGGTCATTAAAGTCAATTTTCATACAAAATGGTCACTGAACTATACCTTTTATTACAAAAATATTTCTATTGTTACGAAAAGAACATTAAACTTTTTGTGAACCATAAAAAAATCATTGGGTTATTCATTTTATTACAAAAAGGTCACTGAACTATATTCCTTTTTTTAATTTTGGCTTGCCACGTAAGAAAAAATGTTAGGATTTTACGTCGTTTTATATGGGTGAACCCTTTTGTAATAAAAGGTATAGTTCAGTGACCATTTTGTTAGAAAATTGACTTTAGTGACCTTTTTGAAATTACCTGAGACTTGAGTCACCTAGGGAGTTTAATATCCTTTGTTTAGTAATGTTTGTAAACGTTTGGCTTAAATTGCTAAAAAGGGGAAACGTTTGGATTTGTTTCGTAACGTTTGTAAACGTTTGGCTTATATCGCTATAAACGGGAAACGTTTGGATTTATTTGGTAACATTTGTAAACGTTTGGCATAAATCGCTAAAAAGTTGAAACGTTTGGATTTGTTTCGTAAGTTTTTAAACATTTCGCTTAAATCGCTAACGTTTGTAAACATTTCGCTAAAATTACTAAAAAGGTGAAACGCTTGGATTTGTTTTGTAACGTTTGGCTTAAATCACTAAAAAGGTGAAACGTTTGGATTTAATTCGTAACGTTTTGTAAACGTTTGGCTTAAATTGCTAAAAGGGGAAAATGTTTGGATTCTTTTCGTAACGTTTTAAACATTTGGCTTAAATCGCTAAAATAGGGAAATGTCTGGATTTATTTCATAACGTTTGTAAACGTTTGGCTTAAATTGCTAAAAAGGTGAAACTGTTGGATTTGTTTCGTAACGTTATAAACGTTTGGCTTAAATCGCTAAAAAGGTGAAACGTTTGTTTTTGTTCCGTAACGTTTGTAAACGTTTGACTTAAATCGCTAAAAGGGGAAACGTTTGGTCTAATTTCAAAACGTTTGGCTTACATCGCTAAAATGGGAAAACGTTTGGATTTGTTTTGTAACATTTGTAAACGTTTGGCAAAAATCGCTAAAAAGGTCTAACGTTTGGATATGTTTCGTAACGTTTGTAAACATTTGGCTTACATCGCTAAAAAGGCAAAACGTTTGGATTTGTTTCGAAACGTTCTAAACGTTTGGCTTAAATCGCTAAAATAGGGAAACATTTGGATTTGCTTCGTAATGTTTGTAAACGTTTAGCTTGAATCGCTAAAAAGGTGAAACGTTTGGATTTGTTTCGTAAAGTTTTTAATCGTTTTGCTGATAATGCTAAAAAGGTGAAACGCTTGGATTTGTTTCATAACGTTTGTAAACGCTTGGCTTTAATCTCTAAAAAGGTGAAATGTTTGGATTTGTTTCGTAATGTTTGTAAACGTTTGGCTTCAATCGCAAAAAAGGGGAAACGTTTGGATTTGTTTCGTAACGTTTGTAAACGTTTGGCTGAAATCGCTAAAATGGGGAAACGTTTGGATTTATTTCATAACATTTGTAAACGTTTGGCTTAAATCGCTAAAAAGGTGAAACATTTGGATTTGTTTTGTAATGTTTGTAAACGTTTGGCTTAAATCGCTTAAATGGGGAAACGTTTGGATTTGTATCGTAATGTTTGTAAACATTTGGATTTGTTTTGTAAGGTTTGTAAACGTTTGTTTTTTTTCGTAACCTTTAAAAACGTTTGACTTAAATCACTAAAATGGGAAAAAGTTTGGATTTGTTTCTTAACGTTTGTAAACGTTTGGCTTCATTCGCTAAAAAGGTGACACGTTTGGATTTGTTTTGTAACGTTTATAAACGTTTGGCTTAAATTGCAAAAAATGTGATAAGTTTGTTTTTGTTCTGTAATATTTGTATACGTTTGAATTTCTTCCGTAACATTTGTAAATGTTTGTAAACGTTTTGCTTAAATCTCAAAAAAGGTGAAACGTTTGGATTTGTTTCGTAACGTTTGTAAATGTTTGGCTTAAATCGCTAAAATGGGAAAACGTTTAGATTTGTTTCGTAACGTTTGGATTTGTTTCGTAACGTTTGTAAACGTTTGGTTTTATTTCGTAACGTTTGGCTTAAATCACTAAAATGGGGAAACGTTTGGATTTGTTTCTTAACGTTTGTAAATGTTTGTCTTCAATCGATAAAAAGGTCAAACGTTTGGATTTGTTTAGTAACGTTTGTAAACATTTGGCTTAAATTGCTAAAAATGTGAAACATTTGTTTTTGTTCGGCAATGTTTGCAAACTTTTGGATTTATTTCGTAACGTTTTAAAGATTAGGCTTGAATCGCTAAAAAGGTTAAACGTTTGGTTTTATTTCGTAACGTTTGTAAAACATTTGGATTAAATTGCTAAAAAGGTGAAACATTTGGATTTGTTTTGTAGCGTTTGTAAACGTTTTACTTAAATTGCTAATAAGGTGAAATGCTTGGATTTGATTCGTAACATATGAAAACGTTTGGCTTAAATCACTAAAAAGGTGAAACACTTGTATTTGTTTCGTAACGTTTGTAAATGTTTGGCTTAAATCGCTAGAAATGAGAAAAACGTTTGGTTTTGTTCCGAAACGTTTAGCTTAAATCGCTAAAAATGTGAAACTTTTGGATTTGTTTCATAACATTTCAAACGTTTGGTTTTATTTCGTAACGTTTGTAAATGTTTGGCTTAAATCGCTAAAAAGGGGAAACGTTTAGATTTGTTTCGTAACGTTTGTAAACGTTGGGCTTAAATCGCTTAAAAGGAGAAACGTTTAGATTTGTTTCTAAACGTTTGTTTCAAAAATGTTTGTAAACAAACGTTTTGCTTAAATCGCTAAAAAGGTGAAACGTTTGGTTTTGTTTTGTAAAGTTTGTAAACGTTTGGCTTTAATCGCTAAAAAGGAGAAACGTTTGGATTTGTTTTGTAAGTTTGTAAACGTTTGGCTTAAATCGCTTAAAACGTGAAACGTTCGAATTTGTTTCGTAACGTTTGTAAACGTTTGGCTTAAATTGCTAAAAATGTAAAAAGTTTGTTTTTGTTCTGTAATGTTTGTAAATGTTTGGATTTGTTTCGTAACATTTGTAAAAGTTTGTAAACGTTTGGCTTAAATCTCTAAAAAGGTGAAACGTTTGGGTTTGTTTCGTAACGTTTGTAAATGTTTGGCTTAAATCGCTATAATGGTGAAACGTTTAGATTTGTTTCGTAACATTTGTAAACGTTTGGATTTGTTTCGTAACGTTTGTAAACGTTTGGTTATGTTTCGTAACGTTTCTAAACGTTTGGCTTAAATCGCTAAAATGGGAAAACGTTTGGATTTGTTTCGTAACGTTCGTAAACGTTTGGCTTCAATCGCTTAAAAGGTGAAACGTTTGGATTTGTTTCATAACGTTTGTAAACGTTTGGCTTAAATTGCTAAAAATTGGAAACGTTTGTTTTTGTTCAGTAATGTTTGTAAACGTTTGGATTTATTTCGTAACGTTTTAAAGATTTGGCTTAAATCGCTAAAAGGTTAAACGTTTGGTATTATTTCGTAACGTTTGTAAACGTTTGGATTAAATCGCTAAAAAGGTGAAACGTTTGGATTTGTTTTGTAGCGTTTGTAAACGTTTTGCTTAAATTGCTAATAAGGTGAAACGCTTGGATTTGATTCGTAACTTTTGTAAATGTTTGGCTTAAATCGCTAAAAAGGTGAAACGCTTGATTTGTTTCGTAACGTTTGTAAATATTTGGCTTAAATCGCTATAAATGAGAAAAACGTTTGGTTTTGTTCCATAACGTTTAGCTTAAATCGCTAAAAATGTGAAACGTTTGGATTTGTTTCATAACATTTCAAACGTTTGGTTTTATTTCGTAACGTTTGTAAACGTTTGGCATAAATATCTAAAAATGGGAAACGCTTAGATTTGTTTCGTAACGTTTATAAACGTTGGGCTTAAATCGCTTAAAAGGTGAAACGTTTAGATTTGTTTCTTAACATTTGTTTCAAAAAAGGGGAAACGTTTGGATTTGTTTTGTTGCGTTTATAAACGTTTGGCTTTAATCGCTAAAAAGGTGAAACATTTGGATTTGTTTTGTAAGTTTGTAAACGTTTGGCTTAAATCGCTTAAAACGTGAAACGTTTGGATTTGTTTCGTAACGTTTGTAAACGTTTGGATTAAATTGCTAAAAAGGTGAAACGCTTGGATTGGTTTCGTAACGTTTGTAAACGTTTCGCTTAAATGGCTAAAAAGGTGAAATACTTGGATTTGTTTCGTAGTGTTTGTAAACGTTTTGCATTGTTTCGTAATGTTTCTAAACGTTTGGCATTGTTTCTTAACGTTTGGCTTAAATTTCTATAAATGTGAAACATTTGGATTTGTTTCCTAATGTTTTATTCGTTTTGTTTGCAAAACTTTGGGTTAAATCGCTAAAATGGGAAAACGTTTGGTTTTGTTTCATAACTTTTGTAAACGTTTGGCTTAAATCGCTAAAAAGGTGAAACGTTTGGATATGTTTCGTAACGTTTTTTGGCTTAATTTTGTAAAAAGGTTAAATGCTTGGATTGTTTTCGTAACATTTTAAACGTTTTGCATAAATCGCTAAAAAGGTAAAACGTTTGTTTTTCTTTCGCAACATTTGTAAACGTTCAACTAAAATCGCTAAAAAGGTGAAACGTTTGGTTTAATTTCAAAACGTTTGGCTTAAATCGCTAAATTGGAAAAATGTTTGGATTTGTTTCGTAATGTTTGTAAATGATTGACTTAAATCGCAAAAAAAGTGAAACGTTTGGATTTGTTTCGTAACGTTTATAAACATTTGGCGTATATTGCTAAAAAAGTGAAACGCTTGGGTTTGTTTCGTAACGTTTGTAAACGTTTGGCTTAAATCGCTAAAAAGGTAAAACAGTTGGATTTGTTTCGTAATGTTTGTAAACGTTTGGATTTGTTTCGTAACGTATATAAACGTTTTGTTTTGTTTCGTAACATTTATAAACGTTTGACTTAAATCGCTAAAATGGGGAAACGTTTGGATTTATTTCGTAACGTTTGTAAACGTTTGGCTTCAACCGCTAAAAAGGTGAAACGTTTGGATTTATTTCATAATGTTTGTAAACGTTTGGCTTAAATTGCAAAAAATGTGAAACGTTTGTTTTGTTCCGTAATGTTTGTGAACGTTTGTATTTATTTCGTAACTGTCACGACGCATTTTCATGAATCGCGACCGGCGCTAGGGCATGGGTACGGTTTTACTATAACCCGTAGCTAGCCTTGCGGATAACCGACAAATACATAAACATGCAAGAAAACCAATGGTCGGGGGCAAACAAGACTTCAGCCTAGTTCTAGCAGTTCATAATATACAACATTTATTGTAAATTGCTCAGCCAACTCTAAATCTTAAATATGGCAGAAATACGTATTAACCCAAGTTAATATAAGAATGCCAAATAGCAATTAAATCCATCTAATAAATATGGCAACAAGTACTAAAAAAACAAGACTTCTACTTACTACTGTGATCTAAGAATAAAATTAGTTTAATAACTTTATTAAAATAAAAAGTAAAATCTCCAAGAAATTAAAGAATCGGAGAGCGGCTGACTTGCAAAAATCATAAACCTGGAAAAATTGAGAAAACAACAGGGTCAGATATACTGAGATTAGTTAATACCACTATTTATATTTATCAATTGGAAAACCTTTCAAACCCTTTTAAAATATTTAATATAAACATTACGTATAATAGTTGGAGCCCTAAACCACAAAATTCAAACTTGTATACTTTATTTCTAAGGCCTGGTCCCGAGAGCTGAGCTACACTGAGTTACCACCGACCACACTTATTCTATAACCAGAGTCCCGAGAGCTTAGCTGCACCGAGTTACTCTACTGGGTACCGAGAGCTAGGCTACAACCGCTCCACATATCACATACCTTATCTAGATCAATACTGGTGCGCACGCAGTCCTAATGATGCCATTATGTAGCATGTTCCAACTAAGAGCCATAATGGAAAAACAGTTCGAGATATACGTACAATATATATTTATATATCAAGATAACAATTTACTTAATAAAGCGGTAAATAGTAAGTGCAAACTCGTTGCTTGCCAATCCACGTGAAAACTCCTGGCAAGCAACCTAGACTCGGTTCGCCTCAAAAGCACGAACAGTCGACGAGTCTAAACACAAATAAATAATAAATTAAAAACGGACCCTAACTCTAAAAAGTACTAGACACCACATAGGACTAGCTCAAACAACACTTCAGGGTAAAACAATCTAGAGAAACACAAAATACCCAATAAGTAATAATGCCCAATTAGTACAAGTCTATTGAGTTCTCGATTTAAAATCCATTTTATAAAACATTATTTAAATAAATATTAAATAATAATTAACTCAATTTCCAAAATAGTGGGTTAACCGAGTTATCGATAACTACCAAGTTAACCTCACATGTCAGGCGACCCAAGTCTAGCCCGACCCAAATATTTTATCAAAATATAAACCAGAGTTTATAATCCCAAAAATAACTTGATAAAATCCATATATAATATCCAATTATAAAACATAGTTTATAACTATTAAACAACCTTGATAAAATAATAGTTTAAAGTTAAAACGGAACTCAATAGCTTAAAGTTCAAGTAACCCAAGTTACAAATCAAAACTTAATTAAATAAGTTTAAATAAAACGTTTAAGGGCTAAATTATAAATTAGCCAATTTGGCACAACAAGCCAAAATTTAAAACAATTATTAATTACCCAAATAATTAGATAATTATCAGTTATAAAATAATTATTGTTTTCGAATTATAATACTCAAACAATTTTAAATAAAATCTAAACTAATATTATCTTTAGATTTTTTATTTAAAAAAAATTATCGATTAGAAATTTAAAAATTAAAATGATAGACGAACTTTTGGTTTCAAATCAGTAATAATCAAATAAAAATCTTTGATTAAATCATAATGATAAACCAAAAGGAGTAAACAAATATTGCGGTACAAATAATTTTATGTTTATAAACGAGTATATATAGAAGGAAAGAAAGGAGGATATTAAACTCCCTGGGTCACTCAAGTCTGAGGAAATTTCAAAAAGATCACTAAAGTCAATTTTCTTACAAAATGGTCACTGAATTATACTTTTTATTACAAAAGGGTTCACCCATATAAAACGACGTAAAAACCGAACATTTTTGCTTATGTGGCATGCCAAAATTACAAAAAGGAACATAGTATAGTGACCTTTTTGTAACTAAAGGAATAACCCAATGATTATTTTGTAGTTCACAAAAAGTTTAGTGTTCTTTTCGTAACAATAGAAATATTTTTGTAATAAAAGGTATAGTTCAGTGACCACTTTGTAAGAAAATTGACTTTAGTGATCTTTTTAAAATTTCCTGAGACTTGAGTGACTCAAGGAGTTTAATATCCAAAGAAAGGAAAAAGTTGCAGTACGCAACACAAAAGGAATAGAAAAATGTTGGTTCGTACAAGCTGAAATCACCTGGGCCATGACAAATCCCATGGGTCAATCCCATTCGTCATGGCCCAGCTCAACCCAAGCGAAAAGAATAACATTGAACCAACCCAAACAAAACACAACCCGAACCACGAATCCGCAAACGATCCAAAAAATTACCGGAAACTCATCGAAATATTTTAAAAAAAACACGGGGTATTACATTCTTCTTAAGTTATTAAAAATTTTTCCTCAAATTTAGTACAAAATCAAATTAAATAAAATAAGAAACAACGCGCAAAAAAAAAACAAAAAACCACTCCTAACACATAAATCAAGAGTTAACGAATCCCAAGTAGATTTAAAAGAAATAATTACGCACAACTTGCTTACTTCAAGCAAAAACCACACATAAACGATACTCGTTCCTAGGTGAATTCAAACGGGGTAATACAAATTCTCCCACACAAAACTCAACTGAATCACATAAGATAAATAAAAACGAACCTCGAACTTCAAATCTGAAACTGATTCGTAATAAGCGATCATAAACCACATATATGCACAAATTTCTGATCCTAACAACTTGGTGCTCCAACTATTACTCAATCAACGCAATGTGAATAAATAATAAATTTTCAATTGAGAGTCGCAATTACTCTGTACTAGAGCGGCTTCCAAAACCAGATCGAATCTTATCGATAATAAAAACCTCAATATCACAATACAAGATTAAGACCTAAGCTCAACTATATGTCTTACAATTCCAGACTCTATCGTCTCAACAGGAAACCGAAACCACAAGCTGATAAAATCTTATTTTACAATACCTAGTTCCTTCCACTTATAACAAGATTGACATCAAAATAATTTATAACAAAACCCAATAGACTTCAGATAATATTTCAGTTCTAAAACAAACACTACAAAGAATCATCCGATCCAAAAACAAAAACTCATATTGTTATTCTCAAGAAATGTGAACTTAACTCATAGTAAGAGAATTTCTAGATTAGTCATAAACAATCTGAATCAAAATGATTCGTTCAATCATTTAGAAACATAACGCCACAACTAAACTGCACATCGACTGCATCTCACTTATATTACACAACTTAAAAAAAAACAATTCGCCCACACAAAGGGTTCAACCACTTACCTAAACATTACAGTAATATCATGAATCGACAAAACCGATCAACCGATCTTGGTTGTCAAAACCAATTAACAGCGATCCTCGATTCTCAAATCTACTCATATATCTAAATAAAACTCAACTCTCAAAATTATTCCATCAATTGACTATTGCCACGTATCCAACGAGAGATTACTAAGACCAATTTATTCCAACCGGATTGTTAGTTATGCTCAAAACCCAACCCACGAGGGTATAAAATTTTTCAATATCCAAAACATTTTATATTCAAAAAATTTCCGCTTCTCTTTAAAAGACTAATCGTCTTACACCTCCTTTTATATTCAAAATCGAAATGCCTTTACCGTTGAAAAACCATCAGTTTTGTAAACCCCTAAAATTTTCGAAATATTTGCATTGTGAATCCGCAAATTTCTCCTAACTCTTAAATACATTTGCAAACTTGTGAAACTGTTCAACTGACAAAATTTATGGTATCTTTAAACCAAACTTGTTAAAATAAATTTATCCCTTTCTCAAAAATATACAAACCGTGGCAAAATCCTCCGTATTCAAAATACATATTGATGTTTTAAAATATTAAAATTTTATTGTCACTTACAAATCTTAATTTGTAAATAAAATCACGATTTGAAGAAATCGTTGAGTCAGCAAATTTTTTTATTATTCCTTTTGAATCCAATTTGATAAAATTTCTTCCTTTCCTCAGAAGGGTAAAATTAGCAAAGCAAACCTCTTGTTTATGAAAATACGTTTATAACATTATACCAAAATACTCGGACAATTTCAAATCCGAAAAGATAAAGTCTCTTATAAAAACATAAATATAGTGTATACACATACATGGAGCATAACCAACATCCTTAATCAACAAATCCTTAAATCACATATCGAAAATTATCAAGAAAATTTCTAATCTGAGCCTAACGATACACCGCACTTGACACAACTATATCTCCAGTGCAACCTCAAACATATCCGTACTTTTATAAAACACAAGATTCCGACAAAACAAACTAATCCATTACAACGCAATCGTCCAAAATCCATCACTATCATCACAGAGTATTTGTCTAGCTACCTTTCGGTAACATTTTCAAAATCATTTGAAATCTGAAAACATTATAACTACGTTTATCACAACGTGACTCGCGAGCTCTTTTCAAAACATCTTTCTCAACACACTTTGTCGATAAGATCCATTTTACATAATTGTGCGACATGGTGATGACATCTCTCATCCCCAAAGAGTTTCATCCAACCCTAATCATTTCTATGCACGTGATGTATGTACTATTATGCATGTATCAATTATCAATTGATCTTTTATTTAGTGAACATACTTTGTGCTCAATGCAATCCTATGCGTGACATTATAAATGCATGTTCATGATATGTCTGGGCACAATTACGTGTTGAAAATATTTCAAATATTTTAACAAATCAACCTTTGAAACCCATTACCCAATAAATCATTTGCTAGACTTTACACTCTGTGAGATGTGCACTCGATAACCTAAAAATATTCCTCAAATTCCGTTTTTACAATCTACCAACATTCGATGCTATATAACAACTCATCCTAATGACTTCGTTACAACTCATCCTAATAACGTTTGGATTTGTTTCGTAACGTTTGCAAACGTTTCGCTTAAATCGCTAAAAAGATGAAGCGTTTGGATTTGTTTCGTAATGTTTGTAAAGGTTTGGCTTAAATCGCTAAAAAGGTGAAATGTTTGGATTTGTTTCGTAACGTTTGGCGTGAATTGCTAAAAAGGTGAAACGCTTGGATTTGTTTCGTAACGTTTGTAAACGTTTGGCTTGAATTGCTAAAAAGGTGAAACGCTTGGATTTGTTTCGAAACATTTGTAAACGTTTTGCTTAAATTGCTAAAAAGCTGAAAAGCTTGGATTTATTTTGTAATTTAAAAAATGTTAGGCTTAAATTGCTAAAAAGGTGAAAAGCTTGGTTTTGTTTTGTAACGTTTGTAAACGTTTGAATTTGTTTCGTAACATTTTAAATGTTTGGATTTGTTTTGTAACGTTTGTAAACGGTTGGCTTAAATCGCTAAAAATGAGAAATGTTTGAATTTGTTTCGTAACGTTTTAAACGTTAGATTTTATTTCGTAACGTTTGTAAATGTTTTGCTTGAATTTTTAAAAAGGTGAAACGCTTAGGATTTTTTTCGTAACGTTTGTAAATGTTTGGTTTAAATTGCTAAAAAAGGTGAAATGTTAGATTTGTTTTGTAATTTTTGTAAACGTTTTGCTTAAATTGCTAAAAAGTGGAAACGCTTGCTTTTGTTTCGAAATGTTTGTAAACATTTGAATTTGTTTCGTAACGTTTTAAACGCTTGGATTTGTTTCATAACATTTGGAAACATTTGGCTTCAATCGCTAAAAAGGTGAAACGTTTGGATTTGTTTCGTAACGTTTGTAAACGTTTGGCTTAAATTGCTAAAAAGTTGAAACATTTGGATTTGTTTCCAAACCATTGTAAATGTTTGGCTTAAATCGCTAAAAATGTGAAACGCTTGGATTTGTTTCGTAACGTTTGTAAACGTTTGACTTAAATAGGTGAAACGCTTGGATTTGTTTCGTAACGTTTGTAAACGTTTGGCTTAAATCGCTAAAAAGGTGAAACGTTTGGATTTGTTTCGTAACGTTTGTAAACGTTTGGCTTAAATTGCTAAAAAGGTGAAACGCTTGGATTTGTTTGGTAACGTTTGTAAACGTTTGGCTTACATTGCTAAAAAGGTGAAACGCTTGGATTTATTTCGTAATGTTTGTAAACGCTTGGTTTAAATTGCTAAAAAGGTGAAACGCTTAGATTTGTTTCGTAATGTTTGTAAACGTTTTGCTTGAATTGCTAAAAAGGTGAAACGATTGGTTTTGTTTCGTAATGTTTGTAAACGTTTGACTTAAATTGCTAAAAAGGTGAAACGCTTAGATTTGTTTTGCAAGGTTTGTAAACGTTTGGCTTAAAATGCTAAAAAGGTGAAACGCTTGGATTTGTTTCGTAACGTTTGTAAAAGTTTGGCTTAAATTGCTAAAAAGGTGAAACGCTTGGATTTGTTTGGTAACGTTTGTAAACGTTTGGCTTACATTGCTAAAAAGGTGAAACGCTTGGATTTATTTCGTAATGTTTGTAAACGCTTGGTTTAAATTGCTAAAAAGGTGAAACGCTTAGATTTGTTTCGTAATGTTTGTAAATGTTTTGCTTGAATTGCTAAAAAGGTGAAACGATTGGTTTTGTTTCGTAATGTTTGTAAACGTTTGACTTAAATTGCTAAAAAGGTGAAACGCTTAGATTTGTTTTGCAAGGTTTGTAAACGTTTGGCTTAAAATGCTAAAAAGGTGAAACGCTTGGATTTGTTTCGTAACGTTTGTAAACATTTGGCTTAAATTGCTAAAAAGGTGAAACTCTTGGATTTGTTTTGTAATGTTTGTAAACGTTTTGCTTAAATTGCTAAAAAGATGAAACGTTTGGATTTGTTTCGTAATGTTTTGAAACATTTCGCTTAAATCGCTAAAAGGGGAAACGTTTGGATTTGTTTCGTAATGTTTATAAACATTTCGCTGAAATTGCTAAAAAGGTGAAACGCTTGGATTTGTTTCGTAATCTTTGTAAACGTTTGGCTTAAATTGTTAAAATGGTGAAACACTTATATTTGTTTCGTAACGTTGGTAAACGTTTGGCATAAATTGCTAAAAAGGTGAAAAGTTTGGATTTTCTTCGTAACCTTTGGATTGGCTTAAATCGCTAAAAAGGTGAAACGCTTGGTTTTGTTTCGTAACGTTTGTAAAACGTTTGGCTTAAATCGCTAAAAGGGGAAACGTTTGTATTTGTTTCGTAACGTTTGTAAACGTTTGGTTTAAATCGCCAAAAAAGTGAAATGTTTGGATTTGTTTCGTAACGTTTGTAAATGTTTGGCTTAAATTGCTAAAAAGGTGAAACGTTGGGATTTGTTTCGTAGCGTTTGTAAACGTTTGGCTTAAATCGCTAAAAAGGTGAAACATTTGGATTTGTTTCTTACCGTTTGTAAACGTTTTGCTTAAATCGCTAAAAAGGTGAAACGTTTGGATTTGTTTCGTAACGTTTGCAAACGTTTCGCTTAAATCGCTAAAAAGGTGAAACATTTGGATTTATTTCGTAATGTTTGTAAAGGTTTGGCTTAAATCGCTTAAAAGGTGAAATGTTTGGATTTGTTTCGTAACGGTTGTAAACGTTCAGCTTGAATTGCTAAAAAGGTGAAATTCTTGGATTCGTTTCGTAACGTTTGTAAACATTTGGCTTAAATTGCTAAAAAGCTAAAACGCTTGGATTTGTTTTGTAATGTTGTAAACGTTTGGCTTAAGTGGATTTTAAATTTTTTTTTTTCAAAAGGAAGGATTTTATAAAAACTGTGAATTTATTTTGAAAGTAAAGTTTTGTGGTGATTTCAAATTGAGAGTGTGTCTATTATGTTAACATGTTTACAAAACTAGAAGATTTTTTTTTCAGTGGGTTAATTATTTTTGGTTGAAAATGAAATAAAACGGAATATGTTAGTAATTTCAGATTAAAGGGGAATGATATTATTTTGTATTTTGTGGTTGCGAAAAACATTTTTCTATAAAAAAATTTGTTTTGAGCAGAACCAATAAACTGTTTAATTTCGACCTGATCAAAATGACCTTCTGTAGGATTCGAGGTTATAGTGATTGATAAAAAAATTGGAGGATGGAAAAAATTTTGTTGTCAGGAGTTTAAGATATGTATTCCTTAAAAATTAGTGTGCTTTTTGCATCTGGGTTCGAAAAGTTGAGGATATTGTCGAGCTGATCTTATTTAGTTGAACCGAGACGATCATATTGGTATTTAGTTTCCGCCATTTTTTTTTGTGAGAGCATTTTTTATCAAAATGACATTTACTGTTAAGTTTTGTCATCTTAGGTATTTGGTGTTGTGACCATTATAAGAGATATAGTGTATAGGCGTTAAGAAATGTAAGATTATTTTCAATTGAGAGTGTTTGTAGGTTTTCGGTTTGTAGCATTGGAGTTTGGCTTAATAATTTTTTCGATTTGAATTTCGGGATTGAGAAATAAATTTCCATTTCGTTCACTCATATGTTGAGAAGTTGTTTGAGGTACCAAATTGTTGAGCAAAGAATTTTTCGCGTATGCGTGTGGTGATCATTCGAATTTTTGACTTAGCTTTAAATTCGAAATAGTATTTCTATAAGTTGGGGAGAATGTCCGTAGAATATTTTTGCGTGTTTCGGTCAAATTATGTTTCTTTTTGCTTTGACTCTCCTCAGTCTTCTTCATGGTAGAATTATTTTTTGGTGAGAGTTTTGTTTGAATCTTTTGAGATTGCAGTTTTGTTTTGCTTAAGTTGAGTTATGCGGTTTTTATTTTGTTTCTGTTGAGTAGTCACCTGTTCGTAAAGTGATTTTGGATATCGGAATTAATATGCGTAGTTGTTCCTTCCGTTGAGGACGCGTTATTTCGTATTTTTGAGTTACAAGTGATTTTATGTTTGCTATAACTGATTTTTTTTATTACTTTGGTTTTATGTTAAATTCGAGGACGAATTTTTATTAAGTTGGAGAGAATGTAATATCCCGTAAAATCTTTAGCTTTTTCCGTCGAGTTTTCGATAATTAATTGAGTCGTTCGTTGATTCAGTCGTGATTCGATTCGTGTTCGTTTGGTACAACCATACCCATACCCTAGCGCCGGTTACGATTCATGAAATTGGCTCGTGACAAAGTTGGTATCAGAGCTTTGGTTTGAAACCAAGGCCATTTGCTTGCTATGTGTTTACTCTGTTAAGTATGGTTGTGTCTTAGGAACTACTGCCGATATAGGTTTCTGTCATGTCTTTAAAAACGTCATCTTTTGATTTTTAAAACATTCTGCCTACACCAATAGAATCGTGTCGAGTCAGTCATATTATGTTTGATTTGATGCTGATTTTATTTTATAAATGTTATTTCACTTGGGTGATTTAAAATTGTTTTTGATTTTTCGGGGAAATCTTATTTTGGTAATTGCTTTAATTCATGCTTAGGCATGATATTATTTTCTTATCATGTTGTTGATGCGTTTTACTGGGTGATATTACCCTAACTTTTATGCCTTTAATAAATTGTTGACCCATTTTATTGAATCGCGACCGGCGCTAGGGTATGGGTACGGTTGTACCAAAACCCGTAGCTAGCTTTGCGGATAACCGACAAATACATAAACCTGCAAGAAATCTAATGCTCGGGGGCAACCGAGACTTCAGCCTAGTTCTAGCAGTTCATAATATACAACATTTATCATAAAGTGCTCATCCAACTCTGAGTCTTAAACATGGCAAAAATACGTATTAATCGAAGTTATTATAAGAATGACAAACAGCAATTAAATCCATTGAATAAATCTGGCAACAAGTACTAAGACAATAAGACTTCTAGTTACTACTGCGGTCTAAGAATAAAATCAGTTTAATAACTTTATTAAAATATAAAGTAAAACCTCTGAGGAAATAAAGAATCGGAGAGCGGCTGACTTGCTCAATTCATAACCCTTGATCTAGATAAGGTATGAGATATACTGAGATGAGTTCATACCAATATTTACATTTATCAAGTGGAAAACCTTTTAAACCCTTTTAAAATATCTAATATAAACATTACGTATAACAGTTGGAACCCACAATATTCTAACTTGTATACTTTATTCCTAACACTTGGTCCTGAGAGCTGAGCGACACTGAGTTACCACTAACCATACTTAATCCATAACTAGAGTCCCGAGAGCTGAGCTACACCGAGTAAATTTTTATTTTGTTATATATCAAAATAACAATTTACTTAATAAAGCGGTAAATAGTAAGCACAAGCTCATTGCTTACTAATACACGTGAAAACTCCTGGCAAGCAACCTTGACTCGTTTCGCCTCAAAAGCACAAACAGTTGACGATTCTAAACACAAATAAATAATAAAATAAAAACGGAACCTAACTCTAAAGAGTACTAGACACCACATAGGACTAGCACAAATAACACGTCAGGATAAAACAATCCAGAGCAACACAAAATACCCAATAAGTAATAATCCCCAATTAATACAAGTCTATTGAGTTCTTGCTTTAAAATCCATTTCATAAAACATTATTTAAATAAATATTAAATAATAATTAACTCAATTTCCAAAACTGTGGGTTAACCGAGTTATCAATAACTACCTAGTTAACCTCACATGTCGGGCGACCAAAGTCAAGCCCGACCCAAATATTTTATTAAACTATAAACAAGAGTTTATAATCTCAAAACTAACTTGATAAAATCCATATATAATATCCAATTATAAAACATAGTTTATATTATTAAACAACCTTAATAAAATAATAGTTTATAGTCAAAACAGAACTCAATAGCTTAAAGTTCAAGTAACCCAAGTTACAAATCAAAACTTAATGAAATAAGTTTAAATAAAACGTTTAAGGGGTAAATTGTAATTTAGCCGATTTGGCACAACAAGCCAAGATTTGAAATAATAATTAATTACCCAAAAAATTATATAACTATCAGTTAGAAAATAATTATTGTTTTCGAATTATCATACTCAAACAATTTTAATTAGAATAGAAACTAATATTATCTTTAGATTTTGTTTTTTAAAAAAATTTATAGATTAGAAATTTAAAAATTAAAATGATAGACGAACGTTCGGTTTTAAATCAGTTATAATCAAATAAAAATCTTTGATTAAATCATAATAATAAACCAACCCATAACAATTGCACACCCAGGACAACCACAATCACTTTTTGCTATAAGCACATAATTTTTAATAGCCAAGACAGAAATAATATAACCATTCACGTGAAATCAAACAACAACCAAAATAATAAATTTAAACCAACAGTGGACAACATTATTTCCCACCAAGTGATCAATTTCGGAATAACTATCTCAACTCACACAGTAATAAAGAATGGTCACCACGCTTTTGAAAATGAATTTTGCCGCCAACAACAATTGAAGAAGAACAAACAGAGAATCGAAGCCAGTCAAATTTAAAATCACAATGACCGCCAACTATCGAACAAGAAACCAACATGATCTTCAACTGACAGAAGCAACACTTAGTTAATCATTAAACAACACTTGAACATCAATAAGAACAATGACAATGAACAATGAACAAGATTAAGGAAAATAGAGCATGACATCTAACGATTACACAAAACATGAACGATGATCATAATCAATGACAACATGCGATTAAATCCTAAACATAACAAGAATCATGCCTTAAAACACAGGCAAGAATTCAGCAGCAACTAACCAAATAAACAATCAAAAACGATAAAATGGCAGCGCGGATAACAGAGAGATTAACGTACCAAATTACGATTTTGAAGTGTAGAATAGAAGAGGACGATGTCTACTACAACTAAGACAAAACAGATTTCCAAATGATTCTAAAACGAAGGAGAACGGATCAACGAACGGAAGTGTCGATTTTGATAGCAAAAACTAAGAATAAGCAAGAAAGCTTACCGAAATCCAACAATGAAGAGAATGATTTGGACGTGAAATCAGTGAATCTTGGAGAAGAATGTGACGGTTAGGGTTTTTATGAGTGTAAGAATAATTTTAGGTTTATAAATGAGTATATATAGAAGGAATGAAAGGAAGACGTAGCATTACGCAACATTGAAGGAATAAACAAATGTTGGTTCGTACAAGCTGAAATCACCTGGACCATGACCAATCCCATGGGCCAATCCCATGGCGCATGGCCGAGCTCAACCCAAGTGAAAAAAATAACATTGAACCAACCCAAACAAAACACAACTCGAACCACGAAACCACAAACGATCCCAGAAATTACCGGAACCTCATCAGATTTTTTTAAAAAAAACGGGGTATTACATTCTTCATAACTTATTAAAATTCGTCCTCGAATTTAACACAAAATCAAATAAAATAAAATCAGAAACAGCGCGTACCAAAAAAACTAAAAAACCACTCCTAACACATAAATCAAGAGTTAAAGAATCGCAAGTAGATTTAAAAAGAAATAATTGCGCACAGCTTGCTTACTTCAAGCAAAAACCACACATGATTACTCTAACGTCCGCTTAACATAAACAATAACATCCCTCCTAAGTGAATTAAAATGAGGTAATATAAATTCTCCCACACAAAATTCAACTGAATCACTTAAGATAAACAAAAACGAACCTCGAACTTCATATCTGAAACTGATTCGTAATAAGCTATCATAAATCACATATATGCACAAATTTTTGATTCTAACAACTTGGTGCTCCAACTATTACTCAATCAACGCAATGTGAATAAGCAATAAATTTTCAATTGAGAGTCACAATTACTTTGTACTAGAGCGGCTTCTAAAACCAGCTTAAATCTTATCGATTATAAAAACCTCAATATCACAATACAAGATTAAGCCCTAAGCTAAACTATATATCTTACAATTTCAGACTCTATCGTCTCAACAGGAAACCGAAAACACAAGCTGATAAAATCTTGTTTTACAATACCTAGTTCCTTCCACTTATAACAAGATCCACATAAAAATAATTGATAACAAAACCCATTCGAATTCAGATAATATTTCAGTTCTAAAACAAACACAACAAAGAATCATCCGATCCAAAAACAAAAACTCATATTGTTATTCTCAAGAAATGTGAACTTAACTTATAGTAAAAGAATTTCTATATTAGTCATAAACAATCTCAATCAAAATGATTCCTTCAATCATTTAGAAACATAACGCTACAACTAAACTGCTTATCGACTACATCTCACTTATATTACACAACTTAAAAAAAAATTCCCCCACACAAAGGTTTAAACTATTGACCCAAACATTACAATAATATCATTAATCGAAAAAATCGATCAACCGATCCTGATTGTCGAAACCTATTAACCGCGATCCTATATTCTCAAATCAACTAACTCATATATCCAAATCAATCTCAACTCTCAAAATTATTCCATCAATTTACTATTGCCTCATATCCAATGAGAGATTACTGTGACCAATTTATCCCAACCGGATTGTTAGTTATGCTCAAAACCCAACCCACGAGGGTATAAAATCTTTCAATACCCAAATCAAACGAGGCTATAAAATCTTTCAATACCCAAAACATTTTATATTCAAAAAATTTCCGCTTCTCTTTAGAAGACTAAACGTCTTACACCTCCTTTTATATTCAAAATCGAAATGCCTGTACCATTGAAAAACCATCAGTTTCGTATACCCCTGAAATTTTCAAAATATTTGCATTTTGAATCTGCAAATTTCTCCTAACTTTTAAATACGTTTGAAAACTTGTGAAACTGTTCAACTGATAAAATTTATGGTATATTTAAACCAAACTTGTTAAAACAAATTTATCCCTTTCTCTAAAATACACAAACCGTGGCAAAATCCTCCGTATTCATAATACACATTGATGTTTCAAAATATTAAAATTTTATTTTCACTTACAAATTTTAATTTGTAAATAAAATCACGATTTGAAAAAATCGTTGAGTTAGCAAATTTTTTTACTATTCCTTTTGAATCCAATTTGATAAAATTTCTTTCTTTCCTCAGAAGTGTAAAATTAGCAAAGCAAACCTCTTGTTTATGAAAATACGTTTATAACATTATACCAAAATACTCGGACAATTTCAAATACGAAAAGATAAAGTCTCTTATAAAAACAGAAATATAGTGTATACACACACATGGAGCATAACCAACATCCTTAATCAGCAAATCCGTAAATCACATATCTAAAATTATCACGAAAATTTTCTAATCTGAGCCTAACCATACACCGCACTTGACACAACTATATCTCGATTGCAACCTCAAATATATCCTTACTTTTATAAAACACAAGATTTCGACAAAACAGACTAATCCATTACAACTTAATCGTCCAAAATCCATCACCATCATCACAGAGTATTTGTCTAGCTACCTTTCGGTAACAGTTTCAAAATCATTTGAAATCCGACAACATTATAACTACGTTTATCACAACGTGACTCGCGAGCTCTTTTCAAAACATCTTTCTCAACACACTTTATCGATAAGATCCATTTTACATAATTGTGCGCCAGGGTGATGACATCTCTCATCCCCAAAGAGTTGTATCCAAGCCTAATCATTTCTATGCACGTGATGTATGTACTATTATGCATGTATCAATTATTAATTGATCTTTTATTTAGTGAACATACTTTGTCCTCAATGCAATCCTATCCGTGACATTATAAATGCATGTTCATAATATGTCTGGGCACAATTACGTGTTGAATTTTTTTTAAATATTTTAACAAATCAACCTTTGAAATCCATTTCCTAACAAAACATTTGCTAGACTTTACACTATGTGAGATGTGCACTCGATAACCTCGAAATTTTCCTCAAATTATGTTTTTTCAATCTACCAACATTCAATGCTACATAACAAGTCATCCTAATGACTTCGTTACAACTCTACCATAGAAGAAATCCAACTAACCTCAACACAAACTGAAACTTATGCCCCACGCAAATAACTTATCATATACGTTCTTACGAAACTTACAGCAAGCTCCCGCATCGCATCATCATACTTGATGAAAGAATCAGTGTATTAATACACCGATCTATCGTTTCAATTAGAATTTTCAATATCCTTTTCAGGATAATAAGAAACCATCAAACATTCCAATGAAACACTTCTTTCGTCTTCCTCGTTATCGAAACCCAAGGATTTCGGCCCACGACCCATACATCAAGGTAAACCAACCTTGACCAGGTGAATAAATTATCTCACGTGCTACTCCACACGAAGAGACAAGATATACAATCAACTTAGTTTAACAGACGTGCAAATTATACGACGCAAATCAAAACCAAAAATATAATAAGTTCTACAAATCATAAAGCACGTAAGTATGACAATAAACAAAATTTTAACCCAAACATACTTTAAAAAACAAATAAAATCAGGACATGCTAAAACAAGCCTTAATTTTCGTATTAAATTCCGCTTGTAATAATATCATCTTTTAAGACTACGCTTCAAAATTTATTTTAAAACTTAAAGTCAAATACGAAAACTTCCAAAAAAAACAAAAAATAGTTGAGCCTCACGGTTAAACAAAATCACTATCTGTAAAAGTCTCTTCTTATTAATCAATTTCTTTAAAATGGATACCCAAGTATCTCAAACCATAAAATCATCGAGGTAGCCGACTCATTACAACTATCAAGCTCAACTCCTAAATTTGGGTGACCCAAGTCAAACACAAAACAACCATTCATAAAACGTATTCAAAATATTTGTAAATCCAGGAAAATATTTTAATAAAATCTCCATCCTTTCAAATTTGAGAGCTCAATTTAACCCAACCGCTAAACGGTAATTTAAAACTCAAGTGAGAAATCTTTGATTCATACATCCATTGTGTAAACCCCAAAATTAAAAATACAGGAAAATCCTTTTTACTAGCAACTTAAACAAAATCAAAATTTTAAAGAATTAAAAACCAAAATTCTCTTTCGATTCTGTGTCAAAACGCAAATCGAATAAAAACAATTTCCTCAAAGAATATCCTTAAAACAGCATGTGGTCAAACAATGTATAACACAAAACACGTTTTAAAGTTTAACCCAAATTTTTTTTACTAGAAAACAGGACTAACGCCCAACATCCGATCATATTTAAAATCAACCGTCGAGGCCCAAGTCAAGATGTACTTCATTAATAAGGTAAAACAATCCAACGCATCATGTAAAATAACCATAACCAATCATATACTCAAACTTATTTTAGGCATAACGCCAAAGTTAATCAAACAACATCATACCCAAGAATGAATTTAGAAAACATCATCAACAAAAGATTTTCCGAGAAATCAGAAGCAATTAAAATCACCCAAGTGAAATAACCTCAATATGATAAAACACAGCAAGTAACATCCAAGTGAAATTAATTGTCAGACATAAATACTAAATAGAGACTGACACACATCATCTATAGGATGTAGGCTGAAAGTTTAAAAATAAAAGATGACGTTTTAAAAGGCAAGACACGAATCCTAATTCCGCGGTAGTTCCTAAGACACGACATACTTATCATGCCAAAAAAACACAACAAATAACATGCATAAGGCCTTGGTTTGAAACCAAAGCTCTGATACCAAGTTTGTCATGACCCATTTTTATGAATTGCGACCGACGCTAGGGTATGGGTACGGTTGTACCAAAACCCGTAGCTAGCCTTGCGGATAATCGACAAATACTTAAACCTGTAAGAAATCCAATGCTCGGGAGCAACCGAGACTTTGCCTAGTTCTAGCAGTTCATAATATACAACATTTATTTTAAAGTGCTCAGCCAACTCTGAGTCTTAAACATGGCACAAATACGTATTAACCCAAGTTAATATAAGAATACCAAACAAAAAATTAAATCCATTGAATAAATCTAGCAACAAGTACTAAGACAATAAGACTTCTAGTTACTATTGCGGTCTAAGAATAAAATCAGTTTAATAACTCTATTAAAATATAAAGTAAAACCTCCGAGGAAATAAAGAATCGGAGAGCGGCTGATTTGCTCAAATCATAACCCTGAAAAAATTGGGAAAACAACGGGGTCAGATATACTGAGATGAGCTCATACCACTATGTACATTTATCAAGTGGAAAACCTTTAAAACCCTTTTAAAATATTTAATATAAACATTACGTATAATAGTTGGAACCCACAATATTCTAACTTGTATACTTTATTTCTAAGGCTTGGTCCTGAGAGCTGAGCGACACCCAGTTACCAGTGACCATACTTAATCCATAACTAGAGTCCCGAGAGCTAAGCTACACCGAGTTACTCTACTGGGTCCCGAGAGCTAGGCTACCACTGAGTTACGCCCACATATCACATACCTTATCTAGATCAATACCGGTGCACACGCAGTCCTAATAATTTCCATTAGGTAGCATGTTCCAACTAAGAGCCATAATAGAAAAACAGTTTGAAATATACGTATAGTATATTTATATATCAAAATAACAATTTACTTAATAAAGCGGTAAATAGTAAGTACAAACTCACTGCTTGCTCGACTCGTTTCGCCTCAAAAACACGAACAGTCGACGAGTCTAAACACAAATAAATAATAAATTAAAAATGGATCCTAACTCTAAAGAGTACTAGACACCACATAGGACTAGCACAAACAACACGTCAGGGTAAAACAATACAGAGCAACACAAAATACCCAAGAAGTAATAATGCCCAATTAATACAAGTATATTGAGTTCTCGCTTTAAAATTCATTTCATAAAATATTATTTAAATAAATATTAAATTATAATTAACTCAAATTCCAAAACAGTGGGTTAACCGAGTTATCGATAGCTACCAAGTTAACCTCACATGTCGGGCGACCCAAGTCACCCGACCCAAATATTTTATCAAACAATAAACTAGAGTTTATAATCCCAAAAATAACTTGATAAAATCCATATATAATATCCAATTATAAAACATAGTTTATAATTATTAAACAACCTTGATAAAAAATAGCTTAAAGTCAAAACGGAACTCAATAGCTTAAAGTTCAAGTAACCCAAGTTACAAATCAAAACTTAATTAAATAAGTTTAAATAAAACGTTTAAGGGCTAAATTGTAACTTAGCCAATTTGGCACCACAAGCCAAGATTTAAAACAATTATATAATTATCAATTATTCCATAACTGTACGTGAGATTTTCATCTCATACGGCTCCTCCCTTAATGTGCATAATGAGAATAATACAATATAGATAATAAAATAATTATTGTTATCGGATTATAATACTCAAACAATTTTAATTAGAATCAAAATTAATATTATCTTTAGATTTTTTTTTAAAAACATTATCGATTAGAAATTTAAAAATTAAAATGATAGACGAACGTTCAGTTTCAAATCAGTAATAATCAAATAACCTTTTTGATTAAATCATAATGATAAACAAAGCAATAACAATTGCACACCCAGGACAACCACAATCACTTTTTGCCATAAGCACATAATTTTTAATAGCCAAGACATAAATAATATAACCATACACGTGAAATCAAACAACCAAAATAATAAATTTAAACCAACAGTGGCCAACATTATTTTCCACCAAGTGATCAATTTCAGAATAACTATCTCAACTCACACAGTAACAAAGAATGGTCACCAGGCTTTTGAAAATGAATTTTGCCGCCAACAACAATTGAAGAAGAACAAACAGAGAATCGAAGCCAAGAAAATTTAAAATCACAATGACCGCCAACTATCAAACAAGAAACCAGCAAGAGCTGCAACTGACAGCAGCAACACTTAGTTAATCATTAAACAACACATGAACATCAATAAGAACAATGACAATGAACAATGAACAAGATTAAGGAAAACAGAGCATGACATCTAACGATTGAACAAAACATTAACGATGATCATAGCCCAATGACAACATGAGATTAATGTAATACCCCAAAATATTTAAGTATTTTATTGGACCATGTGTCCAGTTCTGATTCGCTAGAGTGGCGATATCGGGAATAATTTCCAAGAAATCAAAGTAATTATGCGGAATTTAATATCATATTCCAATTCTAAAGTTGGAATTTGAATTGAAAGGAAAAATATCAAGAAAAGTCCCAAACTAGAGTTCAGGGACTAAAGTGGTAATTTAACCAATCAAGTCCCGAAAAAGGTAATTATTTCGCCAAGGTCCGCGAAATATTTTATAGTAATAGTGGTAAAAGTTTCGGGTCAATCGGAGACCTTTTAAAATTTGGACGCAGATGCATTTTGGGCTAAATTGTAACTTTTGAAAAGTTCAAGGACCAAAGTGCAAATTAGCCAATTAAATATCGAGGATAGTAATTAAAAGATTAGTGACGGAAAATAATAATATTGAGTTAGTATTATTTATTTGGATATAAATAATACGTATAAGATGGATAATTAATCATTTGGTTAAAAGAGTAAGTTTAAAAGGGAAATGGTTTAAGTTAAAGAGTTAAAGGACTAAAATGACTAATTAGCCAAATATATGTATATGATTTGAAGGAGCTGGAACCATCCAGAGAGGAGAATGAAAGAAATGTTACAGAGCGAGAGAAATTCGACGATCGATTACGATCCGTCGCCGTTTCGCCGTTTCTCGTCCAAATCGCGAGTTCTTTATATCGATTCGTTCGGAATTTGATTCTCTATCAACTACGGGCATCAAACTAAGGTAAAATTGAAGTTTGATTTCGGAATTTGATAGATTTAGGGCTGTTTTGGTTTGAAACGAATCAAACGAACCGTAATCACGTCGGTTTTGACGTTTTTGATGATTATTGAGTTGAATATTGTATTATATTGATATAGAAACATGTTGGGATGAGTTAGGAATGTCGGGAGCATGACGAGATGAGGTTTGAGGCTGTTTGAAGGTGTCGCACGACGTGCAACAATGTCTCACGACGTGCGACATAACCTCGTGACGCGAGCGGACTTGCGATTGGCATAATTTCTTCGTTCGGACTCGGAATTGAGCGATTCTTGCGGCCACGGAACGAGGAAAGGATCCTCTATGATTTTGCAGCATCAAATCAAGGTAAGAGTTTTGTTTTGATGGTGAAATTTTCTGAGTTAGTGGCTGTTTCGTTTGAAAAGTTACGTTTGAATCGTTCGGATATAAATCGAGTTGCTCTTGATACGTTTGAGGTGTAAAATGATAAGTTAAGTGTTTATATGAGTTAGATGCGACTTGGTATGAGTTTTGGATGATTTGGGGCCTCAGAAATGGTCCAGAGCATGTCAGAAACATCATACCCGAAGTGGGCACGACGTGCACCACCAGAAGTGCACGACGTGCACCACCAGGGGTGCACGACGTGCACAAGGAAGGGCACGATGTGCCCTTCATGAAAAATGAGGGGCACGACGTGCCCTACCTCTATCGTGACCTCCGGGGGACTTCCGGGAGCGAAAATTGGCTTCCGATGACATGATACGGGTGTAGAACTCTGACTAATGTCTTAAAATGAATATTAATAAGACATTATAGCAATGAACATTAGCATGATGAGTAATCAAGATATGAATAGAGATCTATAGAGAAAGATACGTTTAGAGCACGACGTTCGTGATTTTGTCGTGTTAGGTATCTAGTGCAGTTTTTAAGAATAGGATTCTCTTACTATATGTTTTGATGATATAATCCTATGATAGATGTGACAGACTATTGAGCTACGAGTATGACGAACCAAGAAGCTCGACGAGGATTGACGGACCAGTCTCCTAGAGCTTACGTTCGGATATAAGGAATAGCGGTCACTATGAGTTGCATCTTACTTTCGCGTATAATTTATAAAAGCTAATTTCATATATGATAAGTATTTCTGTGAAATACATCGCATTTATATGATTTGTTTGTATGAGATGTTGTCATGTTCGATTGCTTTGATGTATCAACTTTGTGGTAATGTCTCGAGTCTGTATGAGATATGAGAGAATAGTTCGTGCGATTCGAATTAAACACATCGGTTGGCTTCGCTATCGATGTCAGACGTATGAGATACATCGGTTGGCTTTGCTATCGATGTCAGGCGTATGAGATACATCGGTTGGCTTCGCTATCGATGTCAGGAATATAGGATACATCGGTTGGCTTTGCTATCGATGTCAGACATGTAGGATACATCGGTTGGCTTTGCTATCGATGTCAGGTGGATGAGGTTAAGTATGATAGTTATTAAATGAAAAATCATAAATTATATTTTGAGTATGCGATGTTATAATTTTAATGATACCATTAGTAACTTGCAAACTCACTCAGTATTTTCCCAAATACTGACCCCTCACTCTAATGTTTGCAGGTATTAGAAGTCGGATCAGACAAGCCACCTCCATTGTGCCAGAAGTCATTGGACTTGCACAAGTATGAGTTCCTAGAGATGCAGTAGTCAGTAGTGGTCAGTATTAGATAGACGCTTTAACTTCAAATGGTATTTTAAATGTAAACTCAGATATAATATTTTAATAACTATAATTATATTATTTAAAACAGTTTTCCGAAAATATTTTATAAACAATATTATACTTTTAAATGCGAATAATTTAAAACTGTTTTAGGCTTGCTACGGGTTTCGGAGCTACCATTCCCATTCCCTAGCGCCGGTCTCGGCTCAATAATTTGGCTCGTGACAATTAAAGACTAAACATAACAAGAATCATGCTTTAAAACACAGCCAAGAATTCGGCAGCAACAAACCAAACAAAACAGCCAAGAACAATCAAAAACGATAAAACGACGGCGCGGATAATAGAGAGATTAACGTACCAAATTACGATTTTGAAGTGTAGAATCGAAGAAGACGATGTCTACTACAGCTGAGATAAAACGGATCTCTAAACGATGCTAAAATGAAGGAGAACGAATCAACGAACGAAAGTGTCGATTTTGATAGCAAAAACTGAGAATAAGCAAGAAAGCTTCCCGAAATCCAACAATGAAGAGAATGATTTGGACGTGAAAGCAGTAAATCTTGGAGAAGAATGTGACGGCTAGGGTTTTTATGAGTGTAAGAATAATATTAGGTTTATAAACGAGTATATATATAAGCAAAGAAAGGAAGAAGTTGCAGTACGCAAAACAGAAGGAATAAACAAATGTTGGTTCGTAGAAGCTGAAATCGTCTGGGACATGACCAATCCCATGGGCCAATCCCATTGCTCATGGCCCAGCTCAACCCAAGAGAAAAGAATAACATTGAACCAACCCAAACAAAACACAATCTGAACCACGAATCCGAAAACGATCCCGAAAATTACCGTAAACTCATCCGAATTTTTTTTAAAAAAAATGGGTACTAGAATAACGTTTTAAAGATTTGGCATAAATCGCTAAAAATGTTAAACATTTGGTTTTGTTTCGTAACATTTGTAAACGTTTGGTTTAAATCGCTAAAAAGGTGAAACGTTTGGATTTGTTACGTAACGTTTGTAAACGTTTGGCTTAAATTGCTCAAAAGGTGAAACGCTTGGATTTGTTTCGTAACTTTTGTAAACCTTTGGTTTAAATTGCTAAAAAGGTGAAACACTTGGATTCGTTTCGTAACGTTTGTAAACGTTTGGCTTAAATCGCTAAAAATGTGAAACGTTTGGTTCTGTTCCGTATCGTTTGGCTTAAATCTCTAAAAATATGAAACTTTTGGATTTGTTTCATAACGTTATAAACGTTTGGTTTTGTTTCGTAATGTTTTTAAACGTTTGGCTTAAATCGCTAAAAAAGGGAAACGTTTGGATTTGTTTGGTAACGTTTCTAAACGTTTGGTTTAAATCGCTTAAAAGGTGAAACGTTTGGATTTGTATTGTAATGTTTGTAAACAAACGTTTGGCTTAAATCGATAAAAAGGTGAAACGTTTGGGTTTCTTTTGTAATGTTTGTAAACGTTTGGCTTAAATCGCTAAAAAGGTGAAACGTTTGGATTTGTTTCGTAACGTTTGTAAATGTTTGGCTTAAATCGCTTAAAAATTGAAACGTTTGGATCTGTTACGTAATGTTTGTAAACGTTTGGCTTACATTGCTAAAAAGGTGAAACGCTTGGATTTTTTTCGTAACGTTTGTAAACGTTTGGCTTAAATTGCTAAAAAGGTGAAACGCTTGGATTTGTTTCGTAACTTTTGTAAACGTTTGGCTTTGTTTCGTATTGTTTGTCAACGTTTGGCTTAAATTGCTAAAAATGTGAAACGTTTGGTTTTGTTTCGTAATGTTTTAATGTCACGACCCAATTTCACAAATCGCGACCGGCGCTAGGGTATGGGTATGGTCGTACCAAAACCCATAGCAAGCCTCGCGGATAAACTTAAATAGAATTAAACCTGCAAGAAAACCACTGCTCGGGGGCAACCGAGACTCCAACCTAAGTCTAGCAGTTTATATAATACTTAAATAATAACTTAAATATCTGAACTGCTCGGCTAGAATCCGAAACTCAAAGAATGCCTTATATAAATCAAATCCAATGTATAACATGCTAACAACGATAATAAATAGTCGGACCACTCCGATAAACGAAAGTAAAAGATAATCATAAATGACCGACTAATCCTACTGCGGTTTAAGAGTATAAAACAGTTGACTGGCTTATTAAACAAAAGAACCTCCGAAGGAATCAAGAAAATCGGAGATCGACCAACTCTCTCAAATCATTAGTCTGGAAAAATTGGGAAAACAACGTGGTCAGATATACTGAGATGAGTTCTGTCACGATCCATTTTCATGAATCGTGACCGGCGCTAGGGTATGGGTATGGTTGTACCAAAACCCGTAGCTAGCCTTGCGGATAACCAACTTAAACAACTATAACAATGTACCTGCAGAAAACCACATGCTCTGGGGCAACCGAGACTTCAACATAGTCTAGCAGTACAATAAGCAACATATATTCAAAGTATGCTATCTCAACTTATAACTCCAACAATGTGGGAATATATTATGAATATCATAAACATTGTAATCATGCCAAAAGCGATAAAGTAATTACCAACAAACAACTGTCTAAAAATATAGTATAAGGCTAAAACATAAATAATCTGATACTACTACTGCGGTCTAAGAGTTTAAAACAGTTCGACTCTCTTATTCTGAAAATAAAATAAAAACCTCCGGGAATGAAGAAACGGAGATCGACCAAAGCTCAAATCATAAACCTGGAAAATTTGGGAAAACAACGTGGTCAGATTTACTGAGTAGAGTTTATATAACCATTTACATTTATTAAGTTGAAAACCGTTAAAAGCGTTTAATAAAACATTTTTCATTATGGATTATCAATGAAATCCTAAACCACAATTCTAAATCCATTGTCGTGTCGGTGAGACGGATCTCAATAACCGATCCCCGACTATCACTTAATAAATATTGAGCCCAGGAGACGTATCTTCCACCGGTGCCCTCACTAAGGTGAGACGTATCTCAAACCTACCTCAATACCATAATCATTACCGGTGCGCACGCAGTCCCAATGATGCCCATCGAGTAGCACGTTCCAAATCAAATCCACAATGCCGAAAACAGTTCAAAAGCTGCTTATACATATATATATATGTACAAAATAATACGTTTGCTTAATAAAGAGGTAAATAGAGATATAAACTCACTGCTTGCTAAATCCACGTGATCCTGACAAGCACCTAACTCTGGTTCGCCTCTGAAGTACGAACAGTCGACGGGTCTAAATAAAATATTAAAATCATAATTAAAATCAGACCCTAACTCTAATGAGTACTAGACACCACATAGGACTAGCACAACGCAAAACCAAGTCACATTTAATAAACACTTATATTAAATGCATTCCAAATATAACCCAAGTTATAAAGTACAAATCATATAAACATATTTAAAATGGTACATAAAATAATTAAATAAATCCGAGTTAAAATCCATATTAGTGAGTCAGCCGAGTTATTAAAAACTACCAAGTTTCTTCCCACTTGTTGGGCGACCACAGTCTAACCCAAACCAAAACTTTATTAAATTTATAAACCCGAGTTTATAATATAGATACTTGATAAATCATTATCTATATTAAAATAGAATTTAGTATTTTATAATTCAAGTAACCCAAGTTACAACAAAAACTTAATTATTTTAAGTTATAAAAGTCTAGGGACTAAACTGTACTTTAGCCAACTAGGGACTAAACTGTACTTTAACCAAATTGATATCCGAAATCAAATTAATTGCTTTTGTTTATAATTAAAACCAACCATAAAGTTATTAACCAAAAATCCACTTAATTAAGTTATAAAATAAGTTCAGGGGCTAATTTGTAAATTAGCCAATTTTATGCCAATTTGATATTCTTATTTAAATAAAATTACCCGAGTAATTATATTAGCTAAATTTATCAATAGCTATCGTTTTTGACTTAAAAATTATAATCAAATCTGTATTCAAGTTGTTATCAAACAAAAGTAACTTGAGGGACTTATTAGCTTCAAACAAAAATCAATGGTGATCAAAGTTGCCTTTATACCATCTTCTCCAAATTTGAATCTGTAACTCACCCGCCCCCATTATACTTCCAAATCATGAAGTAGTTGTATCAAAACCATAACAGAATATAACAAACAAGCCAACCAATTACCAAGCCCATGATTCTTAACAACTTAACTAACAAATTCATATCATCGAATCAAGAACGGAACCAACGATTCAACACAACAAGCAACAACTGACATCGATTTAAGGATTAGAAACGGTGAGGTAAAACTCTAGACGGAAACATAAACTATTATCGTTTAATCATTCCAAAGGATTTGTATCAATTAAAACAGTAACATCAAAGCCAAAAAGGAAGGGAACATTCGGCATAATTGAATTTAATAAGAAACAGAACTTAGTTTGCGTACCAATGCGATGAAACGGCGGCGATTGAAACGAGATCGGCAGCACACCGTTTGGCGAAAACAGGATGCGAGTTGTAGATACGAGAGTCTAGAATCTCTGAGATTAAACGGAATTGATTTCGATCTATAAACGAATGAGAACGATCAACAATTTGGAGATGCCGTTACTAAGCCTAAACTGAAATCAAGTATAATGAAAGAAACTAAGCACGAACACTTACCGGATTGGAATGGAGGGATGAACGATGATTGAAGATGAAGTCAGATGTTAAGGTGAGGAATGGCGGCTGAGTTTGTGAAATAGAGAATGAAATTTAGGTTAGGAAAAGAAGAAACGTAACAGGTTACGTTTTTAAAAGAGAAAGGAATTGTTGAGTTTCATAAGCTGCAATATAGCTTATTCATATAACATGGAATTGTGAGCCTTTCATCAATACAAGAATGGGCCACGTTAAAGAAGAAAACAATGCATGGGTATTCATTTCATGCATGGCATATTTTTTTTTTTTAAATTTAATAATACACACTAAACACGAATCGGACCACAATCGAATCAACGAGCGACTAAAATAAAATAAAATAAAATATAATAATAATAATAAATTACTTAAGATTTGATGGAAATGAAAAAAAATTAAAATTAAAATTCAAAACGAAAATAATTCAAAAATACGGTATATTACATTCTCCCCAACTTATTAGAAATTCGCCCTCGAATTTAAAATGCAAATATCAAAACTTAACGGCACAACACGCACAGAAACAATCAATTAGAACACATAAGCAACGATACATGTACCTCAAGGAAAGAGGAAAGGATAACGTTTCCGTATATCGGACTCCGTCTCCCAAGTGCACTCCTCAACAGAATGATTCCGCCACAGAACTTTGACCATCGGAATCTCCTTGTTCCGTAACCTACGCACTTGCGTATCGACAATCTCCACTGGCTGTTCCTCATAGGACAGCTCCTGGTCAATCTCAACGCTCTGGGGCACAATCACATGTGAAGGATCTGAGATGCACTTCCTCAGCATAGAAACATGAAAAACAGGATGCATTAACGACATGTCTAGCGGCAGAACCAGACGATAAGCCACAGCTCCAATCCTCTCTGAAATCTCATAGGGACCAATGTACCTTGGTGCCAACTTTCCCTTGACACCAAAACGAACCACGCCTTTCATAGGCGAAACCCGAAGAAACACAAAGTCTCCCACCTGAAACTCGATGTCTTTCCTCTTCGGATCAGCATAACTCTTATGCCGACTAAAAGCTGTCTCCAACCTCCGTTTTATCAACGGTACCTTCTCTGAGGTAATCTGAATAATCTCAGTACCAGACAACTTCCGCTCGCCGACCTCTTCCCAGCAGATAGGAGATCGACACTTGCGTCCGTACAGAGCCTCATAAGGTGCCATCTCAATTCTCGCATGGTAACTATTGTTGTAGAAAAACTCAATCAACGGCAAATGAGTATCCCAGCTACCCTGAAAATCAAGAATGCACATCCTGAGCATATCCTCCAACGTCTGAATAGTCCTCTCAGACTGACCGTCAGTCTGAGGATGAAAAGCTGTACTGAAGTCCAATCGAGAACCCAAGGACTCCTGTAACGCTTTCCAGAACCTCAAAGTGAAGACCGACCCTCTGTCAGAAACAATAGAAACCGGTACACCATGCAAACTTACAATCCTGTCGATGTACAACTGAGCCAACTTCGAAGCAGGATACGAAACCTTGATCGGAAGTAAATGAGCTGACTTGGTCATACAGTCAACTATCACCCAGATGGAATCGTACCCTTGTCGAGTACGTGGTACACCAACAACAAAGTCCATGGAAATCCGCTCCCACTTCCACTCTGGAATAGGTAGTGGCTGCAGATAGCCAAAAGGTCTCTGATGTTCCAGCTTCACCTGCTGGCAAGTCAGACACTTGAAAACGTACTCTGCAACATCTTTCTTCATTCCGCTCCACCAATACGTACCCTTGAGGTCATGGTACATCTTGGTAGATCCCTGATGAATACTGTAAGCTGACCTATGCGCTTCCTCCAGAATCTAGTCTCTCAAACCATCTGAATCCGGAACGCACAGTCTAGCACCAAACCTGAGAACTCCGTCGACAAAAACAAACTCGGAATTACCATCCAGATGGATCTCATCCATAATCCGTTTCAATTGTGGATCCTCAGCTTGTAAAGCTTTAATCCTATCAATCAAAACCGGCTGCACCTGCAGTTGTGCCAACAGACCACCATTCTAAGAAACCTGAAAACCGTAGCCCGAAGCTATCAAACCATGCCACTCCCTAACCATGGGTCTACGTCCAACCTCAGAAATATGAGCCAAACTGCCCGAAGACTTGCGACTCAACGCATCGGCTACCACATTAGCCTTTCCAGGATGGTACTGAATAGTATAGTCGTAGTCTTTCAGCAACTCTAGCCACCTCCTCTGTCTGAGATTCAACTCACGCTGATCAAAGATGTACTCCAGACTCTTGTGATCAGTGAAGATCTCGCAAGTCGCACCGTACAAGTAGTGCCTCCAGATCTTGAGAGCAAAAACCACAGCAGCTAATTCCAAGTCATGAGTAGGGTAATTCACCTCATGCTTCTTCAGCTGACGAGAAGCATAGGTGATCACCTGTCCATGTTGCATCAACACGCAACCTAAGCCAATCCGAGAAGCATCGCAGTACACAGTAAAACCCTCAATGCCAGAAGGCAACGCCAAAACAGGAGCTGTAGTTAGAATCTCTTTCAGCTTCTCGAAACTTGCCTCACACTTGTCGGTCCACTCAAACTTAACACCCTTCTGTGTCAGCTTAGTCAAAGGTGCAGACATTCGAGAGAAATCCTGCACGAACCGACGGTAGTAGCCAGCTAACCCAAGAAAACTCCTGATCTCGGTAACTGACCTCGGCCTCTGCCAATCCATGACCGCCTCAATCTTCTTCGGATCAACCTTGATCCCATCCTTCGACACCACGTGTCCTAAGAAGGTAACCTGTTCCAGCCAAAACTCGCACTTTGAGAACTTAGCATACAACTGATGCTCTCGCAAGGTCTGTAATATAGTCCTCAAGTGATAAGCATGCTCCTCCTCACTCCGAGAATAAATCAGGATATCATCAATGAAGACGATAACAAACTGATCTAAAAACGGCTTGAAAACCCGATTCATCATGTCCATAAACGCTGCTGGTGCGTTAGTCAACCCAAACGACATGACCAGAAACTCGAAATGCCCATAACGCGTTCTGAAAGCAGTCTTAGGCACATCGACATCCCGAATCCGAAGTTGATGATACCCGGATCTCAAGTCAATCTTGGAAAAGCACCTCGCACCCTGCAACTGATCAAACAAGTCGTCGATGCGAGGAAGAGGATATCTGTTCTTGATGGTAGCCTTATTCAACTGCCTATAGTCGATACAAAGCCGAAAGGAACCATCCTTCTTCTTAACAAACAGAACTGGAGCACCCCACGGAGAAGTACTCGGTCTGATGAAGCCACTGTCCAGAAGTTCTTGTAACTGCTCCTTTAACTCCTTCAGCTCAGCAGGAGCCATCCGATACGGCGGTATCGACATAGGACCAGTTCCAGGAACAACGTCAATGCAGAACTCGATATCCCGATCAGGTGGTAATCCAGGAAACTCCTCTGGAAAAACGTCAGTGAACTCATTCACTATAGGGACAGTGTTTATACTGCCCACCTCAGCATCCATGTCTCGAACCACATCTAAGAAAGCTTGACAACCCTTACTCATCATCCGCTTTGCCTTGATCGCAGAAATCAGATTCTTCGGTGTCTCCACCTTTTCCCCTTGAAAAGAAAAGGGTAGATCGCCTGGAATCCGAAACTCAACCGACTTCCCTCGACAGTCGATCGAAGCATAATGGCGTGCCAGCCAATCCATCCCCAAAATCACGTCAAAAGAAAGTACATCCAAAACAACTAAATCAGCACGTAAGTCTCTTCCATGGATAACCACGGAACACGATGGATACAAAACGTCCACCACCACACAGTCAGACAAGGGAGTAGAAACAGATAAAGGTTCACACAGATTTGTTGGTGTTACACCCAACTTAGCAGCAAAACACGTAGACACAAAAGAATGGGTTGCACCCGCATCAAATAAAACAAGAGCATCTATGAAAGAAATCTGAAGAGTACCTTGCACCACTGCGTTAGATGCATGAGCATCCTTAGGAGTCAAGGCGAAAACTCTGGCCTGACCCTGACTCTGCTGCTTTGAACTCTGTTCGGTACCATAGCTGCTAGAAACTCTACCGCCGTTGCCACGGCCTCCAAAACCACGCCCTCTAGAACCTCGGCCCCGCTGGCCACCAAAAGAAGCAGCAGGTTGAGAAAACCCTGCTGGTGTAGAGAACGATGGTCTCTGACTCTGATAAGATGGCTGAGCAACACTAGCTGCCGACATTTGCTGCCCAGATTCCTGACACTCTCTAGCAAAGTGACCCGGCTGGCCACAAGTAAAACAGCCTCCTGGTGCTAAACGACACTCGCCCGGATGTCGACGTCTACAGTTCTGGCAGAAAGGAAAACTAGCACCTCCGCTGTTACCGCGCCCAAAACTATGGCTGCTACCGCTGTTGGCTGAACTGTAGGTGTACGGCTGATAACTCTTCTTGACACCCCTCTTCTTGTTCTTGTACTGAGAAGGTGCCGATTAGTAGCTACTACCACCACTCTGCTGTCCAGGGCCAAAAGACTTCTTGGTCTGAGAAGGACCAGAAATATCCCCAAACTGTAATAACGAGCTCTCCATACGCCGAGCACTGTCTACTACGTCTGTAAAATCTCTGCGTGTCTCGGTCAGCAAACTCACAAAATCGCGCCCTAAACCTTTTACGTATCTGTTGTTCACCCTTTCCTGATCTGTCTGCAAGTCCGGCGCGAACCGACCCAACCTCACGAACTTTGTCGTGTACTCGGATACTGACCTATCATCCCTAATGAGTGAAAGCAACCTGTCTCTGTGACCATCTGTCACTGAAAACGGCAAGAAGAAGGCTCTGAATCTCGCCACAAACTGAGCCCAGGAGATGGTAGCCATGTCTGCATGAATAGAGCTACGAAACCAGTCCCCAGCTGAACCCTTCATTGACATCTCGACTAGAACGACGGTCTGACGCTCAGTAGCCTGTAGTCGCCGAGCATTCTGCTCAACCTCCTCGAGAAAGTCCAGTGCGTCTCCAGAACCGTCAAACTCTGTTGGCTTCAGCCTCATGTAAGCCAAAACCAAATCTCTGTCAGTGGTTCCGACACCACCAGCCTGTGGTTGCTGCTGCTGAACAATCTGACCCAACACTGCATACTAATCCTGCATGGCGACTTGTCCCGCCTGCAGCTGAACTTGGTTGAGTTGTAAAGCAGCAACTCCAACCAAAAATGTGTTGAAGTCAAAGTCCTCCAACTCAGGTTGTGCCCCACCTGGTGCTTGAGCACCTCCTGCAGCACCGCGTCCAACGCCTCTGCCTCTACCTCTGCCAGCTTGACCTCGGCCAGCTTGACCTCGGCCACCTCGACCTCGACCAGCTCGACCCCGACCAGCTGGACCTCTGCCTGCTAGTCCTCTACCAGCATGAACCTCTGGTTCATTCTGATCCACCTCCATAGAGATCGCGTCGTCAGCCTCAGCATTTTGCTGAGCCGCAGCACGAGTACGAGTATTCATTCCTAAGAATGAAACAAGAACAATTTAAATAACACATCAAATTTCATACCCAAGCATGAAATAGAACAAACACCAATTAAGATTTCCCGAGAAATCAACAGCAAAATAATTTATTCACCCAAGTGAAAACAACCATATAATAAGCAATAAGCAATTAAATTCACACGACTGACTCACGACATTCCTATAGGAGTAGGCAGAAAGTTTTGAAAACAAAAGATGACGTTTCAAGGACAAGACTCGAATCCTAATTCCGCAGTAGTTCCTAGGGCAAATCAACCACTTAACATGCCAAACAAATAAACAATTAACATTTAAAAGGCCTTGGTTTGAAACCAGGCTCTGATACCAACTTTGTCACGACCCATTTTCATGAATCGTGACCGGCGCTAGGGTATGGGTATGGTTGCACCAAAACCCGTAGCTAGCCTTGCGGATAACCAACTTAAACAGTTATAACAATGTACCTGTAGAAAACCACATGCTCGGGGGCAACCGAGACTTCAACCTAGTCTAACAGTACAATAAGCAACATATATTCAAAGTATGCTATCTCAACTTATAACTCCAACAATGTGGGAATATAATATAAATATCATAAACATTGTAATCATGCCAAAAGCGATAAAGTAATTACCAACAAACAACTGTCTAAAAATATAGTATAAGGCTAAAACATAAATAATCTGATACTACTACTGCGGTCTAAGAGTTTAAAACAGTTCGACTCTCTTATTCTGAAAATAAAATAAAAACCTCCGGGAATGAAGAAACGGAGATCGACCAAAGCTCAAATCATAAACCTGGAAAATTTGGGAAAACAACGGGGTCAGATTTACTAAGTAGAGTTTATATAACAATTTACATTTATTAAGTTGAAAACCTTTAAAAACGTTTAATAAAACATTTTCATTATGGATTATCAATGAAACCCTAAACCACAATTCTAAATCCATTGTCGTGTCGGTGAGACGTATCTCAATAACCGATCCCCGACTATCACTTAATAAATAGTGAGCCCAGGAGACGTATCTTCCACCGGTGCCCTCACTAAGGCGAGACATATCTCAAACCTACCTCAATACCATAATCATTACCGGTGCGCACACAGTCCCGATGAAGCCCATCGAGTAGCACGTTCCAAATCAAATCCACAATGCCGAAAACAGTTCAAAAGCTGCTTATACATATATATATATACAAAATAATACGTTTGCTTAATAAAGAGGTAAATAGAGATATAAATTCACTGCTTGCTAAATCCAAGTGATCCTGACAACCACCTAACTCTGGTTCGCCTCTGAAGTACGAAAGTCGACGGATCTAAATAAAATATTAAAATCATAATTAAAATCAGACTCTAACTCTAAAGAGTACTAGACACCACATAGGACTAGCACAACGCAAAACCAAGTCACATTTAATAAACACTTATATTAAATACATTCCAAATATAACCCAAGTTATAAAGTACAAATCTTATAAACATATTTAAAATGGTACATAAAATAATTAAATAAATCCGAGTTAAAATCCATATTAGTGAGTCAGCCGAGTTATTAAAAACTACCAAGCTTCTTCCCACTTGTTGGGCGACCACAGTCTAACCCAAACCAAAACTTTACTAAATTTATAAACCCGAGTTTATAATTTAGATACTTGATAAATAACTATCTATATTAAGATAGAATTTAATATTTTATAATTCAAGTTACCCAAGTTACAACCAAAACTTAATTATTTTAAGTTATAAAAGTCTAGGGACTAAACTGTACTTTAGCCAACTAGGGACTAAACTGTACTTTAACCAAATTGATATCCGAAATCAAATTAATTGCTTTTGTTTATAATTAAAACCAACCATAAAGTTATTAACCAAAAATCCACTTAATTAAGTTATAAAATAAGTTCAGGGGCTAATTTGTAAATTAGCCAATTTTATGCCAATTTGATATTCTTATTTAAATAAAATTACCCGAGTAATTATATTAGCTAAATTTATCAATAGCTATCGTTTTTGACTTAAAAATTATAATCAAATCTGTATTCAAGTTGTTATCAAACAAAAGTAACTTGAGGGACTTATTAGCTTCAAACAAAAATCAATGGTGATCAAAGTGGCCTTTATACCATCTTCTCCAAATTTGAATCTGTAACTCACCCGCCCCCATTATACTTCCAAATCATGAAGTAGTTGTATCAAAACCATAACAAAACATAACAAACAAGCCAACCAATTACCAAGCTCATGATTCTTAACAACTTAACTAACAAATTCATATCATCGAATCAAGAACGGAACCAACGATTCAACACAACAAGCAACAACTGACATCGATTTAAGGATTAGAAACGGTGAGGTAAAACTCTAGACGGAAACTTAAACTATATCGTTTAATCATTCCAAAGGATTTGTAACAATTTAAACAGTAACATCAAAGCCAAAAAGGAAGGAAACATTCGGCAGAATTGAATTTAATAAGAAACAGAACTTAGTTTGCGTACCAATGCGATGAAACGGAGGCGATTGAAACGAGATCGGCGGCACACCGTTTGGCGAAAACAAGGATGCGAGTTGTAGATACGAGAGTCTAGAATCTCTGAGATTAAACGGAATTGATTTCGATCTATAAACGAATGAGAACGATCAACAATTCGGAGATGCCGTTACTAAGCCTAAACTGAAATCAAGTATAATGAAAGAAACTAAGCACGAACACTTACCGGATTGGAATGGAGGGATGAACGATGATTGAAGATGAAGTTCAGATGTTAAGGTGAGGAATGGCGGCTGAGTTGGTGAAATAGAGAATGAAATTTAGGTTAGGAAAAGAAGAAACGTAGGAGGTTACGTTTTTAAAAGAGAAAGGAATTGTTGAGTTTCATAAGCTGCAATATAGCTTATTCATATAACATGGAAGTGTGGGCCTTTCATCAATACAAGAATGGGCCACGTTAAAGAAGAAAACAATACATGGGTTTTCATTTCATGCATGGCACATTTTTTTTTTAATTTAATAATACACACTAAACACGAATCGGACCACAATCGAATCAACGAGCGACTAAAATAAAATAAAATAAAATATAATAATAATAATAAATTACATAAGATTTGACGGAAATGAAAAAAATTAAAATTAAAATTTAAAACGAAAATAATTCAAAAATACGGGATATTACAAGTTCATAATGCTATTTACATTTATTAAGTTTAAAACCCTTAAAACCAAAACGTTTTATACTAATATACTTATATACTTGATTATGGAATGCAATATTGAAATGAAATCCCAAAGTATATATCTATATATATATCCCAAAGTATAATCCAAAGTAGATGGGAATAAATCCTCATCGAATCCCAAAGCAGGCCAGACATTGGTCAGCCAATCCCAAAGTACTTACCGGTGCACGCAGTCTCGATACAAGCCTATCAAGTAGCTCGTTTCAATCCAGATCCATAATCCTTAAAACAGTTTGCAAATAGTTGTAATACTAAAATAATTTGCGGTACTTAATAAAGCGGTAAATAACACTACAATCTCACTGCTTGCTTATCCACGTGATAATCTTGGCAAATAGCTAACCCTGCGTAGACTCCAAAGCACGAGCAGTCGACGAGTCTAAAACAAGGTATAAGTTAAAATCACATGAACCCCTAACTCTAAGAATACTAGACACCACGTAGGACTAGTATCTCAAACAACAACCAAGGTACAAGCCAAAGTAAATGCCACAACATATCATTCATACATATACAATCCATATCCAGAGTAATTTCAAAGTATACCAACAAGTTAAGCATAATTATGTTCCCCTTTGAAAACATAATCCGGAAGCTTAAATAACTTGAAAACCTTATGAAATCCCAAAGTAGTGAATTAGCCTTCAAGCTTAATCTCACATGTCGGACGATCCAAGTGTATCCCGACCCAAAGATACCAAAGTAAACCAAAGTATGAATCCGGAACCTTTAAATCAAAACATTGCTCATTTGAAAATACGGAACTCAACCTAACTTAACAACAAAGATGCACATTTACAACAAACCCAAAGCTAGCTACACTTGGCCAAAACACCCAAAGTAGACACAAGCGTGTCACAACACTTAAATATATTTTAAATATGCATATGAGTTCACCAACTCATATATAAAAATAGAGAAGCCAAATCAACCATTTACATGGCATAATAATTCCACCTTATATATTAACAACATGAAATCAAGCCAATGATCTTTAAACAATGCCAATATGTTACAAACATCTAAAATATTCTTAGAATTACTTATGGGCAGCCACTTATGTCTTGAACAACAATCAAGTCAAAACAAGTTGAATACATGCATTATGAATCCAAAAACCAACCTTAAATCTATCAAATTGGCCAAACAACATCAAGTTGAATTAATTATCTTAGAACAGCCCTAAGTATGGATTTCCAGCAATATAACATCACCCAAAACAGTAATTAATCATGACAAGATCAACCCAAGGACCTAGCATTCAATCCTAACAATTTACATTGTAAGTCTAGGGTATAACTCAATCGCAACACACACTAGAGTCATCCTAACATACAATTCAGATTCAACATAATAAAGACAGTAGATAAAACCATAACAACAACATCAACGAATCTAGAAAGTGATAGACACGATTTGGCGTAAAAATGGTACATACCCGATGTGAGATGATGAAACGAATTGAAGAACAAGTGAGATCAGATTAGAGGTGATATCTATAATACCCAAGTTCTGGAAAACAACGATTAACAAGTAAGGAATCGATACGAATGACGGAGCTATGATTTCGTAAAGGAAAAGTGTAAGAATTTACTTACCAAAGCCACACGATTGAAGAGATGGAAGAGAAGAGATCCAATTCGGAGTGTTTTTATGATTAGGGTTCCGCTAGGGTTTGTAAAAAGTGAAAAAGAGCGTTTAAAATCAGATAACGGGTCTATTTATAGATTCCGAATCAAAGTTACAGGTGAGGGCGCGATGGGAGGCGCGATCGTCCCATCGCGCCTTCACAGCCGCACACAAACAGCCTGGGGCATGTTGTGAGGCGCGATGGCCCATCGCGCCCTCCAACGCGCCTCAAATTTTGATCCAACGGTCAACTTTATCTCTTGCACAGCATATCCAAAAATAAGCTCGATCAACGGTTAAATTTGGGGATATGGATGTTTTATCAAAACATGTCAGATTCAAAAGGCACACAGACACATCATCGATTATAATCCGGATGCAAATCAAATTGCTATCGAAAACCCACACAAAACATGTGACACATACAAGCTACAAACCAAACCCCAAAGTAAATGTCACACTTGCTAATTCCACCTTAAACGATCTGGAACCGAGTCAGAAAAACAACGAAACCATGACGGAAAAACACGGGATATTACATTTAAACGTTTGGTTTGTTTTGTATCGTTTTTGTAAAATTTTGGCTTAAATCGCTAAAAAGTCGAAACGCTTGGATTTATTTCGTAACGTTTCTAAACGTTTGGCTTAAATCGGAAAAATGGGAAAATGTTTGGATTTGTTTGGTAACGTTTGTAAACGTTTGGCTTAAATCGCTAAAAAGGTGAAACGTTTGGATTTGTTTCGTGATGTTTTTTTGGCTTAAATTGCTAAAAAGGTGCTTGGTTTTGTTTTGTAACGTTTTAAACGTTTAGCTTAAATCGCTAAAAAGGTGAAACGTTTGTTTTTGTTCCGTAATGTTTGTAAACGTTTGACTTAAATAGCTAAAAAGGTGAAACGTTTGGTTTAATTTTAAAATGTTTGGCTTAAATCGCTAAAATGGGAAAACATTTGGATTTGTTTCGTAATGTTTGTAAACGTTTGGCTTAAATTGCTAAAAAGGTGTAACGTTTGGATTTGTTTCGTAACGTTTGTAAACCTTTGGCTTAACTCGCTAAAATGGGGAAACGCTTGGATTTGTTTCGTAAATGTTTGGCTTAAATCGCCAAAAAGTTGAAACGATTGGAATTGTTTCGTAATGTTTGAAAACGTTTGGCTTCAATCACAAAAAAGAAGAAACATTTGGATTTGTTTCGTAACGTTTGTAAACATTTGGCATTAATAGCTAAAATGGTAAAACGTTTGGATTTGTTTCGTAACATTTGTAAACGTTTGGATTTCTTTCGTAACGTTTGTAAACGTTTGGTTTTGTTTCGTAACGTTTAGAAACGTTTGGCTTAAATCGCTAAAATGAGGAAACGTTTGGATTTGTTTCGTAACGTTTGTAAATGTTTGGCTTCAATCGCTGAAAAGGTGAAACGTTTGGATTTGTTTCGTAACGTTTGTTAACGTTTGGCTCAAATTGCTAAAAATATGAAATGTATGTTTTTATTCCGTAATGTTTGTAAACATTTGGATTCATTTCGTAACGTTTTAAAGATTTGGCTTATATTGCTAAAAAGATTAAACATTTTGTTTTATTTCGTAACATTTGTAAACGTTTGGCTTAAATCGCTAAAAAGGTGAAACGTTTGGATTTGTTTCGTAACGTTGGTAAACGTTTGGCTTAAATTTCTAAAAAGGTGAAACGCTTGGATTTGTTTCGTAACTTTTGTTAACGTTAGGTTTAAATCATTAAAAATAGGAAACACTTGTATTTTGTTTCGCAATGTTTGTAAACGTTTTGCTTAAATCGCTAAAAATGTGAAACGTTTGGTTTTGTTTCGTAACGTTTTAAGCGTTTGATTTTGTTTCGTATCGTTTGTAAACGTTTGACTTAAATCACTAAAAAGGGGAATCGTATGGATTTGTTTCGTAACGTTTGTAAACGTTTGTAAACGTTTGGCTTAAATCGCTTAAAGGGTCAAATGTTTGGATTTGTTTCATAACTTTTGTAAATAAACGTTTGGCTTAAATCGCTAAAAAGGTTAAACGTTTGGATTTTTTTAACGTGTTTATATGTTTATATTTGTTTCCTAATATTTGTAAAAATCTGGCTTAAATCGCTTAATAGGTAAAACGTTTAAATTTGATTCATAACGTTTGTAAACATTTGGCTTAAATTGCTAAAAAGGTGAAACGCTTGGATTTGTTTCGTAAAGTTTTTAAAGGTATGGCTTTGTTTCGTAACGTTTGTAAAAGTTTGGCTTAAATTGCTAAAAATATGAAACATTTGGATTTATTTCGTAACATTTTAAACGTTTGGTTTTGTTTCGTATCGTTTGTAAAAGTTTGGCTTGAATTGCTAAAAAGGTGAAACGCTTGGCTTTGTTTCGTAACGTTTGTAAACGTTTGGCTTGAATAGCCAAAATGGGAAGATGTTTGGATTTGTTTCGTAATGTTTGTAAACGTTTGGCTTAAATCGCTAAAAAGGCAAAACGTTTGGATTTGTTTCGTAATGATTTTTGGCATAAATTGCTAAAAAGGTGAAACGCTTGGATTTATTTCGTAATGTTTTAAACGTTCGGCTTAAATCGCTAAAAAGGTGAAACGTTTTTTTTGTTCCGTAACGTTTGTGAACGTTATACTTAAATCACTAAAAAGTTGAAACGTTTTGTTTAATATCAAAATGTTTGGCTTAAATCGCTAAAAAAGGGAAAACGTTTGGATTTGTTTCATAGCGTTTGTAAACGTTTGGCTTAAATCGCTAAAAAGGTGAAACATTTGGATTTGTTTCGTTACGTTTTAAATGTTTGGCTTAAATTGCTAAAATGGGGTAACATTTGGATTTGTTTCGTAACATTTGTAAACGTTTGACTTAAATCGCTAAAACGGTAAATTGTTTTTGATTTGTTTCTTAATGTTTGTAAACGTTTGGCTTATATTGCTAAAAAGGTGAAACGCTTGCATTTGTTTTGTAACGTTTGTAAACGTTTGGCTTATATCGCTAAAAAGGTGAAATAGTTTTATTTGTTTCGTAATGTTTGTAAACATGTTGCTTATATCGCAAAAAGGGGAAACGTTTGGATTTGCTTCGTAATGTTTGTGAACGTTTGGCTTAAATCGCAAAAATGGGGGAAACGTTTGGATTTGTTTCGTAACGTTTGTAAACGTCTGGCTTAAATTGATAAAAATGTGAAACGTTTGTTTTTGTTCCGTAATGTTTGTAAACGTTTGGATATATTTAGTAACGTTTTAAGTATTTGGTTTAAATCGGTAAAAAGGTTAAACGTTTGGTTTTGTTTCGTAACGTTTTTTGGCTTAAATTGCTAAAAAGGTGAAATGCTTGGATTTGTTGCGTAACATTTTAAACGTTTGGCTTAAATCGCTATAAAGGTGAAATGTTTGTTTTTATTCCGTAACGTTTGTAAACGTTTGACTTAAATCGCTAAAGAGGTGAAACGTTTGGTTTAATTTCAAAACATTTGGCTTAAATCGCTAAAATGGGAAAACGTTTGGATTTGCTTCGTAACGTTTGTAAACGTTTAGCTTAAATCGCTAAAAAGGTTTAACGTTTGGATTTGTTTTTTAACGTTTGTAAACGTTTGGCTTCAATCACTAAAAAGTTGAAACATTTGGATATATTTCGTAAAGTTTTAAACATTTCGCTTAAATCACTAAAATGGGTAAACATTTGGATTTGTTTCGTAACATTTGTAAACGTTTGACTTAAATCGCTAAAAAGGTTAAACGTTTGGATTTGTTCGTAACGTTTGTAAATGTTTGGCTTATATTGCAAAAAAAAGTGAAACGCTTGGATTTGTTTCGTAACGTTTGTAAATGTTTGGCTTAAATCGCTAAAAAGGTGAAACATTTGGATTTGTTTCGTAATGTTAATAAATGTTTGGCTTCAATCGCAAAAAAGGGGAAACGTTTGGATTTGTTTCGTAACGTTTGTAAGTGTTTGGCTTAAATCGCTAAAATGTGGAATCTTTGGATTTATTTCATAGCGTTTGTAAACGTTTGGCTGAAATCGCTAAAAAGGTGAAACATTTGGATTTGTTTTGTACCGTTTATAAACGCTTGGCTTAAATCGCTTAAATGGGAAAACGTTTGGATTTGTTTCCTAACATTTGTAAACATTTGGATTTGTTTCGTAAGGTTTGTAAACGTTTGGTTTTGTTACGTAACATTTTTAAATGTTTGGCTTAAATTACTAAAATGGGGAAAGGTTTGGATTTGTTTCTTAACGTTTGGCTTCAATCGCTAAATAGGTGAAACGTTTGGATTTGTTTTGTAACGTTTATAAACGTTTGGCTTAATTTGCTAAAAATGTGAAAAGTTTGTTTTTGTTCCGTAATGTTTGTAAACGTTTGGATTTGTTTCGCAACGTTTCTAAATGTTTGGCTTAAATAGCTAAAAAGGTGAAACGTTTGGATTTGTTTTATAACGTTTGTAAACGTTTGGCTTAAATTGCTAAAAAGGTGAAACGTTTGGATTTGTTTCGTAATATTTGTAAACGTTTGGCTTAAATCACTAAAAAGGTGAAACGCTTGGATTTGTTTCGTAATGTTTGTAAACGTTTGGCTTAAACTGCTAAGAAGGTGAAACACTTGGACTTGTTTCGTAACATTTGTAAGCGTTAGGCTTAAATGGCTAAAAAGGTGAAACGCTTGGATTTGTTTCGTTACATTTGTAAACGTTTGGCTTTGTTTCGTATCATTTGCAAACGTTTGAGTTAAATTGCTAAAAATATGAAACATTTGGATTTGTTTCGTAACGTTTTAAATGTTTGGTTTTGTTTCGTATCATTTGTAAAATTTTGGCTTAAATCGCTAAAAAGTTGAAATGCTTGGATTTGTTTCGTAACGTTTGTAAACGTTTGTCTTCAATCGCCGAAATGGGAAAACGTTTGGATTTGTTTTGTAACATTTGTAAATGTTTGCCTTAAATCGCTAAAAAGGTGAAACATTTGGATTTATTTCGTAACGTTTGTAAACGTTTGGCTTAAATCGCTTAAATGGGAAAACGTTTGGATTTGTTTCGTAACATTTGTAAACATTTTGATTTGTTTCGTAAGGTTTGTAAACGTTTGGTTTTGTTTCGTGATGTTTGTAAACGTTTGGCTTAATCGCTAAAATGGGGAAAGGTTTGGATTTGTTTCTTAACGTTTGTAAACATGGCTTCAATCGCTAAATAGGTGAAACGTTTGGATTTGTTTCGTAACGTTTATAAACGTTTGGCTTAAATTGCTAAAAATGTGAAAAGTTTGATTTTTTTTCGTAATATTTGTAAACGTTTGGATTTGTTTCGCAACGTTTGTAAACGTTTGGCTTAAATAGCTAAAAAGGTTAAAATGTTTGGATTTGTTTCGTAATGTTTATAAACGTTTGGCTTAAATCGCTTAAAAGGTTAAACGTTTGGATTTGTTTCTTAACGTTTGTAAACGTTGGCTTAAATCGCTTAAAAGTTGAAGCGTTTGGATTTGTTTCGTAATGTTTGTAAACGTTTGGCTTACATTGCTAAAAAGGTGAAACGCTTGGATTTGTTTCGTAACGTTTGTAAACGTTTGGCTTAAATTGCTAAAAAGGTGAAACGCTTGGATTTGTTTCGTTACTTTTGTAAACGTTTGGCTTTGTTTCATATTGTTTGTCAACGTTTGGCTTAAATTGCTAAAAATGTGAAACGTTTGATTTTGTTTTGTATTGTTTTAAAAGTTTGGTTTGTCTCGTATCGTTTTTTGTAAAATTTTGGCTTAAATCGCCAGAAAAGTCGAAACGTTTGGATTTGTTTCATCACGTTTGTAAACGTTTGGCTTAAATCGGCAAAATGGGAAAACGTTTGGATTTGTTTGGCAACGTTTGTAAACATTTGACTTAAATCGCTAAAATGGTGAAATGTTTGAATTTGTTTCGTAACGTTTGTAAAGTATGGCTTATATTGCTAAAAAGGTGAAACGTTTGGATTTGTTTCGTAATGTTTGTAAACGTTTGGCTTAAAACGTTAAAAAGGTGAAACAGTTGGATTTGTTTCATTATATTTGTAAACGTTTGGCTTCAATCGCAAAAAAGTGGAAACGTTTGGATTTGTTTCGTAGTGTTTGTAAACGTTTGGCTTAAATCGCGAAAATGGTGAAACTTTTGGATTTGTTTCATCATGTTTGTAAACGTTTGGCATAAACCGCTAAAAAGGGGAAACGTTTGGATTTGTTTCGTAACGTTGTAAACGTTTGGCTTAAATCGCTTAAATGGGGAAACATTTGGATTTGTTTCGTAACGTTTGTAAACATTTGGATTTCTTTCGTAACATTCGTAAACGTTTGGTTTTGTTTCGTAACGTTTATCAACGTTTGGCTTAAATCGCTAAAATGGGGAAACGTTTTGATTTGTTTCTTAACGTTTATAAACTTTTGGCTTCAATCGCTAAAAGGGTGAAACGTTTGGATTTGTTTCGTAACGTTTATAAACGTTATGCTGAAATTGCTAAAAATGTGAAAAGTTTGTTTTTATTCTGTAATGTTTGTAAACGTTTGAATTTGTTTCACAACGTTTGTAAACTTTTTTAAACGTTTGGCTTAAATGGCTAAAAAGGTGAAACATTTGGATTTGTTTCGTAACGTTTGTAAACATTTGCCTTAAATCGCTAAAATGAAGAAACGCTCTGATTTGTTTCGTAATGTTTGTGAACGTTTGGATTTGTTTCGTAACGTTTGTAAACCTTTGGTTTTGTTTCGTAACGTTTATTAACGTTTGGCTTAAATCGCTAAAATGGGGAAACATTTGGATTATTTTCATAACGTTTGAAAAGGTTTGGCTTAAATCGCTAAAAATATGAAACGTTTGAATTTGTTTCGTAACGTTTTAAACGTTTGGTTTTGTTTTGTAACGTTTGTAAAGGTTTGGCTTAAATCGCTAAAAATGTGAAACGTTTGGATCTGTTTCGTAATTTTTTAAACGTTTGGTTTTATTTCGTAACGTTTGTAAACGTTTCGCTTAAATTGCTATAAAGGGGAAACGTTTGGATTTGTCTCCTAACGTTTGTAAAGGTTTCGCTTAAATTGCTAAAAAGGTGAAACGCTTGGATTTGTTTCGTAAGGTTTGTAAACGTTTGGCTTAAATTCTTATAATGGTGAAACGCTTAGATTTGATTTGAATAGTTTGTAAACGTTTGGCTTATATTGCTAAAAAGGTGAAACGCTTGGATTTGTTTCGTAACTTTTGTAAACGTTTGGCTTAAATTGCTAAAAAGGTGAAATATTTGGATTTGTTTCGTAACCTTTGTAAATGTTTGGCTTAAATCGCTAAAAAGGTGAAACATTTGAATTTGTTTCGTAACGTTTGTAAACGTTTGGCTTAAATAGCTAAAGAGGTGAAACGTTTGGATTTGTTTCGTAACGTTTGTGAACGTTTGGCTTCAATCGCAAAAAAGGTGAAACGTTTGGATATGTTTCGTAACGTTTGTAAATGTTTGGCTTCAATCGCTAAAATGGTGAAATGTTTGGATTTGTTTCATAACGTTTCGCTTAAATCACAAAAATGGGGAAACGTTTAGATTTGTTTCGTAACGTTTGTAAACGTTTGGCTTAAATTGCTAAAAAGGTGAAATGTTTGGTTTTGTTACTTAACGTTTGTAAACGATCGGCTTAAATCGTTGAAAATGTGAAACATTTGGATTTTTTTTTCGTAACGTTTATAACCATTTGGCTTAAATTGCTAAAAAGGTGAAATGCTTGGATTTGTTTAGTAACGTTTGTAAACGTTTGGGTTAAATTGCTAAAAAGGTGAAACGCTTTTTTTTTGTTTCGTAACGTTTGTAATGGTTTGACTTAAATTGCCAAAAAGGTGAAACTCTTGGATTTGTTTCGGAACATTTGTAAACATTTAGATTAAATTGCTAAAAAGGTGAAATGCTTGGATTTGTTTCGTAACGTTTGTAAACGTTTGGCTTAAATTGCTAAAAAGGTGAAACGCTTGGTTTTGTTTCACAACATTTGTAAAGGTTTGGCTTAAATCACTAAAAATGTGAAATGTTTGGATTTGTTTCGTAATGTTTTAAACGTTAGGTTTTCTTTCATAACATTTGTAAACGTTTGGCTTAAATCGCGAAAAAGAGGAAACGTTTGGATTTGTTTCGTAACATTTGTAAACGTTTGGCTTAAATCGCTAAAAAGGCGAAACGTTTGGATTTGTTTCGTAACATTTGTAAACGTTTGGCTTAAATTGCTAAAAAGGTGAAACGTTTGGATTTGTTTTGAACCGTTTGTAAACGTTTGGCTTAAATCGCTAAAAAGGGGAAACGTTTGGATTTGTTCCGCAACGTTTGTAAACGTTCGGCTTAAATTGCTAAAAAGGTGAAAGGCTTAGATTTGTTTCCTAACATTTGTAAACGTTTGGCTTAAATTGATAAAAAGGTGAAACACTTGGATTTGTTCCGCTATGTTAATAAACGTTTGGCTTAAATTACTAAAAAGGTGGAACGCTCGGTTTTGTTTCGTAACGCTTGTAAACGTTTGGCTTAAATTGCTAAAAATGTGAAATCTTTGGATTTGTTTCGTTGCGTTTGTAAACTTTGGCTTCAATCGCTAAAAAGATGAAACGTTGGATTTGTTTCATAACGTTTTTAAACGTTTGGCTTAAATCGCTAAAAAGGGGAAACGTTTGGATTTGTTTCGTAATGTTTGTAAACGTTGGCTTAAATTGCTAAAAAGGTGAAACGCTTGGATTTGTTTCTTAGCGTTTGTAAACATTTGTCATAAATTGTTAAAAAGGTGAAACACTTGGATTTGTTTCATTACGTTTGTAAACGTTTAGCTTAAATTACTAAAAGGTGAAATGCTTGGTTTTCTTTCGTAACGTTTGTAAACATTCGGCTTAAATTGATAAAAATATGAAACCTTTTGATTTGTTACGTAACGTTTGTAATCGATAGGCTTAAATCGCTAAAAAGGTGAAATGTTTGGATTTGTTTCGTAAAGTTTGTAAGCTTTTGGCTTAAATTTCTAAAACGGTGAAACGCTTGGATTCTTTTCGTAATGTTTGTAAATGTTTGGCTTAAATTACTAAAAAGGTTAAACGCTTTGTTTTGTTTCGTAACGTTTGTAAAGGTTTGGCTTAAATTGTTAAAAAGGGTTAAACTCTTGCATTTGTGTCAGAATATTTGTAAACGTTTGGCTTAAATTGCAAAAAAGGAGAAACGCTTGGATTTGTGTAGTAATGTTTGTAAACGTTTGGCTTAAATTGCTAAAAAGGTGAAACACTTGGTTTTGTTTCGTAAAGTTTGTAAAGGTTTTGCTTAAGTTACTAAAATGGTTAAATTCTTGGATTTGTTTCTGTAAATTTGTAAACGTTTGGCTTAAGTTGATAAAAAGGTGAAACGCTTGGATTTGTTTCGTAACGTTTATAAACGCTTGGCTTTAATTGCTAAAACGGTGAAATGCTTGGATTTGTTTCGTACCGTTTGTAAACGTTTGGCTTAAATCGCTAAAAAGGGGAAACGGTTGGATTTTTTCCTTAACGTTTGTAAACGTTTGGCTTAGATTGCTAAAAAGGTGAAACGCTTGGATTTGTTTCCTAACATTTGTAAACGTTTGGCTTAAATTGCTAAAAAGGTGAAACACTTGGATTTGTTTCGTTATGTTTGTAAACGTTTGGCTTAAATTACTAAAAAGGTGGAACGCTCGGTTTTCTTTCGTAACGTTTGTAAACGTTTGGCTTATATTGCTAAAAATGTGAAACCTTTGGATTTGTTTCGTTGCGTTTGTAAACTTTGGCTTCAATCGCTAAAAAGATGAAACGTTTGGATTTGTTTCATAACGTTTTTAAACGTTTGGCTTAAATCGCTAAAAAGGGGAAACGTTTGGATTTGTTTTGTAATGTTTGTAGACGTTTGGCTTAAATTGCTAAAAAGGTGAAATATTTGGATTTGTTTTGTAACCTTTGTAAATGTTTGGCTTAAATCGCTAAAAAGGTGAAACGTTTGAATTTGTTTCGTAACGTTTGTAAACGTTTGGCTTAAATAGCTAAAGAGGTGAAACGTTTGGATTTGTTTCGTAACGTTTGTGAACGTTTGGCTTCAATCGCAAAAAAGGTGAAACGTTTGGATATGTTTCGTAACGTTTGTAAATGTTTGGCTTCAATCGCTAAAATGGTGAAATGTTTGGATTTGTTTCATAACGTTTCGCTTAAATCACAAAAATGGGGAAACGTTTAGATTTGTTTCGTAACGCTTGTAAACGTTTGGCTTAAATTGCTAAAAAGGTGAAATGTTTGGGTTTGTTACTTAACGTTTGTAAACGATCGGCTTAAATCGTTGAAAATGTGAAACATTTGGATTTTTTTCGTAATGTTTATAACCATTTGGCTTAAATTGCTAAAAAGGTGAAATAATTGGATTTGTTTAGTAACGTTTGTAAACGTTTGGGTTAAATTGCTAAAAAGGTGAAACGCTTTTTTTTTGTTTCGTAACGTTTGTAATGGTTTGACTTAAATTGCCAAAAAGGTGAAACTCTTGGATTTGTTTCGGAACATTTGTAAACATTTAGATTAAATTGCTAAAAAGGTGAAACGCTTGGATTTGTTTCGTAACGTTTGTAAACGTTTGGCTTAAATTGCTAAAAAGGTGAAACGCTTGGTTTTGTTTCACAACATTTGTAAAGGTTTGGCTTAAATCACTAAAAATGTGAAATGTTTGGATTTGTTTCGTAATGTTTTAAACGTTAGGTTTTCTTTCATAACATTTGTAAACGTTTGGCTTAAATCGCGAAAAAGAGGAAACGTTTGGATTTGTTTCGTAACATTTGTAAACGTTTGGCTTAAATCGCTAAAAAGGCGAAACGTTTGGATTTGTTTCGTAACATTTGTAAACGTTTGGCTTAAATTGCTAAAAAGGTGAAACGTTTGGATTTGTTTTGTACCGTTTGTTAACGTTTGGCTTAAATCGCTAAAAAGGGGAAACGTTTGGATTTGTTCCGCAACGTTTGTAAACGTTTGGCTTAAATTGCTAAAAAGGTGAAACGCTTAGATTTGTTTCCTAACATTTGTAAACGTTTGGCTTAAATTGCTAAAAAGGTGAAACACTTGGATTTGTTCCGCTATGTTAATAAACGTTTGGCTTAAATTACTAAATAGGTGGAACGCTCGGTTTTGTTTCGTAACGCTTGTAAACGTTTGGCTTAAATTGCTAAAAATGTGAAACCTTTGGATTTGTTTCGTTGCGTTTGTAAACTTTGGCTTCAATCTCTAAAAAGATGAAACGTTGGATTTGTTTCATAACGTTTTTAAACGTTTGGCTTAAATCGCTAAAAAGGGGAAACGTTTGGATTTGTTTCGTAATGTTTGTAAACGTTGGCTTAAATTGCTAAAAAGGCGAAACGCTTGGATTTGTTTCATAACGTTTTTAAACGTTTGGCTTAAATCGCTAAAAAGGGGAAACGTTTGGATTTGTTTTGTAATGTTTGAAGACGTTTGGCTTAAATTGCTATAAAGGTGAAACGCTTGGATTTGTTTCTTAACGTTTGTAAACATTTGGCATAAATTGCTAAAAAGGTGAAACACTTGGATTTGTTTCGTTACGTTTGTAAACGTTTAGCTTAAATTACTAAAAAGGTGAAACGCTTGGTTTTCTTTCGTAATGTTTGTAAACGTTTGGCTTAAATTGCTAAAAATATGAAACCTTTGGATTTGTTACGTAAAGTTTGTAAACGATAGGCTTAAATCGCTAAAAAGGTGAAACATTTGGATTTGTTTCGTAAAGTTTGTAATCTTTTGGCTTAAATTGCTAAAACGGTGAAACGCTTGGATTCTTTTCGTAACGTTTGTAAATGTTTGGCTTAAATTACTAAAAAGGTGAAACGCTTTGTTTTGTTTCGTAATGTTTGTAAAGGTTTGGCTTAAATTGCTAAAAAGGTGAAACTCTTGCATTTGTGTCAGAACATTTGTAAACGTTTGGCTTAAATTGCTAAAAACGAGAAACGCTTGGATTTGTTTAGTAATGTTTGTAAACGTTTGGCTTAAATTGCTAAAAAGGTGAAACGCTTGGTTTTGTTTCGTAAAGTTTGTAATGGTTTGGCTTAAGTTACTAAAATGGTGAAACTCTTGGATTTGTTCGGTACATTTGTAAACGTTTGGCTTAAGTTGATAAAAAGATGAAACGCTTGGATTTGTTTCGTAACGTTTGTAAACGTTTGGCTTTAATGTTAAAAAGGTGAAACGCTTGGTTTTGTTTCGTAACGTTTGTAAAGGTTTGGCTTATATCACTGAAAATGTGAAACGTTTGGATTTATTTCGTAATTTTTTAAACGTTTTGTTTTCTTTCATAACGTTTGTAAACGTTTGGCTTAAATCACTAAAAACGGGAAATGTTTTGATTTGTTTCGTAACATTTGAAAACGTTTGGCTTAAATCGCTAAAAAGGCAAAACGTTTGGATTTGTTTCGTAACATTTGTAAATGTTTAGCTTAAATTTCTAAAAAGGTGAAACGTTTAGATTTGTTTCGTACCGTTTGTCAACGTTTGGCTTAAATCGCTAAAAAGGGGAAACGTTTGGATTTGTTCCATAACGTTTGTAAACGTTTGGCCTAAATTGCTAAAAAGGTGAAACACATGGATTTGTTTCATGACGTTTGTAAACATTTAGCTTAAATTACTAAAAAGTTGAAACACCTGGATTGTTTTCGTAACGTTTGTAAACGTTTGGCTTAAATTACTAAAAATGTGAAACCTTTGGATTTGTTTTTTAACGTTTGGCTTCAATCGCTAAAAAGGTGAAACGTGTAGATTTGTTTCGTAACGTTTGGCTTAAATCGCTAAAAAGGTGAAACGTTTGCATTTGTTTAGTAACGTTGTAAACGTTTGGCTGAAATCGCTAAAATGGGGAAATGTTTGAATTTGTTTCGTAGCGTTTGTAAACGTTCCGCTGAAATCGCTAAAATGGGGAAACGTTTGGCTTTGTTTCGTAACGTTTGTAAACGTTCCGCTAAAATAGCTAAAAAGGTGATACGTTTGGTTTTGTATCGTACCGTTTGTAAACGTTCTGCTTAAATCGCTAAAAAGGTGAAACACTTGGATTTGTTTCGTAACGTTTGTAAACGTTTGGCTTAAATTGATAAAAAGGTGAAACGCTTGGATTTGTTTCGTAACGTTTGTAAACGTTCGGCTTAAATTTCTAAAAAGGTGAAACACTTGAATTTGTTTTATAACGTTTGTAAACGTTTGGCTTAAATTGCTAAAAAAGTGAAATGTTCGGATTTTTTTCGTAACGTTTTTAAATGTTTGGCTTAAATCGCTAAAAAGGTGAAACGTTTGGATTTTTTTTGTAACGTTTGTAAACATTTGACTTAAATTGCTAAATAGGTGAAACGCTTGGATTTGTTTCGTAATGTTTGTAAACGTTTGGCTTAAATTGCTAAAAAGGTGAAACGCAGCTCACCTGCTGGTCTCTAACGAGACATGTTCTGTTAAAGTGTTGGTCTCGTTGGAGACCACCAGGTCTCCAATGAGACCTCATGAATTTACAGCTGATCTCATTCAAGACCATCAGGTGAGCTTCGTATCAGACGTGTAGTGGCACGCTATTTCTCCTCTAACCAAATTGTACCCTAATTCTTATATATTAATATCATTTTCGAAACTCTAAAATTCTTCTCCACACATTCTTTAAACTCCACCCGTCTTCCCTACTCCATAACTTCTGGAAATTCCTAAGCAAATCATCAACCAAAGTTGGTGTTGATCGGAAAGTTTTGTTCGTAATGTTTTTCAGTTTTATTCATTATCGACACCTCCGTATTTTGATCCGTTCTCAATCGTTTCAGAATGAAATTCAGAACTATTTCGTCTCAGTCATTGTAGACTCGATCCCCTACATTTCCAAAGTTTCAGATTCGGATCTGGTAAGTTATCCTCTCCGTATTAGCCGCTGACGTTTTACCATTTTCGAATTATATTCTGTTTTGAATTCTAAAACGATACATTCGTTTTTAGATCCGTTTGCAGCCGTTTTTAAATCGAATTCAGAACCGTCTCGTTCCCGTAGAAGTAGACTCATTCTTCTACAACTTTGCTTTCATTTTTTCGCTAATCGGTACATGAATCGCTTCGCTATCGTCGCTGCCGTTTCTTCGTTTGATGCCTATAATTTTCTTTTGTTTTTGAATGGTTTCTGCCGATTGTTGGGTTGGTTTTCTGAGATGATTTTGTGTAAAAAAAATGATTATAATGTACGGTGTTCTTGATTTCTTGATTTATTGTTATTAATTCATAGTGTTATTTGTTAATGAATTGATGTTTGGTTAAACCTGAGATTATTTTTTGGTAGTTCTGGATAAATGCATAATTGGGTTCATTGTTGTTGAAGATGAAGATGTGTCATTGGCTTATTGGATGTTTTGATTTCTTATTGGTTAAAGGTTCTTTTAGGTCACTGATTTATTTTGCTTAAAACATATTGATCCTTAACTTATTTATTAACTGTTTTATAATTGATTTTAAATTTTAAGTTACGGATTTATTTTCGACTATTACTTCGGCGATTTAAATTATTTATTTGGATTATATTCAATGGGAATTGGACATCATTATTTAATTACTATTTTAGAGAATTAAGCTTAGCGTGCTAACGTGACTAAATTTTTAATTTAGCTTTTAATTATTTATTAAATTATTTTATAGAATTAGGCTAGCATGCCAATGTGGTTTATAATTCTTGCATATTGGTTGGGTCGGGTTAGACTTGGGTCGCCCGACATTTGGGTTTAGCTTGGTAGTTTTAGAAATTCGGCTAACCCAATTTATTTTAAGTTATCATTTATATATTATTTTAATAATATTTTCGGATTTGATTTTAAAGTGTGAATTCAATAGACTTGAATTGTTTTACGGCATTATAATTTATTTGAGAATTATGTTTCTCGGTGTAACTTTTATCTGTCTTATTATTTGTGCTAGTCCTACGTGATGTCTAGCATTCTTAGAGTTAGGGGTTGGAGTGATTTTAACTTATGATTTATTTTTAGACTCTTCGACTATTCGCGCTCAGGTGTCGAACCAGGGTTAGCTGTTTGTCAAAGATTCACGTCGATAAGCAAGCAGTGAGTTTGTAGTGCTATTTACCGCTTTATTAAGTACTGCATCTTATTTTAGTATTATAAATGTTTTTGAACTGTTTTAAGCGATTATGGATCTGGATTGAAACAAGCTGCTCGATAGGCTAGTATAGAGACTGTGTGCACCGGTAAGTACTCTTGGATCGGCAAACTAATGTCTTGCTTACGCTCGTATATGACGAGGATTTGTTCCCGTCCACTCTGGGTTTATTAGTATGCTATGTCATACTTACGCTGGGATCATTTCAATACTGTTATTCCATAATCATATTATATTAGAATAAAAAGTTTTGATTTAAGGGTTATAAACTTAATTAATGTAAATATTGTTGCGAACTCATCTCAGTATATCTGACCCGCTGTTTTCCCAAATTTTACAGGTTTCTGATTTGAAAGCGGGTCCACTCTGATCCTTTTGATTCCTCGGAGGTTTTAGGTTATTTAAATTAGTCACTGTTTTTGAATTCTTAGACCGCGGTAGAACTAGATTATATAGTACTTTAGTTATTGCATTTTGGGATTGTCGGTTTGTCCGATTGATTATTATTGGCATGTTTACTCTGTATTATTTTATTATTATATTTAAGGCATGCTGTTGAGATTCGGTTCAGTTGAGCATTTCAGATATTTAAGTTATTTATATTAGAACTATGATATAAATTGCTAGACTTAGGTTGGAGTCGTGGTTGCCCCCGAGCAACGTTTCTGCAGGTTTATATGTTTGTTTGCTTTCCGCAAGGCTTGCTAAGGGTACTGGTAGAACCATACCTATACTCTAGCGCCGGTCACTATCATGGAATTGGGTCGTGACAGCGTTTCACCTTTTTAACAATTTAAACCAAATGCTTACAAACATAACGAAACTAATCCAAGCGTTTCACCTTTTTAGCAATTTAAGCCAAACATTTACAAACATTACGAAACAAATCCAAGCGTTTCACCTTTTAAACCAAACGTTTACAAACGATATGAAACAAATCCAAACGTTTTACGTTTTTAGCGATTTAAGCCAAACGTTTACAAACGTTTACAAAAGGTACGAAACAAATCCAAATGTTTCATCTTTTTAGCGATTTAAGCCAAACGTTTATAAACGCTACGAAACAAATCCAAACGTTTCCCCTTTTTAGCAATTTAAGCCAAACTTTTACAAGCGTTACGCAACAAATCCAAGCGTTTCGCCATTTTAGCAATTTAAGCCAAACGTTTACAAACGGTACGAAACAAATCAAAGCGTTTCCTCTTTTTAGCAATTTAAGCCAAACGTTTACAAAGGTTACGAAACAAATCCAAATATTTCACTTTTTTAGCGATTTAAGCCAAACGTTTACAAACGATATGAAACAAATCCAAATGTTTGACCTTTTTAGCGATTTAAGCCAAACGTTTACAAACGTTACGAAACAAATGTAAACGTTTCGCCCTTTTTAGCGAATTAAGTCAAACGTTTACAAACATTACGAAACAAATCCTAACATTTCTCCTTTTTAGCAATATAAGCCAAACGTCTACAAAGGTTACGAAAAAATCAAAACGTTTCACCTTTTAAGTATTTAAGCCAAACGTTTACAAACGTTTACAAACGTTACGAAACAAAACCAAACGTTTAAAACGTTACGAAACAAATCCAAACGTTTCATATTTTTAGTGATTAAAGCCAAACTTTACAAACGTTACGAAACAAAACCAAGCGTTTCACCTTTTTTAGCAATTTAAGCCAAACATATACAAACGTTACGAAACAAATCCAAACGTTTCACCTTTTTAGCAATTTAAGCCAAACGTTTACAAACGTTCCGAAATAAATCCAAGCGTTTCACCTTTTTAGTAATTTAAGCCAAACGTTTACAAACGCTAAGAAACAAATCTAAGCGTTTCACCTTTTTAGCAATTCAAGTCAAACATTTACAAACCCAAACGTTTCATCTTTTTTGCGATTTAAGCCGAACGTTTATAAACGTTACGAAACAAAACCAAACATTTAACCTTTCTAGCAATTTAATCCAAATGTTTACAAACGCTACGAAAGAAATCCAAACGTTTCACCTTTTTAGCGATTTAAGCCAAACATTTACAAACGCTACGAAACAAATCCAAACGTTTCCCCTTTTTAGCGATTTAAGCCAAACGTTTACAACGTTACGAAACAAATCCAAACATTTCACTTTTTTAGCGATTTATGCCAAACGTATACAAACGTTACGAAACAAATCAAAATGTTTCACTTCTTTTGTGATTGGAGCCAAACATTTACAAACGTTACGAAACAAATCCAAACGTTTCACCTTTTTAGCAATTTAAGCCAAACGTTTATAAACGTTACGAAACAAATCCAAATGTCTCCCCTTTTTAGAAATTTAAGCCAAACGTTTAAAAAGGATAAGAAACAAATCCAAATGTTTCACCTTTTTAGCAATTTAAGCCAAACGTTTACAAACGTTGCAAAAATCCAAGCGTTTTACCTTTTTAGAAATTTAAGCCAAACATTTACAAACTTTCCGAAACAAATCCAAGCATTTCACCTTTTTAGTAATTCAAGCCAAAAGTTTACAAACGTTACGAAACAAATCCAAGCATTTAACCTTTTTAGCAATTTAAGCCAAACGTTTACAAACGTTACGAAACAAATCCGAACGTTTACCCTTTTTAGCGATTTAAGCCAAACGTTTACAAACGTTACGAAACAAAACCAAACGTTTAAAACGTTATGAAACCCCAAATGTTTCACATTTTTAGCGATTTAAGCCAAACCCTTTACAAACATTATGAAACAAAACCAAACGTTTAAAACGTTACCAAAAAAAAACCAAATGTTTCATATTTTTAGCGATTTAAGCCAAACCTTTACAAACTTTACGAAACAAAACAAAGCGTTTCACCTTTTTAGCAATTTAAGCCAAAAGTTTACAAACGTTACGAGACAAATCCAAGCGTTTCCCCATTTTAGCAATTTAAGCCAAACATTTACAAACATTTCGAAACAAATCCAAGCATTTCACCTTTTTAGCAATTTAAGCCAAACGTTTACAAACAAGACGAAACAAATACAAATGTTTCCACTTTTTAGCGATTTAAGCCAAACGTTTACAAACGTTACCAAACAAATCCAAATGTTACACCTTTTTAGCAATTTAAGCCAAACGTTTATAAACAATACGAAACAAATCCAAACGTTTTATCTTTTTAGCAATTTAAGCCAAACGTTTACAAAAGTTACGAAACAAATCCAAGCGTTTCCCTTTTTTAGCAATTTAAGCCAAATGTTTACAAACGTTACGAAACAAATCAAAGCGTTTCACCTTTTTTGCAATTTAGGCCAAACGTTTATAAAGGTTACGAAACAAATCCAAGCGTTTCACCTTTTCAACAATATAAGCCAAACGTTTACAAACATTACGAAACAAATCCGAACGTTTCGCCTTTTTACCGATTTAAGCGAAACGTTTACAAACGGTACGAAACAAATCCAAACGTGTCATCTTTTTAGCGATTTATGCCAAATGTTTATAAACGCTACGGAACAAATCCAAACATTTCCCTTTTTTAGCAATTTATGCCAAACGTTTACAAACGTTACACAACAAATCCAAGCGTTTCTCCATTTTAGAAATTTAAGCCAAACGTTTACAAACGTTACGAAACAAATCAAAGCGTTTCACCTTTTTAGCAATTCAAGCCAAACGTTTACAAAGGTTACGAAACAATCCAAACAAACATTTCACCTTTTTAGCGATTTAAGCCAAACGTTTACAAACGATACGAAGCAAATCCAAACGTTTCACCTTTTTAGCGATTTAAGCCAAACGTTTACAAAACATTACGAAACAAATATAAACGCTTCACCTTTTTAGCGAATTCAGCCAAACGTTTACAAACGTTACGAAACAAATCCAAACATTTTTCCTTTTTAGCAATTTAAGCCAAACGTCTACAAACGTTACGAAACAAATCAAAACGTTTCACCTTTTTAGTATTTAAGCCAAACGTTTACAAACATTATGAAACAAAACCAAACGTTACGAAACAAAACCAAACGTTACGAAACAAAACCAAGAGTTTCACCTTTTTAGCAATTTAAGCCAAACGTATACAAATGTTACGAAACAAATCCAAGCGTTTCACCTTTTTAGAAATTTAAGCCAAACGTTTACAAACGTTCCGAAACAAATCTAAGCGTTTCACCTTTTTAGTAATTTAAGCCAAATGTTTACAAACGTTAAGGAACAAATCCAAGCGTTTCACCTTTTCAGTAATTTAAGCCAAACGTTTACAAACGTTAAGCAACAAATCCAAGCGTTTCATCTTTTTAGCAATTTTAAGTCAAACGTTTACAAACGTTACGAAACAAATCCAAACGTTTCATCTTTTTAGCTATTTAAGCCGAACGTTTACAAACGTTACGAAACAAAACCAACCATTTAACCTTTTTAGCAATTTAAGCCAAACGCTACGAAAAAATCCAAGCGTTTCACCTTTTTAGCGATTTAAGGCAAACATTTACAAACGCTATGAAACAAATCCAAACGTTTCAACTTTTTAACGATTTAAGCCAAACGTTTAAAACGTTACGAAACAAATCCAAACATTTCACCTTTTTAGCAATTTATGCGAAACGTGTACAAACGTTATGAAACAAATCAAAACGTTTCACTTCTTTAGCTATTGAAGCCGAACGTTGACAAACTTTACGAAACTAATCAAACGTTTCACCTTTTTAGCGATTTAAGTCAAACGTTTACAAACATTACAAAACAAATCGAAACGTCTTCCCTTTTTAGCAATTTAAGCCAAACGTTTACAAAGGTTAAGAAACAAATCCAAATGTTTCACCTTTTTAGCAATTTAAGCCAAACGTTTACAAACGCTGCGAAACAAATCCAAGCGTTTTTACCTTTTTACAAATTTAAGCCTAACGTTTATAAACTTTCCGAAACAAATCCAAGCATTTCACCTTTTTAGTAATTTAACCTAAACATTTACAAAAGTTACGAAACAAATCCAAGCGTTGCACCTTTTTAGCAATTTAAGCAAAATGTTCACAAACGTTGCGAAACAAATCCAAACGTTTCCCCTTTTTAGCTATTTAAGACAAACGTTTACAAACGTTGCGAAACAAAACCAAACGTTTGAAATGTTACGAAACAAATCCAAACGTTTCACATTTTTAGCGATTTAAGCCAAACCTTTACAAACGTTACGAAACAAAACAAAGTGTTTCACCTTTTTAGCAATTTAAGCCAAACGTTTACAAACGTTGCGAAACAAATCCAAAAATTTCACCTTCTTAACAATTTAAGACAAACGTTTACAAACGTTCCGAAACAAATCCCAGCGTTTCACCTTTTTAGCAATTTAAGCCAAACGTTTACAAACGTTACGAAACAAATCCAAACGTTTCCCCTTTTTAGCGATATAAGCCAAATGTTTACAAATGTTTCCAAACAAATCCAAACGTTACACCTTTTTAGCAATTTAAGCCAAACGTTTACAATCGTTACAAAAAAAATCCAAACATTTTACCTTTTTAGCAATTTAAGCCAAACGTTTACAAACGATACGAAACAAATCCAAGCGTTTCACCTTTTTAGCGACTTAAGCCAAATGTTTACAAACGTTAGGAAACAAAACCTAACTTTTTAAACATTATGAAACATATCCAAATGTTTCACATTTTTACCGATTTAAGCCAAACTTTTACAAACGTTACTAAACAAAACCAAGCATTTCACCTTTTTAGCAATTTAAGCCTAACGTTTTGAAACAAATCCAAACGTTTCACCTTTTTAGGAATTTAAGCCAAACGCTTACAAACATTCCGAAACAAATCCTAGGGTTTCACGTTTTTAGTAATTTAAGTCAAACGTTTACAAACGTTACAAAACTAATCCAAGTGTTTCACCTTTTTAGCAATTTAAGCCAAACGTTTACAAACGTTACGAAAGAAATCCAAACGTTTCACCTCTTTAGCGATTTAAGCTGAACGTTTACAAACTTTATGAAACAAAACCAAACATTTCATCTTTTTAGCAATTTAAGCCAAACGTTTACAAACGTTACGAAACGAATCCAATCGTTCCCCTATTTTAGCAATTTAAGCCAAAAGTTTACAAACGTTACGAAACAAATCCAAATGTTTCACTTTTTTTGTAATTTAAGCCAAACGTTTACAAACGTTATGAAACAAATCCAAGCGTTTCAACTTTTTTGCAATGTAAGCAAAACATTTACAACGTTACGAAACAAATCCAAACGTTTCACCTTTTTAGTGATTTAAGCCAAACGTTTACAAACGTTACGAAACAAATCCAAATGTTTCACTTTTTTGTAATTGAAGCCAAACGTTTACAAACGTTATGAAACAAATCCAAGAGTTTCAACTTTTTTGCAATGTAAGCCAAACGTATACAAACGTTACGAAATAAATCCAAACGTTTCACCTTTTTAGCGATTTAAGCCAAACATTTACAAACGTTACGAAACAAATCCAAGCGTTTCACCTTTTTAGCGATTTAAGCCAAACGTATACAAACGTTACGAAATAAATCCAAGTGTTTCACCTTTTTAGTGATTTAAGCCAAACATTTACAAACGGAACAAAACATATCCAAACGTTTCACCTTTTTAGCGATTTATGCCAAAAGTTTACAAACGTTACGAAACAAATCCAAACATTTCACCTTTATAGCGATTTATGCCAAACGTTTACAAAAGTTACGAAACAAATCTAAATGTTTCACGTTTTTAGTGATTGAAGCCAAACGTATACAAACGCTACAAAACAAATCCAAACGTTTCACGTTTTTAGAAATTTAAGCCAAACGTTTACAAACGTTATTAAATAAATCCAAACGTTTAAGCTTTTTCACGATTTAAGCCAAACGTTTACAAACGTTACGAAACAAATCCAAATGTTTCACCTTTTTTTGCAATTTAAGCCAAACGTTTACAAACATTACGAAACAAATCCAAGCATTTCACCTTTTTAAGCCAAACGTTTACAAACTTTACGAAACAAATCCAAACGTTTCACCTTTTTAGCGATTTAAGCCAAACGTTTACAAACTTTACAGAACAATTCCGAACATTTCACCTTTTTAGCCAAACGTTTACAAACGTTACGAAACAAATCCAAACGTTTCACCTTTTTAGCGATTAAAGCGAAACATTTACAAACGTTACGAAACAAATCAAAAACATTTTGCCTTTTTAGAAATTTAAGTCAAACGTTTAAAACGTTACGAATCAAATTTCAATGTTTCACATTTTTAGGGATTTAATCTAAATGTTTAAAACGCTACGAAACAAATCGAAACGTTTCACCTTTTTAGCGATATAAGCCAAACGTTTACAAACGCTACGAAACAAATTAAAACTTTTCGCTTTTTAAGCGATTTAAGCCAAACGTTTACAAATGTTACCAAACAAATCCAAATGTTTCCAAACGTTTATAAACGTTACGAAACAAATCCAAACATTTCACATTTATAACGATTTATGCCAAACGTGTGCAAACGTTACGAAACAAATCCAAACGTTTCACCTTTTTAGCGATTGAAGACAAACGTTTACAAATGCTACGAAACAAATCCAAAAATTTCACATTTTTAGCAATTTAAGCCAAAAGTTTACAAATGTTACAAAACAAAACCAAACATTTCACATTTTTAGCGAATTAAGCCAAACATTTATAAACGTTACGAAACAAATCCAAGTGTTTCACCTTTTTAGCGATTTAAGCCAAACGTTTACAAAAGTTACGAAATAAATCCAAGCGATTCACCTTTTGAGCTGTTTAAGACAAACATTTACAAACATTTACAAACATTACGAAACAAAAAAAATGTTCCATATTTTTAGCAATTTAAGCCAAACGTTTACAAACGTTACCAAACAAATCCAAACTTTTCACCTTTTTAGCGATTGAAGCCAAATGTTTACAAACGTTACGAAACAAATCCAAACGTTTCCCCATTTTAGCGTTTTAAGTCAAACGTTCATAAATGTTAAGAAACAAAATCAAACGTTTAAAATCGTTAACAAATCTAAACGTTTACAAAAGTTATGAAACAAATCCAAACGTTTCCCCATTTGAGCGATTTAGGCCAAACGTTTAAAAATAATACGAAACAAATCCAAACGTTTCACCTTTTTAGCGATTTAAGCCAAACGTTTACAAGCATTACGAAAGAAATCCAAACGTTTACAAACATTACGGAACAAAAACAAACTTTTCAAATTATTAGCAATTTAAGACAAAAGTTAACAAACGTTACGAAATTTATCCAAATGTTTCCCCATTTAAGCGATTTACGTTTAAAACATTACGAAACAAACTAAAACGTTTCACCTTTTTAGCAATTTAAGCCAAACGTTTGCAAATGTTACGAAACAAATCCAAACGTTACTCCTTTTTAGTGATTTAAGAAAAACATTTCTAATCGATACGAAATAAATCCAAACGTATTCCCAATTTAGCAATTTAAGCCAAACGTTTTGGAATTAAACAAAACTTTTCAACTATTTAGCGATTTAAGTCAAACGTTTACAAACATTACGGAACAAATTCAAACTTTTCACCTTTTTAGCGATTCAAGCCAAACGTTACGAAACAAATCTAAGAGTTTCACCTTTTTAGCAATATAAGCCAAACGTTTACAAACGTTACGAAACAAATCCAAACGTTTCACATTTTTAGCAATTTAAGTCAAACGTTTACAAACATCATGAAACAAATCCAAATGTTTTACCATTTTAGCGATTTACATTTAAAACTTTACGAAACAAACCGAAACGTTTCGCCTTTTTAGCAATTTAGGCCAAACGTTTACAAACGTTACACCTTTTCGGCGATTTAAGCAAAACGTTTCTAATCGTTACAAAATAAATCCAAACGTTTTCCAATTTTAGCAATTTAAGCCAAACGTTTTGGAATTAAACCAAACGTTTCACCTATTTAGCGATTTAAGGAAAACGTTTACAAACGTTACGGAACAATAACAAACGTTTCACCTTTTTAGCGATTTAAGCCAAACGTTTAAAACGTTATGAAACAAATCCAAGCGTTTCACCTTTTAGGCAATTTAAGCCAAACGTTTACAAATGTTAAGAAACAAATCCAAACGATTCACCTTTTTAGCGATTTAAGCTAAACGTTTACAAACGTTGCAAAAAAAATCCAATCGTTTTCCTATTTTAGCGATTTAAGCCAAACGTTTACAAACGTTACGAAACAATCCAAACGTTTCACCTTTTTAGTGATTTACGCCAAACTTTTACAAACGATACGAAACAAAACCAAACGTTTCATAAGTTACGAAACAAATCCAAACGGTTCACATTTTTAGCAATTTAAGCCAAACATTTACAAACGTTACGAAACAAATCCAAATGTTTCCCCATTTTAGCGATTTAAGGCAAACGTTTAAAACGTTACGAAGAGAATCCAAACATTTTCCCTTTTTTGCAATTTAAGCCAAACTTTCACAAATGTTACGAAATAAATCCAAACGTTTCCCCTTTTTAGCAATTTAAGCTAAACGTTTACAAATATTACGAAACAAATCCATGCGTTTCACCTTTTTAGCATTTTAAGCCAAGCATTTACAAACGTTACGAAACCAATCTAAACGCTTCCCCTTTTTAGTGATTGAAGCCAAATGTTTACAAACGTTACGAAACAAAGTCAAACGTTTACAGACTTTACGAAACAAATTCAAGCGTTTCACCTTTTTAGCAATTTAAGCCAAACGATACGAAACAAATCCAAACATTCAAAAAAAATTAGTAATTTAAGCCAAACGTTTACAAACGTTACCAAACAAATCCAAACGTTTCACCTTTTTAGCAATTTAATCCAAACGTTTACAAACGTTACGAAAAAAATCCAAACGTTTCCCCTTTTTAGCGATTTAAGCCAAAAGTTTACAAACATTAGGAAACAAATCCAAATGTTTCCCCATTTTAGCAATTTAATACAAACGTTTATAAACGTTACGAAACAAATCCAAACGTTTCCCATTTTTTGCGATTGAAACCAAAAGTTTACAAACATTACAAAACAAATCCAAACGTTTCACCTTTTTAGCGATTTAAGCCAAACGTTACGAAACAAATCTAAGAGTTTCACCTTTTTAGAAATATAAGCCAAACGTTTACAAACGTTACAAAACAAATCCAAACGTTTAACCTTTTTAGCGATTTAAGTCAGACGTTTACAAACATTACGAAACAAATCCAAATGTTTCCCCATTTTAGCGATTTATGTTTAAAACTTTATGAAACAAACCGAAACGTTTCACCTTTTTAGCAATTTAAGCCAAACGTTTACAAACGTTCCGAAACAAATCCAAACGCTACACCTTTTTAGCGATTTAAGCAAAACGTTTGTAATCCTTACGAAATAAATCCAAACGTTTTCCCATTTTAGCAATTTAAGTCAAACGTTTTTGAATTAAACCAAACGTTTCACCTATTTAGCGATTTAAGTCAAACGTTTACAAACATTACGGAACAATAACAAACGTTTCACCTGTTTAGCGATTTAAGCCAAACGTTTAAAACGTTATGAAACAAATCCAATAGTTTAACCTTTTTATCAATTTAAGCCAAACGTTTACAAACGTTAAGAAACAAATCCAAACGATTAACCTTTTTAGCGATTTAAGCTAAACGTTTACAAACGTTACGAAATAAATCCAAATGTTTTCCCATTTTAGCGATTTAAGCCAAACGTTTACAAACGTTACGAAACAAATCCAAGCGTTTCACCTTTTTAGCGATTTACGCCAAACTTTTACAAACGATACGAAACAAAACCAAACGTTTAAAACGTTACGAAACAAAGCCAAACGTTTCACATTATTAGCAATTTAAGCCAAATATTTTGCAAGCGTTACGAAACACAGCAAATCGTTTACAAACGTTACAAAACAAATCCAAGCGTTTCACCTTTTGAACAATTTAAGCCAAACGTTACGAAACAAATCCAAACGTTTCCCCATTTTAGCGATTTAAGGAAAACGTTTAAAACGTTACGAAAAGAATCCAAACATTTTCCCTTTTTTGCAATTTAAGCCAAACGTTAACAAATGTTGCGAAACAAATCCAAATAAATCCCCTTTTTAGCAATTTAAGCTAAACGTTTACAAATATTACGAAATAAATCCAAGCATTTCACCTTTTTAGCATTTTAAGCCAAATGTTTACAGACGTTATGAAACAAATCCATGCGTTTCACCTGTTTAGCAATTTAAGCCAAACGTTTACAAACATTACGAAAGTAATCCAAATGTTTCACCTTTTTAGCGATTGAAGCCAAACGTTTACAAACGTTACGAAACAAAGCCAAACGTTTACAAACGCTACGAAACAAATCCAAGTGTTTCACCTTTTTCGCAATTTAAGCCAAACGTTTACAAACGATACGAAACAAATCCAAACGTTTAAAAAAATTTAGTAATTGAAGCCAAACGTTTACAAACGTTACAAAATAAATCCAAACGTTTCACCTTTTTAGCAATTTTATTTTAACGTTTACAAACGTTACGAAAAAAATCCAAACGTTTCCCCATTTTAGCGATTTAAGCCAAACGTTTACAAACGTTACGAAACAGATCCAAATGTTTCCCCATTTTAGCGATTTATGCCAAACGTTTACAAACATTAGGAAACAAATCCAAACGTTTCAGCTTTTTAATGATTTAATCCAAACGTTTACAAACATTACGAATCAAATCCAAAAGTTTTCCCATTTTAGCGATTTAAGCGAAACGTTTACAAACGTTACGAAACAAATCTAAATGTTTCACCTTTATAACAATTTAAGCCAAACGTTTACAAACATTAAGAAAGAAAACCAAAAGTTTAAAACGTTACGAAACAAATCCAAACATTTCATATTTTTAGAGATTTAAGCCAAACGTTTACAAACGTTACGGAACAAAACCAAACGTTTCACATTTTTAGCGATTTATGCCAAACATTTACAAACGTTACAAAACAAATCCAAGCGTTTAACATTTTTAGCGATTTAAGCCAAACGTTTCATCTTTTTAGCAATTTAAGCCAAAAGTTTACAAATGTTACGAAACAAATCAAAACGTTTCGCCTTTTTAGCGATTTAAGCCAAACGTTTACGAACGTTACGAAAAAAAAACCAAACGTTTAGCCCTTTTAGCGATTTAAGCCAAATCTTTTAAATGTTACGAAATAAATCCAAACGTTTTCAAACATTACGGAACAAAAACAAACGTTTCCCCATTTTAGCGATTTAAACCAAATATTTACAAGCGTTACGAAACAAATCCAAACTTTTCACATTTTTAGCAATATAAGCCAATCGTTTACAAACGTTACGAAACAATTCCAAATGTTTCATCATTTTAGCGATTGAAGCCAAACGTTTACAAACGTTAAGAAACAAATCCAAACGTTTCCCCATTTTAGCGATTTAAGCCAAACGTATATAGAAGTTACGAAACAAAACCAAATGTTTACAAACGTTACGAAACAAATTCAAATCTTCATAAACTTTACGAAACAAATCCAAATGTTTCCCCTTTTTAGCGATTTAAGCCAAACGTTTACAAACGTTACGAAACAGATCCAAATGTTTCCCCATTTTAGTGATTTATGCCAAACGTTTTCAAACATTAGGAAACAAATCCAAACGTTTCAGCTTTTTAATGATATAAGCCAAATATTTACAAACATTACAAATAAAATCCAAATGTTTCCCCATTTTAGAGATTTAAGCGAAACGTTTACAAACGTTACGACATAAATCTTAAAGTTTCGCCTTTATAACGATTTAAGTCAAACGTTTACAAATATTACGAAACAAATCAAAATGTTTTCCTATTTTAGCGATTGAACCCAAACGTTACAAAACAAATCCAAACGTTTCACCTTTTTAGCAATTGAAGCCAAATGTTTACAAATGTTACGAAACAAATCCAAACGTTGCACCTTTTTTGCAATTTAAATCCAAACGTTTCACCTCTTTAGTGATTTAAGCCAAACGTTAAGAAAGAAATCCAAACGTTTTACCTTTTTTGTGATTTAAGCCATACGTTTCACCTTTTTAGCGATTTAAGCGAAACGTTTACAAACGTTACAAAACAAATCCAAACGTTTCACCTTTCTAGCGATGTAAGCCGGATGTTTACAAACATTACGAAACAAAACCAAACGTTTCATCTTTTTTGCGATTTAAGCCAAACGTTTTCAAACGTTACGGAACAAATCCAAATGTTTCACCTTTTTAGCGATTTAAGCCAAATGTTTACAAACGTTATGAAACAAATCCAAATGTTTCACCGTTTTAGCGATATAAGCCAAACGTTAACAAATGTTATGAAACAAATCCAAATGTGTCACCTTTTTAGGGATTTAAGCCAAACATTTACAAACGTTACGAAACAAATCAAAACGTTTCACCTTTTTAGCGATTTAAGCCGAAAGTTTACAAAGGTTATGAAACAAAACCAAACTTTTCACCTTTTTAGCGATTTAAGCCAAATGTTTACAAAGGTCACAAAACAAATCCAAACGTGTCACCTTTTTAGCAATTTAATCTAAATGTTAACAAACGTTACGAATTAAATCCAAACGTTGCACCTTTTTAGCGATTTAAGCCAAACGTTTACAAACGTTACGAAACAAATACAAACGTTTCACATTTTTAGCGATTTAATACGAATGTTTACAAACGCTACAAAACCAAACCAAACGTTTAAACCGTTACGAAACAAATCCAAACGGTTCACCTTTTTAGCAATTTAAGCCAAACGTTTACAAACGTTACGAAACCAATCCAAGCATTTCACCTTTTTAGCAATTTAACTCAAACGTTTACAAACGTTACGAAATTTTGAACGTTTCACCTTTTTTGCGATTTAAGACAAACATTTACAAATGTTACGGTACAAAACCAAACGTGTCAAACGTTACGAAACAAATCCAAACGTTTTATTTTTTTAGCGATTTAAGCCAAACATTTACAAACGTTTCGAAACAAAACCAAACATTTATAAACGTTACGAAACAAAACCAAAAGTATCAAAACGTTACGAAACCAATACTACGTTTCACCGTATTAGCGATTGAAGCCAAACGTTTACAAACGTTACGAAACAAAACCAGACGTATACAAACGTTACAAAACAAATCCATGCGTTTTACCTTTTTAGCAATTTAAGCCAAACCTATACAAATATTACGAAACAAATCCGAATGTTTCACCTTTTTAGCGATTTAATCTAAACATTTACAAACGTTACGAAACAAATTCATACGAAACAAATCCAAACGTTTCACATTTTTAGCGATTTAAGCCAAACGTTTACAAACGCTACGAAACAAAGCCAAATGTTTACAAATGTTACGAAACAAATGCAAGCGTTTCACCTTTAATCCAAACGTTTATAAACGTTACGAAACAAATTCAAAAGTTTCCCCATTTTAGAGATTAAAGCCAAACGTTTAAAGCTTTACTAAGAAAATCCAAACGAAATAATAAAACGTTTACAAAGTTACAAAATAAATCCAAACGTTTACAAAGTTACAACGTTTGTATTTGTTTCGTAACGTTTGTAAACGTTTGGTTCCAATCGCTAAAAAGGTGAAACGTTCGATTTTGTGTTGTAATGTTTGTAAACGTTTGGCTTTCCCCATTTTAGCGAATTAGGCCAACCGTTTCCAAACGTTTATACAAATCCGAATGTTTCACAGTTTTAGCGATTTAAGCCAAACGTTTACAAACGTTACGAAACAAAGCCAAACGTTTACAAACCTTACGAAACAAAGCCAAACATTTCGCCTTTTTAGTGATTTAAGCCAAACGTTTACAAACGCTACGGAACAAATCCAAGCGTTTCATATTTTTAGTGATTTAAGCCAAACATTTACAAACGTTACGAAACAAAACCAAACGTTTCACCTTTTTGTTTTGTAACGTTTGTCAACGTTTGGCTTAAATTGTTTGGATTTGTTTCATAACATTTTAAACGTTTTGCTTAAATCGCTAAAATGGGGAAATGTTTGGATTTGTTTATAACGTTTGTAAACGTTTGGCTTAAATTGCTAAAAAGGTGAAACATTTCGATTTGTTTCGTTGCGTTTGTAAACGTTTGGCTTCAATCACTAAAAAGGTGAAACGTTTGGATTTGTTTCGTAATGTTTACAAACGAATGGTTTCAATCACTAAAAAGGTGAAAAGTTTGGATTTGTTTCGTAACGTTTGTAAACCATTTGGCTTAAATCGCTAAAAAGGTGAAACATTTGGTTTTCTTTCGTAACGTTTGTAAACGTTCGGCTTCAATCACAAAAAAGGTGAAATATTTAGTTTTGTTTCGTAACGTTTGTAAACGTTTGGCTTGGATTTGTTTCGTAACTTTCGTAAACGTTTGGCTTCCATCGCTAAAAAGGTGAAATGTTTGGATTTGTTTCGTAACATTTGTAAACGTTTGACTTAAATCGATAAAAAGGGGAAATGTTTGGATTTGTTTCGTAACATTTGTAAACGTTGGCTTAAATCGCTTAAAATTTGAAACGTTTGGATTTGTTTCATAATATTTGTAAATGTTTGGCTTACATTGCTAAAGAGGTGAAACACTTGGATTTTTTTCGTAACGTTTGTAAACGTTTGACTTAAATTGCTAAAAAGGTGAAACGTTGGGATTTGTTTCGTAACGTTTGTAAATGTCTGGCTTAAATTGCTAAAAAGGGGAAACATTTGGATTTGTTTCCTAACGTTTGGCTTAAATCGCTAAAAAGGTGAAATATTTGGTTATTTTCGTAACATTTGTAAACGTTCGGCTTAAATCGCTAAAAATGTGAAACTTTTGGTTTTGTTTCATAACCTTTATAAATGTTTGGCTAAAATAGCTAAAAAGGTGAAACGTTTGGATTTGTTTCATAAAGTTTATAAATGTTTTGTTTAAATTGCTAAAAAGGTGAAACGCTTGGATTTATTTCGTAATGTTTGTAAATGTTTGGCTTTGTTTTGTAACATTTGTAAACGTTTAGCTTAATCACTAAAAAACTAAAACGTTTGGTTTTGTTTCATAACGTTTTAAACATTTGGATTTGTTTTTTAACGTTTGTAAACATTTGGCTTAAATCGCTAAAAAGGTGAAACATTTGTTTTTGTTTCATAGCCTTTGTAAACGTTCGGCTTATATCGCTAAAAAGGTGAAACGTTTGGATTTGTTTCGTAACGTTTTAAACGTATGGCTTAAATCGCTAAAATGGGGAAACATTTGCATTTTTTTTCATAACGCTTGGATTTGTTTCGTAAAGTTTTAAACGTTTAGCTTAAATCGCTCGGTTTATAAGCGTTTACGAAACAAATCCAAATGTTTCCCCATTTTAGCGATAGAAGCCAAACGTTTACAAACGTTACGAAACAAAACAAAACATTTCACATTTAAATAAACATTTAAACCAAACATTTAAAAAGGTGAAACGTTTGGATTTGCTTCGTAACGCTTGTGAACGTTTGGCTTTGATCGCTAAAATTTTGAAACGTTTGGTTTTGTTTCGTAACATTTGTAAAAGTTTGGCTTAAATCGCTAAAACGGTGAAACATTCGAATTGGTTTCGTAATGTTTGTAAACGTTTCACATTTTTAGTTATTTAAGCCAAACGTTAACAAATGTAACGATACAAAACCAAACGTTTCACCTTTTTAGCGATTTAAGCCATGTTTACAAACCTTATGAAAAAAATCCAAACATTTGGCTTAAATTTCTAAATGGTGAAACGCTAGGATTTGTTTCGTAGTGTTTGTAGACGTCTGGCTTAAATTTCTAAAAAGGTGAAACGTTTGGTTTTGTTTCGTAAATTTGAAAACATTTGGTTTAATTCGGTAAAAAGGTGGCTTAAATCGCTAAAAAGGCGAAATGTTTGGATTTGTTTCGTAATGTTTGTAAACGTTTGGCTTAAATCGCTAAAAATGGGAAACGTTTGGTTTTGTTCCGTAACGTTTGTAAAAGTTTGGCTTAAATTGTTAAAAAGGTGAAACGCTTGAATTTGTTTCGTAATATTTGTAAACGTTTGGCTTAAATTGCTAAAAAGGTTGATTAAATTGCTAAAAAGGTGAAACATTTGGATTTGTTTCGTAATGTTTGTTTGTTTGGCGTAAATCTGTCAAAAGGGGAAACGTTTGGATTTATTTCGTAAGGTTTGTAAACGTTTGGATTAAATCGCTAAAAATGTGAAACATTTGGATTTGATTTGTAACGTTTGTAAATGTTTTGCTTAAATCGCTAAAAAGGGGAAACGTTTCGATTTGTTTCGTAACGTTTGTAAACGTTTGGCATAAATAGCAAAAAAGGTGAAACGTTTGGGTTTGTTTGTAACGTGTGTAAAAGTTTGGCATAAATTGCTAAAATGGGAAAACATTTGGATTTGTTTCGTAACATTTGTAAACATTTTGCTTAAATCCCTAAAATGGGGAAACGCTTGAATTTGTTTAGTAACGTTTGTAAATGTTTGCCTTATATCGCTAAAATAGGGAAACGTTTGGATTTGTTTTGTATCGTTTGTAAACGTTTGGCTAAAATCGCTAAAATGTAAAACATTTGATTTTGTTCCGTAACATTTGTAAATGTTTGCCTTAAACCGCTAAAAAGGTGAAACGTTTGGATTTGTTTCATAACGTATGTAAACGTTTGGCTTAAATTGCTAAAAAGGTGAAACGCTTGGATTTGTTTCATAACGTTTTTACACGTTTGGCTTAAATCGCAAAAATGGGGAAATGTTTGGATTTGTTTCTTGACGTTTGTAAACGTTTGGCTTAAATCGCTAAAAAGGTGAAACGTTTGGATTCGTTTCGTAACGTTTGTAAAAGTTTTGGTCAAATCACAAAACGTTTGGATTTGCTTCGTTACGTTTGAAAATGTTTGGCTTAAATTGCTAAAAAGGTGAAACGTTTGGATTTATTTCGTAAAATTTGTAAATGTTTGGCTTAAATCGCTAAAAAGGTGAAACACTTTGATTTGTTTTGTAACTTTTGTAAACGTTTAGCTTAAATCGCTAAAAAGGGGAAACGTTTGGAATCGTTTCTTAGCGTTTACAAACGTTTGGCTTAAATCGCTAAAAAGGTGAAACGTTTGGTTTTGTTTCGTAATGTTTGTAAACGTTTGGCTTAATTTTCTAAAAAGGTGAAACGCGTGGATTTGTTTCGTAACGTTTTAAACATTTGGCTTAAAACGCTAAAATGGGGAAACATTTGGATTTATTTTATAGCGTTTATAAACGTTTGGCTTAAATTGCTATAAAGGTGAAACGATTGGTTTTATTTAGCAACGTTTGTAAACGTTTGGCTTAAATCGCTAAAAAGGTGAAACGTTTGGATTTGTTTCGTAACGTTTATAAACGTTTGGTTTAGTTTCGTAACGTTCGTAAACGTTTGGCTTAAATCGCTAAAAAGGTTCAACGTTTGGATTTGTTTTGTATGGTTTGTAAACGTTTGGCTTAAATTTCTAAAAAGGTGAAACGCTTGGATTTGTTTCATAATGTTTGTAAAAGTTTGACTTCAATCGCTAAAAAGGTGAAACGTTTGGATTTGTTTCGTAACGTTTGTAAATGTATGGCTTAAATCGCTAAAAATGGGAAACGTTTGGATTTGTTTCGCAAAGTTTGTAAACATTTGGCATAAATTTCTAAAAAGGTGAAACGTTTGGATTTGATTCGCAACGTTTGGTTTAAATTGCTAAAAAGGTGAAACGTTTGGTTTTGTTTCATAACGTTTGTAAACGTTCGGCTTCAATCGATAGAAAGGTGAAACGTTTGGATTTATTTCGTAACGTTTGTAAACGTTTGCCTTAAATTGCTAATAAAGGAGAAACATTTTGATTTGTTTTGTAACGTTTTAAACGTTTTGTTTAAATCGGTAAAAAGGTGAAACGTTTGGATTTGTTACGTAACGTTTTAAACGTTTGGATTAAATTGCTAATAAGGTAAAACGTTTGGATTTGTTTCGTAACGTTTGCAAACGTTTGGCTTAAATGGCGAAAAAGGTGAAACGCTTGTATTTGTTTCGTAACGTTTACAAATGTTTAGCTTAAATCGCTAAAAAGGGGAAACGTTTCACTTTTTTAGCAATTTAATCCAAACGTTTACAAACGTTTTGAAACAAATCCAAGCGTTTCACCTTTTTAGCAATTTAAGCCAAACGTTTACAAACGTTACGAAACAAAACCAAACGATTCACATTTTTAGCGATTTAAGCCAAACGTTTACAAACATTACGAAACAAATCCAAACGTTTCATGTTTTTAGCAATTTAGGCCAAACGTTTACAAATGTTATGAAAAAAATCCAAGCGTTTCACCTTTTTAGCAATTTAAGCCAAACGTTTACAAACGTTACAGAACAGAACCAAACGTATCACATTTTTAGCGATTTAAGCCAACGTTTACAAACGTTATGAAACTAACCCAAACGTTTCACCTTTTTAGCAATTTAAGCCAAATGTTTACAAACGTTACGAAAGAAATCCAAGTATTTCACATTTTTAGTAATTTAAGCCAGACGTTTACAAACTTTACGGAACAAAACCAAATGTTTCAAATTTTAGTGATTTAAGCCAAACGTTTGGATTTGTTTCGTAACGTTTATAAACGTTTGGCTAAAATCGCTAAAAAAGTGAAACATTTAGATTTGTTTTGTAACATTTTAAACGTTTGGTTTTGTTTCATAACGTTTGTAAACGTTTGACTTTAATCGCTAAAAAGGTGAAACGTTTGGATTTGTTTCGTAACGTTTGTAAATGTATCACTTAAATCCCTAAAAATGGGAATCATTTGGATTTGTTTTGTAAAGTTTGTAAACGTTTGGCATATATTTCTAAAAATGTGATATATTTGGTTTTGTTCCGCAACGTTTGTAAACGTTTGGCTTAAATTGCTAAAAAGGTGAAACGTTTGGTTTTGTTTCATAACGTTTGTAAACGTTTGGGTTCAATCGATAGAAAGGGGAAACATTTGGATTTGTTTCGTAACGTTTGTAAACGTTTGGCTTAAATCGCTAAAAAAGGTGAAACATTTGGATTTGTTTAGTAACGTTTTAAACGTTTGGTTTAAATCGCAAAAAAGGTGAAACGTTTGGATTTGTTACGTAACGTTTTAAACGTTTGGATTAAATCGCAAATAAGGTAAAACGTTTAGATTTGATTCGTAACGTTTGTAAACGTTTGACTTAAATGGCTAAAAAGGTGAAACGCATGGATTTGTTTCGTAACGTTTACAAATGTTTGGCTTCAATCGTTAAAAAGGGGAAACGTTTCACCTTTTTAGCAAATTAAGCCAAACGTTTACAAACGTTCTGAAACAAATCCAAGCGTTTCACCTTTTTAGCAATATAAGCCAAACGTTTACAAATCGTTATGGAACAAAACCAAACGTTTCACATTTTAGCGTTTTAAGCCAAACGTTTACAAACGTTACGAAATAAATCCACACGTTTCACCTTTTTAGGAATTTAAGCCAAACGTTTACAAACGTTACGAAAGAGATCCAAGCGTTTCATATTTTTAGCAATTTAAGCCAAATGTTTACAAACGTTACGGAACAAAACCAAACATATCACATTTTTGGCGATTTAAGCCAACGTTTACAAACGTTACGAAACAAATCCAAACGTTTCACCTTTTTAGCACTTAAAGCCAAACATTTACAAACGTTCTAAAATAAATTACACATATTGTATTACGAATCCATAAATAAAAGTACACATATTGTATTACGAATCTAATTGCAAAAATAAAATAAATTATAACTTTACTGCTAAAACAAAATTAAATAAAAAAAGGACTATATTTGAGCATATATAAATAAACACAAAAATATATTAAACATGGAACTAAAAAATTATCGTCAATTATAATACGAATCCGTATAATAAATGACAGATAAAAAAAATATGATAAAAAAATCTAGATTTAAATCTGTATAAAAATAGATTTAAAAATAAATTTAATACAGACAAAATCAAAATAAATTACAATATGAATCCGTATTATAAGTGAGATAAAATAAAGATATAAAAAGTCAGAATGGAACCCATATATAAATTAATGCAAAAATATATTGAACACTGAAATAAAATTACCCTCAATTATAATACGAATCCATATTATATAAATGAGATGAAATAAATTATAATTTTTATTGAAAAAAAATAAAGTTTAAAAAGGCGAGACTTGGATCTGGGTCCCCAGATGCCTACGTATCCGGCGTGCCGGAATTAAAGTCGACATAGTTCGAATGAGAATTTTTATATATAAAAAAAAGACAAGTGTTTGAAAATTCGATTTGAGTCCCGGTTTGTGTGCCGAGATGCCTACGTAACCAGCGTACCGGGATCAAAACCCACGTAGTTCGTGTGAACTGTATTTTAGAAAAATGGAAATATTTTTAGAAAAGTGGGTTTGAATCTCGGTTTGTGTTCCGAGACGCCTACGTATCCGGTGTGTCGGAATCAAAACCCACGTAGTTCGTTTGAACTATAAAACATAAATTTTTAGAAAAATGAATTTGAGTCGGTGTTTGTGTTCCGAGATGCCTACGTATCTAGTGTGTCGAAATCAAAACCCACGTAATTCGTTTGAACTGTAAATGGATTAAACAGTTTGGTTTTTATTTATTCATTTTTTTTAAAAATAAAATTTAAAAGTTTATTAATTTTGATATCTTATCCAAGATACCGTTAAAATTATTTATTTATATTAAACGGAAAATGAAATCCGGAATCCTAGATTTCGTTTTAATAATAATAATAATAATAATAAAAAGCAAATAAAATGATAGATAAAAATCAATCATCTTGCAAAGGAGGTTGGCCATTAATGGTGTTATGTGCTGAACGCATTTTTATTTACTGAGTCCACTTAACTAACTAATATATAAGCCAATTTATTAAAGAAAAAGAAAATCATTTTTTTATTTAATTAGCAAGACACCCGTATATGATAATAAAGCCAACAATTATAAAACAAACTCAAATGTGGTAATAAGCCCAACTAAGCCATTTTTCAAATTCACTTTCTCCTTCATCTCTTTCTCAATTCAATACCTTCACTCTGTTCTTATTATTATTTTTTTTGTCTTACCACCCACCACTTATTTAAATCACTAATCTCTCTCCAATTTCAAGTTCAGGATTTTCTTTTAGCCAAATAAATAGATCAAAAGAAAAAGATGGTAAGCCATGAACAACGAAGCATAAGAAATCTATAATCTTTTGTTTTTATTTATTATTTTCTTCTATGCTTAATCTTTGATTCCTGATTTCTTTTATTAATTTAACTTTCAAGATTGGACTGATCCAATAAAATCGAGGTGATCAAATTTGATGGTAGCGATTGTGCCGTGGCTCAGTGATATCGATTAGATATGATCAAGACCGTATGGACGAGCGACTAAAACTTACAAGACGGGTTCGAGGCACTAGAAGCAGAATTGGGAAGATGGAGGTACAGAGAGGATGAGCTAAGTAGTTATGTCTTTTTTTATCTTTACTCTGGACTGTGTTGTGATGCAATTATATTGAGTTTTAGTATCTTTTGAACTCTAATTCATTTTGCAACTCATTCATTTTTAATAGGGTATCCACCCAGTTTGCTTGTTTAGAATAACTATACGAAAATGGGTATCCACCCATTTGAAGTCACAACAACAAATATTTGATGAAAATGATATGAATTTATGCTAATAACCATTCACAGAGAAGAAAATAAGAGCATAATGTTATTGCATTAAAGAAAATGATAAGACATTGATTTTTAGAAGAACAATATACCTTTTTTCCTTGTTTTTTTATGTCTGTTTTTGGCGTTGAAATGGAAATTCCAAGTGAGTGTGTGGTGTGGTTGGTTTCGATTCTATTCTGTGATGGATGCCCTATCACCTTTGTGTCTTGAAAAGCTCTTTCTTCTAGTTGCTGCTTCAACTATTACTGAATAACTATGCCTATTTTTAACTCTGTTTTTTCCTATCTATGTTTCAGCAGCTTTCTGCTCTCTTTTTGTTATGTATTTTTCTTGCTATTTCTGCAGTGTTCCTCCCTCTTTTAGCGTATTTTTCTTGGTGTCCTTGTTTGCAATTGGATGTGCTCCTTATATATAGGAACGATTATTAACGTCTCATTGGATGCTGAGTGAGGTTCATTTACTTGCAGATTAAGGAGCTAAAGGGAGAGAGGATTAGGTGTTGGCTGGTGTATACATGAAAGGGGTGTTTCAGGGCTGGAGTAAAACTGTAGCAGGCTTGAAATTGGGTTGGGGCATGAAGAGGATGTGATTATGGATATTGGCCAAGACTTGTTGGGTCCAAAGTTTATTTCTTTGTATTTTAGATTTTTTTTATTCATTATTATATTATTAATTGTAATTTGAAACTGAAATTGATTAAATGACCAATGCATTTTGGCTCACTCTTTTATTTCAAATTTTATTAAATAATTTTTTTAAAAAAAATAAAATAAAAGACAATAAATATGTAAATTAATAAAAAAATAAAATTTTATAAATAATTTTAAATCGGTCTTTGAAACTCAAATTTAATTGACTAAGAGTTCAATAGTTATATTAATTTTATAATTCAAGCCTGAAAATCGAACGCTTACAGTTTGCCCCCTGCTTTGGAGAAATTTATGAACAATGAAGAACTATGCGATAAAGTTTTTTCTTTTTCTTTGAACGGTTTAATTCATAAATTATGACAAAACAATGAGTAAGCATGTTAGCATAGATTTTTATAGGAATTATAAAATTAAGAAAAGTAAAGAACAAAAGTCTGAATTTAAAATGGGTTTCTAAGGTTTATGCAACATTTACCCTTTAAAGCTGTAAAGTTAGCAAAATTTGAACTACTGAATAGCCAATGTTCAGGCTACGCGATACTCAAAGGTTAGTAAATACCTGATGTGCCAGCCACGAGCAAAAAAAAAATATGTTAGTGATAACTGATGTGCTAGCTACGGGAAAGTGAAAAATTAGTTAATAGCTAATGTGCGAGCCATGCAGTTGTGAAGAGTCCGTAAATAGCTGATGTGCCAGCTACATGCATGTTAAGGGAAAGTAAAGAGTTAGTGATGATTTAGTAAATAGCCGGTGCACAGGCTATAAGTTAGTGAAGATTTAAGATAGCCATTGTGTAAGCTACCTAATTCGTAACCGTTGCGTAGGTTTTGAATAATGTGGACCGTTGTGTGGGTCAACGAGCAAGACCATTGTGTAGGACGAAAAGATTATCATGGCCGTTGTGTAGGCTATCCAATTCATAACTGTTGCGTAAGTTACGAGCTTCATAGACCCTTGTGTAGGTCAATGAATATGACCGTTGTGTTGGTCAAAAAGATTTTCATAGCTGTTAAGTAAGCTATCCAATTTCATAACCGTTGTGTAAGTTATAAGCTTCGTAGACCGTTGCATAGGTCAACGAATATGATCATTATGTTAGTCAAAGAGATTTTTTAGCCGTTGCGTAGGCCATCCAATTTCATAACCGTTGTGTAAGTTATGAGTACCATTGACTTTTGTATGAGCCGATGAATACGACCATTAAGTAGGTCATAATATTTCCATATACAGATTTTCTATATTATTTTGTATGATTCGGAATGTTCCAAAAGTAAATCAAAAGATGTCGTGTATATGAATGCCCCTAATTATTTAGAGACGACATGTATGCATGGATATGTGTGAGTGTAAGAACATTGCCCCCAATAGGTTGTCGTTGATGATTCAAATGATCTTTCATTCAGTCTTTTTTTCTTACTTCAAAAGTCTTGACAGATTATCTTCACGCCACATATATCATTTACTTGCCATGAAATCTTTATTGGTAGCTCAAAGTAAGAAATGATATAATTCTTTAAAGTAAAACTGCGCGATAATAGATCTTTCAATGTTGTTTCACCTCATTGTCTTGGGCAAAGTTTTTGTATTGATCTTTATCTAAGCCGCCCTTTTACGGGTTTTCAGCTTAGTCAATTTGTGTGCTCTAATTTTTGCCCGAGTTGCCCTTAGCGGGTTTTCAACTTGACGAGCTGCTCTAATTTTTGCTCGAGCCGCCCTTTGCTGGTTTTCGGTTCGACAAGCTTTTGTTTCATTTTATTTTTGTTCACTTTTTTTTTTGCTTGAGCTGCCTACAGAGGTTTTCGACTCAACGGGATTTGCTCTAATTTTCGCTTGAGCCGCCCTCTTTGGGTTTTCAACTCAACGAGCTGCTCTAATTTTTGCTCGAGTCGCCCTTTGCGGATTTTCAACTCGACAAGCGTTTATTTTATTAATTTTTTTTCTTTTTATTAATGAGGGAAAATATGCTCAATGATGAAATTTATGATGTAACGGATGACAAAGGAAAAAAAATCAGGTTTGGCAAGATTTTGAATGAAGTAAGTTTAAATTAGAAATATGGAGGGTGTGGATATTTCATGAGGTAATTTTGTTAGGATAGATGAATGTATGAAAATTATTATTTTTTAATTAACTAGACTTGAACTCAATGATTTGAGTGCCTACGTACCTGCTGTGGCAGGATCAAAGTTAGCGTAGTTCGGCAATAGACTTCCAAAATTTATTTTCAATGGTAGGTTGCGAAAGAAATGGACATATTCTTTTTGTGATTGGACTTGAACTCAATGGTTTGAGTGCCTACGTACCTGCTTTTGCAGGATCAAAGTCCACGTAGTTCGACCACTTTGTGGATAGGGTGGGTGACTTATTTGTTCTAAGTCTTCCCTGATTAATGCATAATACAATACTAAATTAAATGCACTCATATTTAAATATCAATTTGATATGTTTATTTCATTTAATAAGGGTACAATGTTTTAGCAATTTGCCCAACCTGTTATTAGTTTGCCCATAAGGGTTTTCAAACTAAATATTTTCTCTCAATCCCTAACTTTTGCCTAAGTTGTTGTTGGATGTAGCAGCCTAGCGGGATAAAGCACACTCTCACTTAAACATAATATTTCTTCAACCTATCCAGGTTGATTGGTTCAGTGAATTCATTGCCTTCCACATACATAGCTTGATAGCTCCTTTTGAGAGGATCTTTTTGACTAAGTATGGACCTTCCCAGTTAGGTCGAAATTTTCCTCTTGGGTCAAATGGAATTGGTCTCGATTGCTTCAACACCAAATCGCCTGTTTTTATTTTGCTTATTTTGACCTTCTTGTTGAAAGTTCTGGCAATTCGCCTTTGGTACATGTGGTTATTGAACATTGCTCGCGTTCTTTTCTCGTCCAATGCAGCCAATTGTTCATATCTTGCTCTAGCCCATTCGTATTCTGGGACTTGAGCCTCCAACACCATCCTAAGTGATTGTAATTCAACCTCAACAGGCAAGACAGCCTCCATTCCATATACTAAGGAGTATGGGGTTGCACCAGTTGACGTTCTTGCTGTTCTTCTGTACCCGTGTAAGGCGTATGGTAATTTCTTTGACCAATCTCTGTATGTCTCCACCATTTTAGCGAGAATCTTTTTAACATTTTTATTCGCCGCTTCCACTACTCCATTAGCCTGAGGCCTATACGGTGAAGACTTATGGTGCTCGATCCCATTTTCACGCAATAGTTGTTTCACTTCAGCTTGGAATTGTACTCCATTGTCGCTCACAATATGGTGTGGAATCCCATATCTACATATTAAGTGAGTTTCAATGAATTCAGCCATTTGTTTTGCCCCCAATGTCTTGTAGGATTCAGTTTCCACCCATCTTGTAAAGTAATCTATGGCAACCACGATGAATTCGTGACCATTTGATGCGGTCGGGTGAATTTTTACAATAATATCGATTCCCCAAGCAGAGAAGGGCCATGGCGAAGTAAGACTATGCAATTCTGATGGCGGAATATGGCTTAGATCCCCATGAATTTGACAGTTATGGCACCTTCGAACGAAATGGATGCAATCGGCTTCCATCGTCAACCAAAAATATCCTTATCGCATGATTTTACGAGATAATTCCTTACCGTTCAAATGAGGTCCACAAACACCCGAATGAACTTCCTCCATAAGTTGTTTAGCTTTTTCTTCATCTATGCACAACAGGTGTAAGTCATGATGACGTTTATATAGTTTTCCATGTAATAAGAAAAATTGTTGAGCCAATTTCTGAATCAAATTTCTATCCTTTGTGGTAGCATCTACTGGATAATGTTTATCTTGCATGAACCTCAAAATATCATGAAACCAAGGCTTTTCATCTTGCGTGATGTCTAATATTCGTGCAGCTTGAAAGCATGGAACCTTACTCCTTACCATTACTAGTGGCTTGACAAACAATCTTCCAGGATCGTCCCATACTGAAGCTAATCCAGCTAAAGCATCAGCTATCTGGTTTTCTTCCGTAGGGATATATTTGAATTCAGCTACATCAAAATGTGTCTTGAGAACTTCAATATATTGGAGATAGGGTTTTAATTTTTCTTCTTTTATTTCCCACTCCTTTCTCACTTGTTTTATTACTAGACTGGAATCTCCAAAAATTTCTCCATGTTTGATTCCAATTGATATCAATGATTCCAATCCAAAAATACAAGCTTCGTATTCAAACATGTTGTTGGTGGCCCAAAATAGCCTTTTGGATAATGGCATCCATTCACCTTCTGGGGAAACCAAAAGGACGCCAATACCAGCTCCACTTTTATTTGCAGCACCATCGAAGTACATTTTCCACTTTCCAATATCTATTAGTCTAATGTCTTCATCTCGGAAGGAAAAGTCAATTACTTCACTATCATCTACTGGATTTTGCGCTAGGAAGTCAGCCACAGCTCTCCCCTTAATTACCTTCTTGGGTATGTATTGTATATCAAATTCCGATAGTAGAAGTAACCACCTCCCAAGCTTTCCTATCAGGGATGGAGTTCAGTATAAATATCGCATTGGATCAATTTTTGACACCACATCAATTTGGTAATTCATAAAATAGTGTCTTAATTTTTTAGTGAGCCACGCCATTGCCAGACACATTTTATCCATCATTGTATATCTCTATTCATTTTCACTTAGTTTTTTTACTGAGATAGTATACGGCATGCTCCACATATCCCACGTCTTCTTGTGCTAGCATAGCTCCCATTGCTTGATCCTCTATAGAAAGATACAACATCAAAGGTTTTCGTGATTTGGGAGGCTTTAGGATCGGAGGATTAGACAAATAGTCTTTGATCTTGTCGAATGCTTCTTGACACTGTTTTGTCCATATCATTGGCTGATTCTTTCTTAAAAATTTGAAAATTGGACCACACACGGTTGTTAATTTGGCTATAAATCTGCTGATATATTGCAATCTTCCTAGAAATCCTCTAACCTCAGTTTCCGTCTTTGGGGCCGACATTTCTTTTATAGCTTTTTCTTTATCGGGATCAATCTTTATTCCTCTTTGGCTCACCACATATCCCAATAATTTACAAGATCCCACACCAAAAATACACTTTTTGAGATTTAGTCTAAGGTTGTATTTGATAACCCTATCTAAAAACTTTTCAAGGGCTTCAAAGTATTCCTCTTCAGACTTTGCTTTTACTACCATATCATCGACATAAATCTCCACTTCTTTATGCATCATATCATGAAATAGAGTCATCACAGCCCGTTGGTCAGTGGCTCCTGTATTCTTTAATCCAAACGGCATAACTTTGTAGCAAAATGTTCCCCATTCAGTAATGAATGATGTCTTGGCTTTATGGATTTGGGCAGTTAGTATTTGATTGTAACCTGAAAAACCATCACAGCAAGCGTACCACAACATTTCTGCAGCTGAATCAACCAGAACATCAATGTGAGGCAATGGAAAATCATCCTTTGGAGAGGCTTTATTGAGGTCCCTATAATCCACACACATCCTAACTTTTCCATTCTTTTTAGGTACCAGAACAATATTGGCTAGCCACTCTGGATAATCGATCACTTCAAGAAAACCTTCTTTTATTTGTTTTTCTACTTCATTTTTAACTTTTTGTGCCCACTCTGGTTTCATACGCCTAAGCTTTTGTTTGACTGGTTTAACATGGTCATGTGTTGGAATGTAATATTGAGCAATATCTCGATCTATTCCTGGCATATCTTCATAAGTCCATGCAAAAGCTATTTCTTTTTCTTTTAAAATTCTCTCATGTCTCTCTCTAAATTCAGGAGTGCAATTGCCACCTAAGAGTATTTCCCTAGGATTTTCAATTGTACCCAAATTAAATGAAATGTGTTCCATAGAATTGATATGAAATATGCTATGAAAATAATCTAATGCGCAAATGCTTCCATCAGGAAAAACATCAAACAAATAAACGAAGTCTGCGTTTATTGCATTAAACTTGGAAAGGAATACATCATTGTCATCCATTACATCAGAAAGAAAAACATCATCCTCTAAATCAAGAGGCTTGAACTTATTCATAATGCAGTCCTCCATGGAGATGGTCCCAACTTCATCTTGGATCTCGAGAGCATGGTCTAGACCAATTAACATCTGGTTAATATTCCACTTTTTCTTGGTGCAAACATCCTTGACCGCATCGTTGAAGATTTCCCATCCGGGACACTCCTTTCGCGGTATCATGTTTGCATAATTTTTTCCAGTTCCTTCTTTCACGAATATGCCTTTCTCAGTTTGCATCGCACTTTTGTGAGCATTTCTTTGGTCATAACCGAGTTCATCCTTAGTGTTTTGTCCTCAAAAATCAGGAATTGTGGGAATGCCTTGCTGATTCTTGCATAATCCAAGGCCAGGGAAGAATTTCATATTCTTCATCATCATGGCAACTTGTGGGTCCATATAGTCTTCATATATCCCACCAACCAAATTAAAACCAGTGATTGGAGGGATTTCTGCTCCTAAATCCACTTTCAAGCATACTGTTTCTTCCTCAGCCGAGATGGTAATAACTTCATCATTAAATGGAAATTTAATTTTCTAATGAAGGGTGGAAGGAATCCCTCCCAGAGCATGAAACCATGGTCGCCCAAGCAATAATGCGTAGCTGATTGGTATATCCACCACCATAAACTCCACTACAGATTAAATGGGTCTTACTTTAATGACTATCTTGAAGGTTCCTTCTACTTGTCTCCTAGACTCATCATATCCCCTTATGATTAACTCCATTTCTGTAAGTCATCTTTGGTCATTCCCAACTTTGGTAGTACTTTCAATGGACATACATTTAATGCTGAACCATCATCCACCATGACTCTAGGAACGATTCTCCCTTTTGTTTCCACTTGAATGTGCAAAGCTCGAGTGTGATTTCTACCTTCAGATGTAAGGTCTTTATCAGAAAAGGTTACATCTTTGCTTTCTTTTACTAAGTGGACCATGTCTTGCAGAGTAGAGTTGACATCTATCTTCATACATGCAAGTGCTTCGAACATTGCATCTCTTTGAGTCTTAGACGCGACCAACAAATCCCATACAGTAGCATTTGCTTTAGTGTGTCTTAGTTGTCTCAACACTTAATCTTCCTCAGACTCTTTTGTTGTACCTCCCGCAAGCTCTTTTTCTTTGCCTTTTTCTTCGTTATAGAAGCGGCCACTACGAGTGATTGGTTTCACAGTTTCAGTCCATAAATCTTCAATTTGTTCCAAACATTCAAATTATGGTGATATATTTTCACACTCATTTTCTAACGTTTCCCAAAAATCAGAAGGTACAAGATATCCAGAATCAGGTGTTTCTCTAACCATGTTAACAACTAGATTTTGATCATCTTTCATAATTTGAAAAGATGGCTTCTTTCCATGTTGGTCCTTGTTTGGAGAGCACCACCTCCTTTTAAAAGCCTCATATGCTTCATCCTGACCAATTACGGACATCGGAAGGGGTTTATATGGTGTGACTCTAATGGAGATTAAGATGGTCTTCTCGTTCGTGACATCAGTTGAGAGCATATAAATGCCCGGCACAGCCTGATGATTTCCATTATTGTTATTTTGGTGGTTGGGCAAAGGATTGTGTCTAGTTGAAGGTCTGTTTGGGTCATCGGGGTTAGGAATCTTGCCAGAATCGATGAGATCCTGTAAGGCGTCTCGAAGCTTGTAACAGGTGTTTGTGTCATGTCCGATTTGTTGGTGGTACAAACATTTCAAGTTTGGATTGAAACTTGGTGACACTTTGGGTGGTAAAGGTTTCAGGTCTAAGGGTTTAATGAGATTTCTCTTTTTAAGATCCTCAAAGAATTTTGACATGGGAAGCTTAAAGTTAGAGTACCTTCGAGATGGATTGTTTAGTGCTTTTACATCGGAAAATTTTGGATGAGGTGTTTGGATTTGAGGTAATTTTGGTACCCTTTCTATTATTATTATTGAAGCCCCCATATACCTTATTTCTTTCCTTTATTACCTTTTCAGCCTGAAGTGCAGAATCTCAAAGGTCCCTAAATTTTTTAAAGGGAAAACATGCTATCTCTTTCTTGATAGCAGGTAACGATCCGTTTATCATAAGGTGGATTTGATCTTTTTCACCAATTTGATTTTTGAGCTGGGAGGCTTTTTGTAACTATCTTCTGAAATGATCCATGAATGATTCATCAGCCTTTTGGGTTGTTGCTTGCAAATCCATTAAAGTAACCTCGATGGAGGAGGTATAATCATACCTCTTCACAAATTGAGCTATCATTTCTCTCCAATCGCTTCTCACAGCCCGACTCAGTCCTTAATACCATTCCAAAACTGGTCCTTCTATAGACAGAGAAAATAAACTCCATATGGTATCTTCATCAGCACTTGTAGTATCCATATGAGTTTTGAAATATTTGAGATGGCTAATGCAGCAACCGACCCCATTATATTTTTTTTATGTCGGATACTTGAATTTTGCCGGTAATGAACTCGGAGGGACTAAGCTTAGATCATCAAGGTCAAAAGCTTCTTTCTTTTTGCCTACCATATGAGTCTTCAATTTTTCAAGCTCCTTCGTGATCTTTTCTATCTCAGGATTGGCTTGGACTGGATTAACGACTACTTCAACAGGTCGTTTTTCTCCAAATATTTGTTCCCAAACTTCTCCTTTGTCAGCCATGACATCTTGGTTCATTGTTTTAGAAGGATTTGAATTAGCTGCCAGAGATGATTCAACAGTTACAGTGGAAGGTTCGACATGAGCTTTTCCCTTTATTAGCCTTAAAGCCTATAAAATTGGAGCTAACTTAGCTTCAAGGGTATTCTCAATTATCTTTTCCAGTTCTTCCCTTAACATAGGTTCAGTTTCATGGCTAAGATATGATTGTACTCCTTGCGATTGTGGATTTTGAGCCATTTGTGCTTGTTTGACTGGCGTTTCGAAATTGATTTCAATGAGTTCAGATAATCTGTCTAGACGCTTTCCGTGTCTAGACCAAGCAACTCATTTTGGTGACTGTTTGCTTCTTTTATACTGAGTAGTGTGAGGCAACTTTGGGGGCGCAATGATGGTTCCTAAATAAATATGATGCATGATTAGAACATTGCAATGACGTGCTCATTATACTAGATGCATGAATAGGATACTGAACATAAATGGGTGATATGCCAAATATGATATGCCAATGCATGAGGTGCATGATGTATCGACTTTGGCATTCCGAAACAATCATACAAAAGAATGTCTATACTCAGTTCGGTTAGCACTTATGTTCCCCTTTTATCCTTACCATAAAAGGACATAAGGATAAGACTCTAAAGGAAAGTGTCTAGTTATTCCTATGTGAATTTAGGGCATAAAAAGGTTAACTCGTATATATTCAAATAGCAAACGATGGATATTTTTAAAATTATTTCCAATTTCCCCAGTGGAGTCGCCACTGTGATGACCGCATGCGTTTTTAAGGTCGCATTTTCATTTTTAATGCAGGCTCACACGATTTTGGCGAATTTCGTATAATACAAATGAATTGTGAAAAATAAACATGGAGTCGCCACCCGGGGTTAACCGGGAAGGAAAAGACGGTTAAAGCATTATAACCATCTTCACTTCTTCGGAGATTCGGGTTCGGAAATACTATTTTATTCAATCCATCATTTGCTTACTGATATTTACGAGTTAACTTTTTGATTTCTAATTCTAAGACAAAGGGGTCTCAAAACCAATATACCCTCACTGCTAATCGTATCCGAATTTAACAGGAGTTAGTTTTGAGTGAAAACTTTCGCGCAGAGGTCCGGGCTTCCCTCGAAGATGACGGTACTCATTTTCGTCTATCCTAAAACAGGGTGAATAGATCATCCGTTCCATTTTTTGAGTGTGTGTAACTAGTGAAGTTAAAAATTAATAAATAAACTAAATTAAACTAAATCCATAAATAAAAGTACACATAATGTATTACGAATCTAATTGCAAAAATAAAATAAATTATAACTTTACTGCTAAAACAAAATTAAATGAAAAAAGGACTATATTTGAGCATATATAAATAAACGCAAAAATATATTAAACATGGAACTAAAAGTAACGTCAATTATAATACGAATCCGTATTATAAATGACAGATAAAAAAAATATGAAAAAAAAATTCTAGATTTAAATCTGTATAAAAATAGATTTAAAATTAAATTAAATACAGAAAAAATAAAAATAAATTATAATATGAATCCGTATTATAAGTGTGAGATAAAATAAAGTTATAAGAAGTCAGAATGGAACCCAGATATAAATTAATGCAAAAATATACTGAACACTGAAATAAAATTACCCTCAATTATAATACAAATCCATATTATAAATGAGATGAAATAAATTATAATTTTTATTGAAATAAAATAAAGTTTAAAAAGGCGAGACTTGGATCTGGGTCCCCAGATGCCTACGTATCCGGTGTGCCGGAATCAAAGTCGACGTACTTCGAATGAGAATTTTTATATAAAAAAAGCGAGTGTTTGAAAATTGGATTTGAGTCCCGGTTTGTGTGCCGAGATGCCTACGTACCCAGTGTACCGGGATCAAAACCCACGTAGTTCGTTTAAACTGTATTCTAGAAAAATGGAAATATTTTTGGAAAAGTGAGTTTACGTATCCGGTGTGTCGGAATCAAAACCCACGTAGTTCGTTTGAACTGTAAAACATAAATTTTTAGAAAAATGGATTTGAGTCTCGATTTGTGTTCCGAGATGCCTACGTATCCAGTGTGTCGGAATCAAAACCCACGTAATTCGTTTGAACTGTAAATGGATTAAACAGTTTGGTTTTTTTTTTTTTTACAAATAAAATTTAAAAGTTTATTAATTTTGATATCTTATCCAAGATACCGTTAAAATTATTTATTTATATTAAACGAAAAATGAAATCCGGAATCCTATATTTCGTTTTAATAATAATAATAATAATAATAATAATAATAATAATAATAATAAAAGCAAATGAAATTATAGATAAAAATCAATCATCTTGGCAAAGGAGGTTGGCCATTGATGGTGTTATGTGTTGAACGCATTTTTATTTACTGAGTCCACTTAATTAACTAATATATAAGCCAATTTATTAAAGTAAAAGAAAATCATGTTTTTTATTTAATTAGCAAGACACCGTATATGATAATAAAGCCAACAATTATAAAACAAACTGAAATGTGGTAATGAGCCCAACTAAGCCATTTTTCAAATTCACTTTCTCCTTCATCTCTTGACCTAGCCGACTCTGATATTTCCATTTTTGCCATCTCCTTCTCAATTCAATACCTTCACTCTGTTCTTATTATTATTATTTTTGTCTTAGCACCCACCACTTATTTAAATCTCTAATCTCTCTCCAATTTCAAGTTCAGGATTTTCTTTTAGCCAAATAAAGAGATTAAAAGAAAAAGATGGTAAGCCATGAACAACGAAGCATAAGAAATCTGTAATCTTTTGGTTTTATTTATTATTTTCTTCTATGCTTAATCTTTGATTCCTGGTTTATTTTATTAATTTAACTTTCAAGTTTGGACCGATCTAATCAAATCGAGGTGAGCAAATTTGATGGCAGCAATTGTGCCGTGGCTCAGTGATATCGATTAGATATGAGCAAGACCGTATGGACGAGCGACTAAAACATACAAGACGGGTTCGAGGCACTAGAAGCAGAATTGGGAAGATGGAGGTACAGAGAGGATGAGGTAAGTAGTTATGTCTTTTTTTTATCTTTACTCTGAACTGTGTTGTGATGCAATTATATTGAGTTTTAGTATCTTTTGAACTCTAATTCATTTTGCAGTTTGTCACGACCCATTTTCATGAATCGCGACCGGCGCTAGGTTATGGGTAATGTAGTACTGAAACCCGTAGCTAGCCTTCTTTAAACATACAATTCAATTATACCTGCAGAAAACCAATGCTCGGGGGCAACCGAGACTTCAGCCTAAATCTAGCAGTTATAATATTCATCAGTTAATATAACATGCTTATCCAATTCCGAGTCTAAAATAGATTTATCATAAACCCAAGTAAATGATATAACATGCCAAAGCAATAAAAACCAGTCGAACCAATCCGACAAAGATATAATAACAATAAAGACGTCTAGTTACTACTGCGGTCTAAGAATAAAACAATTTTACAGTTTTACTAAAATAAATGGAACCTCCGAGGAAAAGTAAATGCGGAGATCACCAGACTCTCTCAGATCATAACCCTGGGGAAAATTGGGAAATCAACGGGGTCAGATATACTGAGATGAGTTCATACCACTATTTACATTTATTAAGTAGAAAACCTTTAAAACGTTTAAAACATTTAATAACGATATTACGGATAATAGTTGGAACCCTAATCCACAATTCTAAATAATAAACATAATCCAACAGGTCTGGTCCCGAGAGCTGAGCTACACCGAGTTACCACTGACCACACTTATACCAGAGTCCCAAGAGCTAAGCTACACCGAGTTACTCTACTTGGTCCCGAGAGCTATACTCACACCGAGTTACAACATTACCCTAATTACCTTTCCCAGATCATTACCGGTGCGCACGCAGTCCTAATGATGCCCATTAGGTAGCATGTTCCAACTAGAAGCCACAGTATAAAAACAGTTTCGAAATATACGTACAATATATATATATTTAATATTAACATAACAATTTACTTAATAAAGCGGTAAATAGTAAGTACAAACTCACTGCTTGCTAATCCACGTGAAAAAAACCGGCAAGCAACTAATCATGGTTCGCCTCTGAAGCACGAACAGTAGACGAGTCTAGACAAATAAAATAATTATTAAAACAGACCCTAACTCTAGAGAGTACTAGACACCACATAGGACTAGCACAAATAACAGGTCGTAATTAAATAATCCAAAGCAATACAAAATTACCCAAAAGGTAATAAGGTCCAATTAATACACGTCTATTGAGTTCTCGCTTAAAATCAAATTTATAAATATTATTTAGTAATCTTTAAATAATAAATGATTTTCCAAATAGTGGGTTAGCCGAGTTATCATTAACTACCAAGCTAACCTCACTTGTCGGGTGACCCAAGTCTAACCCGACTCAAAACGTTTATTAAATATAAACCCGAGTCTATATTTATAAAATAATTCCATAAAATAATAAACCATTTTAAAAGCGGAACTCAATAACTTCAAATTCAAATAACCCGAGTTACACCCCAAAATCTAACCATTTTAAGTTTATAAAAGTTTAGGGACTAAATTACAATTTAGCCAATTAGGGACTAAACTGTACTTTTGCCAATTAGGGACTAAATTGTATATTAGCCAATTTGATATCCAAAATCAATTTAATTGCTTTTGTTTATAATTAAAAACAAAATATAAAGTTACTAACCAAAACTTAATTAAATAAGTTTTTTTAAACCATTTAGGGGCTAAATTGTAATTTAGCCAATTTCGTGCCAAATTGAAATTCGAATTTAATATAATTACCTGAATAATTATATTGACTAAAATTGTAAAAATATCGTTTATAACATGTCAAATGTAATTTATAATTAACTTTAAGTTATTAACAAAATAAAAGTAACTTAAAGGACTAATTAAATACAAACAAAAACAATTGGTGACCAAAGTGGCCCTTATGCCATCTTCTCCAAACTTAAGAAGAACATGATAATGCCGTCTATTTCAAATTGAAATAATTAAAAACCATAGCTAAAACTCATACAATTTCTTACCATCAAGTTAGACATAGAACACATCTCATGATTCTTACAACATAAGCTAACAAACCCATAATCAACGTTTCAAGAACAGAACCAAAAAGAACAATACAAAGAACAACACGGCGGCAACATATACAATTTGTTATATGAGAAATGACGATGGAAGCAATCTCAAACTGGAGACCAAATTATTCACAACCAATATACAAGAGATTGGTAATCATATATCAATCAAAACATGGCCAAAAGAGAGGAAGCATTCGGCAGTAACCCATGCCAAACAATAACAGTTAAAGCATCTCTAAAACAGAAACCTTACGGCGAATGAAAACGAGATCGATCACGTACCGTTCAACGAAAACGAGGTGGGGAATCTAAGGCACGCGAGTCTAGAACGTCGGGAAACAAACGGTTTCAATTTCGATCTAGAAACGAGAGAGAACGAACCAAATTACGTACTGCCGTTCAAAACGTTAAACTGAAATCAAAAGGAATAAGAAGCTTACCGGATCAGCAAGGTTTGAGGGGAGATTTCAGCAACAAATCTTAATGAAAATGAGTGTTAAAGGTGGCTAGGGTTTGCTTGTAGTGTGGAGAGTAAATTAGGTTAAAAGTTAGGTTTTTAAAGGCTTCGGAAATGAAAATAATGGAGCCCGAAGGTACCCCCTCCGTCGGTTTAAAGCTGGTCTCAAACGAGACCAGCAAAAAGCCTTGGTTCCCGTTCGAGAACCAAGTTCTCGAACGAGAACTGGGCTTTTCAACACAGGTCTCGTTCGAGACCTGTGTTGAACGAATGGCCCTTGGCCAAAATAACTTGGTTCTCGTTCGAGAATCTGGATTCTCGAACGAGAACTAAAGTTTTACGAACGGGAATTGGCTTGAGCCAATTCCCTTGGGCCGAACTTGTTGCTTTGGTTTATTTGGGCCCAAACACAACTAAACCAACCTCAATTCAACACGAAACGAACTACTAAATCTTAATTTAGCATCGAACATCACAGGAAGTTCGTCGGAAATTATTAAAAAATTTACAGGTTATTACATTCTCCCCAACTAATTAAAAATTTGTCCTCGAATTTAACACGATAAGCCATTCACATCAGAACAACACGTAACACAAGTAAAAATTCATAAAATCACAGAAAATCAAGATATTGCACCTCACAGAAAAAGAAAAGGATAGAGATTCCGCATATCCGACTCGGTCTCCCAAGTACACTCCTCTACAGAATGGTTGCGCCAGAGAACTTTGACCATCGGAATCTCCTTGTTCCGCAATTTACACACCTGCGTATCAACAATCTCAACTGGTTGTTCCTCATAGGACAGCTCCTGGTCAATCTCAACACTCTGAGGCACAATCACGTGCGAAGGATCAAAAATGCACTTTCTCAACATAGAAACGTGAAACACAGGATGTACTAACGACATGTCTGGCGGTAGAACCAGACGATAAGCCACAGCTCCAATCCTCTCCGAAATCTCATAAGGACCAACATACCTCGGTGCCAACTTTCCCTTGACACCAAAACGAACCACGCCTTTCATAGGCGAAACCCGAAGAAACACGAAATCACCAACATGAAACTTAATGTCTTTCCTCTTCGGATCAGCATAACTCTTATGCCGACTAAAAGCAGTCTCTAACCTCCGTTTGATCAACGGTACCTTCTCTGAGGTAATCTGAATAATCTCCGCTCCCGAGAGTTTATGCTCTCCGACCTCCTCCCAACAGATAGGAGATCTGCACTTGCGCCCGTACAAAGCCTCATACGGCGCCATCTCGATACTCGCGTGGTAATTGTTGTTATAAGAAAACTCAATCAACGGCAAATGAGTATCCCAGCTACCCTGAAAATCAAGAACACACATCCTGAGCATATCCTCCAACGTCTGAATAGTCCTCTCAGACTGACCGTCAGTCTGAGGATGAAAAGCTGTACTGAAATCCAATCGAGAACCCATGGATTCCTGTAACGCTTTCCAGAACCTCGAAGTAAACACAGAACCTCTGTCTGAAACAATAGAAACTGGTACACCATGCAAACTGACAATCCTGTCGATGTACAATTGAGCCAACCTCGAAGCGGTATACGAAACCTTAATCGGAAGGAAATGAGCTGACTTGGTCATACGGTCAACTATAACCCAAATGGAATCGTACCCCTGTCGAGTACGTGGTAAGCCAACCACAAAATCCATAGCAATCCGCTCCCGCTTCCACTCTGGAATAGGTAGTGGTTGCAAATAACCAAAAGGTCTCTGATGCTCCAGCTTCACCTGCTGGACGGTCAGACACTTAGAAACATACTCAGCGACATCCTTCTTCATCCCGCTCCACCAATAGGTACCCTTTAGATCATGGTACATCTTAGTAGAACCCGAATGAACACTATAAGCAGACTTGTGCGCTTCTTCCAGAATCTGGTCCCTCAAACCATCTGAGTCCGGAACACACAATCTCGAACCATGTCTCAGAACACCATCCACAAATGTAAACTCAGAATTCCCATCCTGCTGAACCTCCTCAATAATTTGTTTCAACTGTGGATCCTCAGCTTGTAAAGCTTTGATCCGATCAATCAAAACAGGTTGCACTTGTAACTGTGCTAACAAACAACCAGCCTGAGAAATCTGTAAACCATAGCCCGAAGCTATGAAACTGTGCCACTCTCTAACCATGGGTCTACGCCCAACCTCTGAAATATGAGTCAAACTGCCCGAAGACTTGCGACTCAACGCATCGGATACCACATTAGCCTTACCAGGATGGTACTGAATAGTACAGTCATAGTCTTTCAGTAACTCTAGCCACCTCCTCTGTCTCAAGTTCAATTCTCTCTGATCAAAGATATACTTCAAACTCTTATGATCAGTGGAAATCTCACAAGTAGCACCATACAAATAATGCCTCCAAATCTTCAGAGCAAAGACCACAGCTGCCAACTCTAAATCATTAGTAGGGTAATTCACCTCATGCTTCTTCAACTGTCTGGAAGCATAAGCAATCACCTGCCCATGTTGCATCAGAACGCAACCCAAACCAATCCGAGACGCATCACAATACACTGTGAAACCGTCAATGCCAGAAGGCAATGCCAAAACTGGAGCTGTAGTCAAAATCTCCTTGAGCTTCTCAAAGCTCGCCTCGCACTTGTCAGTCCACTCAAACTTGACACCCTTCTGTGTCAGTTTAGTCAAAGGTGCAGATATTCTGGAGAAATCTTGCACGAACCGACGATAGTAGCCAGCTAAACCCAGAAAACTTTTGATCTCGGTAACTGACCTTGGCCTTTGCCAATCCATGACCGCCTCAATCTTATTCGGATCAACCTTGATCCCATCTTTCGACACCATGTGTCCTAGAAAGGTAACCTGATCCAACCAGAACTCACATTTTGAGAACTTAGCATACAACCGATGCTCACGCAACGTCTGTAGTATAGTCCTCAAATGATAAGCATGCTCCTCCTCACTCCGAGAATAGATCAATATGTCATCAATGAAGACGATAACAAATTGATCCAAAAACGGCTTGAACACTCTGTTCATCATATCCATAAACGCTGCTGGTGCGTTCGTCAGACCAAAGGACATAACCAGAAACTCAAAATGTCCATAACGAGTCTGAAAAGCAGTCTTAGGCACATCTGCATCACGGATCCGTAGCTGATGATACCCAGACCTCAAATCAATCTTGGAAAAACACTTCGCACCCTGCAACTGGTCAAACAGATCATCGATGCGAGGAAGAGGATATCTGTTCTTGACAGTAGCCTTGTTCAACTGTCTGTAGTCGATACACAGTCGAAAGGAACCGTCTTCTTCTTCACAAACAGAACTGGAGCACCCCACGGAGAAGTACTCGGTCTGATGAACCCGCTATCCAAAAACTCTTGCAACTGGTCCTTCAACTCCTTCAGCTCTGCAGGAGCCATCCGATACGGCGGTATCGAAATCGGAGCTGTACCAGAAACCACATCAATGCAAAACTCAATATCACGATCAGGTGGTAATTCAGGCAATTCCTCTGGAAAGACATCAGTGAACTCATTCACTATCGGAACACTATGCATATCACCACTACTAGTCTCTAAATCACGAACCACAGCAAGAAAACCTTGGCAACCCTTGCCTAACATCCGCTTCGCCTTGATGGCGGAAATCAGATTCTTAGGTGTCTCTGCCTTTTCTCCCTGAAAGGAAAAAGGTAGATCACCTGGAATCCTGAACTCGACTGACTTCCCTCGACAGTCAATAGAAGCAAATTGGCGTGACAACCAGTCCATCCCCAAGATAACATCAAAAGAAAGAACGTCAAGTACAATCAAATCAGCACATAATTCTCTACCCTGAATAACCACTGGACAAGAAGGATAAACGACGTCCACTACTACACCTTCAGACATAGGTGTAGACACAGCTAGAGGTTCACTCAAAACAGATTGTGCCATACCCAATTTCCCAGCAAAACATGTAGATACAAACGAATGGGTTGCACCCGCATCAAATAACACTAAAGCATCTATAAAAGAAATCGGAATGGTACCTTGCACCACAGCATTTGATGCACGCGCATCTTGAGGAGTAAGTGCGAACACTCTGGCCTGACCCTGCGGCTGCTGCTGCGAACTCTGTCCAGTACCATAACCGTTGGAACCTCTACCGCCGTTACCACGGCCACCAAAACCTCTGCCACCAGAACCACGGCCCCGCTGGCCACCAAAAGATGCTGCAGGTTGAGAGTACCCTACAGACTGTGTAAACGCAGGTCTCTGCTGCTGATAAGATGAATGCGCCACACTGGAGTTAGACGTCTGCTGTCCAGATGTCGGACACTCCCTGGAGAAATGACCCGGCTGGCCACAAGTGAAACAACCTCCAGGAGCTAACTGGCACTGACCATAATGCCTACGTCTGCAATTCTGGCAGAACGGAATGTTCGATCCACCACTGTACCCGCGTCCTGAACCACGGTTGCTCCCACTGCTACTGGAACTGTACGGAGCACTCCTGGCACTATGCCTCCCTTTGTTGTGAGTCCGTCGACTCCCCCTGTTGGCCTGAGAAGAGCCACTGTAGAAATTCCCACTACTATGCTGTACTGGGGCCTGCTGCCCCCCACTAGGAAGATCACTCTTTCCCTTTTGATTCTGGAAAGGGTCAGAGATCGTTCAAAACTGAACCATCGAATTCTCCATCCGTCGCGCACTATCCACTAACCGGGCAAACTCCATGTTTGTCCCTATCTGCAAAGGGAGAAACTCCGAGCCTAAACCCCTAATATAACGGTCGTTCACTCGCTCTTGATCACCCTGTAGATCTGTAGCAAACCGCCCCAAACGTACAAACTCAGTAGTGTAGTCTGTCACTGATCTATCCCCCTTCTTCAAATTTAGCAGCTTTTCTCTGAAACTCTCAGTAACAGAGAAGGGTAGATAGTAACCTCTGAACCTGATCACAAAATCAACCCAAGACAAAGTATCCATAACTGGCCTGATGTTATCACGATACCAGTCCTTAGCTGGACCCTTCAGCGACATCTCCACAAGCATCACTGATTGACAATCAGAAGCTTGAATCCTCTGACTGTTGTACTCAAATTCCTCCAAAAAGTCAAGAGCATCCCTAGTACTATCAAAAGAAGTCGGATTCAACTTCAAGTAGATCATCACCAACTCTCTGTCTGTTGGAATATGACCGACACCAGCAAGTCCACCAATACCAGCTACAACACCAGCCTGAGGTTGCTGTTGCTGCGCTAGCTGACCCAGTACAGTACACTGATTCTGCAGAAGAGCCTGGTTGTTCTGCATCTCGACAATCCCAGCCAAGAAGGTAGTGAAGTCGAACGCTTGCATGTTTGGTGCATGCTGCACCTCTGGTGCCTGCTGCACATTCGGTGCCTGAACACCTGCTGCACCACGTCCTCTAGCTCCACCTCTACAAGCACCAGCTCCTCTGCCTCTACCAGCACCTCTACCTCTGCCAGCACCTCCACCTCGACCACGTCCAGCATTAGCCTGAACTGGTGGTACGTTCTGATCGACTTCCATGGAAATCGCATCATCAGCCACAGCTTCTTGCTCTGCCGCAGCACGAGCACGAGTACGAACAACGTTGTCCATATCCTAAGATTGAACAATAACAATTTAAATAACAGATATTTCATACCCAAGTATGAACAAAACAAGCAACATATAGGATTTCCCAAGAAATCAACAGCAATAAAATGTTCACCCAAGTGAAATAAAATTAACATTTAACAACATCAAATCAACATACAATGACTGACTCGACGCAATCCTATTGGTGTAGGCAAAATGTTTTAAAATCAAAAGATGACGGTTTAAAGACATGACAGAATCCTATATCCGCAGTAGTTCCTAAGACACAACCATACTTAACAGAGTAAACACATAGCAAGCAATTGGCCTTGGTTTGAAACCAAAGCTCTGATACCAAGTTTGTCACGACCCATTTTCATGAATCGCGACCGGCGCTAGGGTATGGGTAATGTAGTACCGAAACCTGTAGCTAGCCTTCTTTAAACATACAATTCAATTATACCTGCAGAAAACCAATGCTCGGGGGCAACCGAGACTTCAGCCTAAATCTAGCAGTAATAATATTCATCAGTTAATATAACATGCTTATCCAATTCCGAGTCTAAAATAGATTTATCATAAACCCAAGTAAATGATATAACATGCCAAAGCAATAAAAACCAGTCGAACCAATCCGACAAAGATATAATAACAATAAAGACGTCTAGTTACTACTGCGGTCTAAGAATAAAACAGTTTTACAGTTTTACTAAAATAAATGGAACCTCCGAGGAAAAGTAAATACGGAGATCACCAGCCTCTCTCAGATCATAACCCTGGGGAAAATTGGGAAATCAACGGGGTCAGATATACTAAGATGAGTTCATACCACTATTTACATTTATTAAGTAGAAAACCTTTAAAACGTTTAAAACATTTAATAACGATATTACGGATAATAGTTGGAACCCTAATCCACAATTCTAAATAATAAACATAATCCAACAGGTCTGGTCCCGAGAGCTGAGCTACACCGAGTTACCACTGACCACACTTATACCAGAGTCCCGAGAGCTAAGCTACACCGAGTTACTCTACTTGGTCCCGAGAGCTATGCTCACACCGAGTTACCACATTACCCTAATTACCTTTCCCAGATCATTACCGGTGCGCACGCAGTCCTAATGATGCCCATTAGGTAGCATGTTCCAACTAGAAGCCACAATATAAAAACAGTTTCGAAATATACGTACAGTATATATATATTTAATATTAACATAACAATTTACTTAATAAAGCGGTAAATAGTAAGTACAAACTCACTGCTTGCTAATCCACGTGAAAAAACCCGGCAACCAACTAATCCTAGTTCGCCTCTGAAGCACGAACAGTAGACGGGTCTAGACAAATAAAATAATTATTAAAACAGACCCTAACTCTAGAGAGTACTAGACACCACATAGGACTAGCACAAATAACACGTCGTAATTAAATAATCCAAAGCAATACAAAATTACCCAAAAGGTAATAAGGTCCAATTAATACACGTCTATTGAGTTCTCGCTTAAAATCCAATTTATATATATTATTTAGTAATCTTTAAATAATAAATGATTTTCCAAATAGTGGGTTAGCCGAGTTATCATTAACTACCAAGCTAACCTCACTTGTCGGGTGACCCAAGTCTAACCCGACTCAAAACGTTTATTAAATATAAACCCGAGTCTATATTTATAAAATAATTCCATAAAATAATAAACCATTTTAAAAGCGGAACTCAATAACTTCAAATTCAAATAACCCGAGTTACACCCCAAAATCTAACCATTTTAAGTTTATAAAAGTTTAGGGATTAAATTATAATTTAGCCAATTAGGGACTAAACTGTACTTTTGCCAATTAGAGACTAAATTGTATATTAGCCAATTTGATATCCAAAATCAATTTAATTGCTTTTGTTTATAATTAAAAACAAAATGTAAAGTTACTAACCAAAACTTAATTAAATAAGTTTTTTTAAAACATTTAGGGGCTAAATTGTAATTTAGCCAATTTCGTGCCAAATTGAAATTCGAATTTAATATAATTACCCGAATAATTATATTGACTAAAATTATAAAAATATCGTTTATAACATGTCAAATGTAATTTATAATTAACTTTAAGTTATTAACAAAATAAAAGTAACTTAAAGGACTAATTAAATACAAACAAAAACTATTGGTGACCAAAGTGGCCCTTATGCCATCTTCTCCAAACTTAAGCAGAACATGATACTGCCGTCTATTTTAAATTGAAATAATTAAAAACCATAGCTAAAACTCATACAATTTCTTACCATCAAGTTAGACATAGAACACATCTCATGATTCTTACAACATAAGCTAACAAACCCATAATCAACGTTTCAAGAACAGAACCAAAAAGAACAATACGAAGAACAACACGGCGGCAACATATACAATTTGTTATATGAGAAATGACGATGGAAGCAATCTCAAACTGGAGACCAAATTATTCACAACCAATATACAAGAGATTGGTAATCATACATCAATCAAAACATGGCCAAAAGAGAGGAAGCATTCGGCAGTAACCCATGCCAAACAATAACAGTTAAAGCATCTCTAAAACGGAAACCGTACGGCGAATGGAAACGAGGTCGATCACGTACCGTTCAACAAAAATGAGGTGGGGAATCGAAGGCACGCGAGTCTAGAACGTCGGGAAACAAACGGTTTCAATTTCGATCTAGAAACGAGAGAGAACGAACCAAATTACGTACTGCCGTTCAAAACGTTAAACTGAAATCAAAAGGAATAAGAAGCTTACCGGATCAACAAGGTTTGAGGGGAGATTTCAGCAACAAATCTTAATGAAAATGAGTGTTAAAGGTGGCTAGGGTTTGCTTGTAGTGTGGAGAGTAAATTAGGTTAAAAGTTAGGTTTTTAAAGGCTTCGGAAATGAAAATTATGGAGCCCGAAGGTACCCCCTCCGTCGGTTTAAAGCTGGTCTCAAACGAGACCAGCAAAAAGCCTTGGTTCCCGTTCGAGAACCAAGTTCTCGAACGAGAACTGGGCTTTTCAACACAGGTCTCGTTCGAGACCTGTGTTGAACGAATGGCCCTTGGCCAAAATAACTGTGTTCTCGTTCGAGAATCTGGATTCTCGAACGAGAACTGAAGTTTTACGAACGGGAATTGGCTTGAGCCAATTCCCTTGGGCCGAACTTGTTGCTTTGGTTTATTTGGGCCCAAACACAACTAACCCAACCTCAATTCAACACGAAACGAACTACTAAATCTTAATTTAGCATCGAACATCACCGGAAGTTCGTCGGAAATTATTAAAAAATTTACAGGTTATTACACAACTCATTCATTTTTAATAGGGTATCCACCCAGTTTGCTTGTTTAGAATAACTAAACGAAAACGGCTATCCACCCATTTGAAGTCACAACAACAAATATTCGATGAAAATGATATGAATTTATGCTAATAACCATTCACAGAGAAGAAAATAAGAGCATAATGTTATCTTGATGCATTAAAGAAAATGATAAGACATTGATTTTTAGAAGAACAATATACCTCTTTTCCTTTTTTTTATGTCTGTTTTTGGCGTTGAAATGGAAATTCCAAGTGAGTGTGTGGTGTGGTTGGTTTCGATTCTATTCTGTGATGGATGCCATATCACCTTTGTGTCTTGATAAGCTGTTTCTTCTAGTTGCTGCTTCAACTATTACTGAATAACTATGCCTATTCTTAACTCTTTTTTTCCTATCTGTGTTTCAGCAGCTTTCTGCTCTCTCTTTTTTTTATGTATTTTTCTTGCTATTTATGCAGTGTTCCTCCCTCTTTTTAGCGTATTTTTCTTGGTGTCCTTTTTTGCAATTGGCTGTGCTCCTTATATATAGGAATAGGAGATTTCTGATTGGTTATAGGAACGGTTATTAACGTATGATTGGATGCTGAGTGAGGTTCATTTACTTGCAGATTAAGGAGCTAAAGGGAGAGAGGATTAGGTGTTGGCTGGTTGTCACGACCCATTTTCATGAATCACGACCGGCGCTAGGGTATGGGTAATGTAGTACCAAAACCCGTAGCTAGCCTTTCAATTAACAAATAAACACATAAACCTGCAGAAAACCAATGCTCGGGGGCAACCGAGACTTCAGCCTAAATCTAGCAGTTATAATATTCAACAGTTAATATAACATGCTTATCCAATTCCGAGTCTAAAATAGATTTATCATAAACCAATGTAAATAATATAACATGCCAAAGAAATATAATCACTCGAACCAATCCGACAAAATAAATAATAATAATAAAGACGTCTAGTTACTACTGCGGTATAAGAATAAAACAGTTTTACAGTTTATCAAAAATAAATGGAACCTCCGAGGAAAAGTAAATGCGGAGATAACCAGACTCTCTCAGATCATAACCCTGGGAAAAATTGGAAAAAACAACGGGGTCAGATATACTGAGATGAGTTTATACCACTATCTACATTTATTAAGTGGAAAATCTTTAAAACCATTTAAAACATTTAATAACGATATTATGAATAATAGTTTGAACCCTAATCCACAATTCTAAATAAATAACATAATCCAATAGGTCTGGTCCCGAGAGCTGAGCTACACCGAGTTACCACTGACCACACTTATACCAGAGTCCCGATAGCTGAGCTACACCGAGTTACTCTACTTGGTCCCGAGAGCTATGCTCACACCGAGTTACCACATTACCATAATTACCTTTCCCAGATCATTATTGGTGCGCACGCAGTCCTAATGATGCCCATTAGGTAGCATGTTCCAACTAAGAGCCATAATATAAAAACAGTTCGAAATATACGTACAATATATATATTTAATATTAAAAAAACAATTTACTTAATAAAGCGGTAAATAGCAAGTACAAACTCACTGCTTGCTAATCCACGTGAATACCGGCAAGCAACTAATCCTGGTTCGCCTCTGGAGCACGAACAATAGACGGGTCTAGACAAATAAAATAATTATTAAAAACAGACCCTAACTCTAGAGAGTACTAGACACCACATAGGACTAGCACAGATAACACGTTGGAATAAAACAAACCAAATCAACACAAAAATACCCATTAGGTAATAAAGCCCAATTAATACAAGTCTATTGAGTTCTCGCTTAAAATCCAATTTATAAGTGTTATTTAAAAATCTTTAAATAATAATTAATTTTCCAAATAGTGGGTTAGCCGAGTTATCATTAACTACCAAGTTAACCTCACTTGTCGAGTGACCCAAGTCTAACCCGACTCAAAACGTTTATCAATATAAACCCGAGTTTATATATATAAAATAATTCAATAAAATAATAATCCATTTTAAAAGCGGAACTCAATAACTTCAATTTTAAGTAACCCGAGTTACATTCCAAAAATCTAACAATTTTAAGTTTATAAAAGTTTATGGACTAAATTGCACTTTAGCCAATTAGGGACTAAACTGTACTTTAGCCAATTAGGGACTAAATTGTACTTTAGCCAATTTAATATCCAAAATCCATTTAATTGCTTTTGTTTATAATTAAAACAAAATATAAAGTTACTAACCAAAAACTTAATTAAATAAGTTTTTTAAAAACATTTAGGGGCTAAATTATAAATTAGCCAATTTATACCAATTCGAAATTCGAAGTTAATTATAATTACCCGAGTAATTATATTAGCTTAATTACAAATACACATCGTTTTAAATATATTACTTATAACCATATCTAAATTCAAAAGTTATTATTAAACAAATTATATGGTAAAACTCAAGGAATTCATTTGTTTTAGTTAAAATAAATTGATAACCTTTATGGCTATTTAGCCATCACCATCATTTCAAAACCCAAAATCCCCGCCTAGCTCAACCTCCATTTGCAGAAACTTAAATCTCTAGAATAACTCAACCTAGGCTTCCAAACAAAACTCTCATCACGGTTTAGACAATTTCAAAATCCTCACTTAGGCAACAACCACAAACGTTCAGAAATCAAATAAAGAACATCTCAATAGCCATCACCGTATTGATTTGTTTCAAAAAGACGAAGAACAATATTTCCGGAAACGATGAAATGACTTCAAACTGAGTTTATTCAACTAGCATCTAACATACCAAGTGTTTTATAACCATTAATATGAATGAATAAAAACCAAACATCAAGAAAAAAATCGGCAGTAATATCAAAATGTCAAGAACAGTTAACTCATTTCTAAAACAGAAACCGCATGGCGAATGGAACGAGATCGATAGCCTACCGTTTGGCGTAAACGAGATAGGGACACGTAGAGAAATTAGTCCACAACGTCTGAGATCGAACGGAATCAATTTCGATCTAGAAACGAGCAAGAACGATCTAAATTACGTAATGCCGTTCAAATGTTAAAACAGAAATCAAAAGAATTAAGGAAGCTTACCAAGGCAGCGACTTTGAAGGACGATTACATCTTCGATACTCAGCGAATGGACAAGAGGAAAACGGCTAGGGTTAAAGGGAAATGTGATGTAGGTTTTCTGTTTAGAAATCGATCTTAAATATCGAGAGGAACTAGGTCGAAAATGAGTTGGAAGGGGGCCGGACGCAAGGCTCGTAAGGCCTGCTATGTTCTCGAACGAGAACAGCCCATTTGGGCTTGGTTCTCGTTCGAGAACCACCTGGTCTCGTACGAGAACCACCTGGTCTCGTACGAGACCAGGCCTTGAATCATGATTCTCGTTCGAGAATCTCAATTTCTCGAACGGGAAATCATTAAATCCCTTTTTTTTATTTAAAAAAATTAATGGTTAAACCACAAACTAACCCACTCACGAACCAACACGAACCCGACCATTAACCTCGATTTTTAATTCAAAACGATCCGAAAATTTGTCAGAAAAACGCTGAAAATTTACTGGGTATTACACTGTTGTATACAGGAAAGGGGTGTTTCAGGGCTGGAGTAAAACTGTAGCAGGCTTAAAATTGGGTTGGGGCATGAAGAGGATGTGAATATGGATATTGGCCAAGACTTGTTGGGTCCAAAGTTTATTTCTTTGTATTTTAGATTTTTTTTATTCATTATTATATCATTAGTTGTAATTTGAAACTGAAATTGATTAAATGACCAATGCATTTTGGCTCACCCGTTTATTTCAAATTTAATAAAATAATTTTTTTAAAAAATAAAATAAAAGACAATAAATATGCAAATGAACAAAAAAATAAAATTTTATAAATAATGTGAAAGTAAATCCTAATTGGTAAAGAAATTAAATCGGTCTTTGAAACTCAAATTTAATTGACTAAGAGTTCAATAGTTATATTAATTTTATAATTCAAGCCTGAAAATCGAACGCTTAAAGTTACGTTTGGATTAAATAGCTAAAAATGTGAAACATTTGGATTTATTTCGTAACGTTTGTAAATTTTTGGCTTAAATCGCTAAAAGGGGAAACGTTTGGATTTATTTCTTATCGTTTGTAAACGTTCCGCTTAAATCGCAAAAAATGAGAAACGTTTGGTTTTATTCCCTAACGTTTGTAAACATTTGGCTTAAATATCTAAAATGGGGAAATGTTTGGATTTGTTTGCAAGTTTTGTAAACGTTTGGCTTAAATCGCTAAAATGGGGAAACGTTTGGATTTGTTTCGTAAGGTTTGTAAACGTTTGGCTGAAATCGCTAAAAAGGTGAATCGTTTGGATTTGTTTCGTAACGTTTGTAAACGTTTGGCTTGAATCGCTAAAATGGGGAAACGCTTGGATTTGATTCGCAACGCTTGTAAACGTTTGGCTTAAATCGCTAAAATGAAGAAACGTTTGGATTTGTTTCGTAATGTTTGTAAACGTTTGGCTTAAATCGCTAAAAATGTGAAACGTTTGGTTTTGTTCCGTAATGTTTGTAAACGTTTGGCTTAAATCGCTAAAAATGTGAAACGTTTGGTTTTGTTCCGTAACATTTGTAAACGTTGGCTTAAATCGTCAAAAAGGTGAAACGTTTGGATTAGTTGCGTAACGTTTACAAACGTTTGAATTAAATCGCTAAAAAGATGAATGTTTGGTTTTGTTTCGTAACGTTTATAAACATTTGGCTTAAATCGCAAAAAAAATTGAACGTTTGGTTTCGTTTCAAAGCGTTTGTAAACGTTTGGCTTAAATTGCCAAAAAGGTGAAACACTTGGATTTGTTTCTTAATGTTTGTACACGTTTGGCTTAAATCGCTAAAATGGGGAAACGTTTGGATTTGTTTCGTAACGTTTGTAAGCGTTTGGCTTACATCGCTAAAACGGGGAAACGTTTGGATTTGTTTTGTAATGTTTTTAAATGTTTGGCATAAATTGCTAAAAATAGGAAACATTTGAATTTGTTTCATGACGTTTGTAAAATTTTGGCTTAAATCTCTAAAAAAGGTGAAATGTTTGGATTTGTTTCGTAACGTATGTAAACGTTGGGCTTAAATCGCTAAAATGGAAAAACGTTTGGATTTGTTTCGTAACTTTATAAACATTTGCCTTAAATCGCTAAAAAGGGGAAACAATTGGTTTTGTTTCGTAACGTTTGTAAATGTTTGGCTTAAATTGCTAAAAAAGGGAAACGTTTGTTTTTGTTTCTTGACATTTGTAAACGTTTGGCTTAAATCGATAAAAAGTTGAAACGTTTGGATTTATTTCATAACGTGTGTAAATGTTTGGCTTAAATTGCTAAAAAGGGGAAACGCTTGGATTTGTTTCTAACGTTTGTAAACGTTTGGCTTAAATTGCTAAAAACGTTAAACGTTTAGATTTGTTTCATAACGTTTTAGGCGTTTGGTTTTATTTCGTAACTTTTGTTAATGTTTCACTTCAATCGCTAAAAAGGTGAAACGTTTGGATTTGTTTAGTAACGTTTGTAAACGTTTGGCTTAAATCGCTAAAAAGGTGAAATATTTGGATTTGTTGTGTAATGTTTGTAAACGTTTGGCTTAAACTGCTAAAAAAGGTGAAACGTTTTGATTTGTTTCGTAACGTTTGCAAACGTTTGGCTTAAATTGCTAAAAAGGTGAAACGTTTGGTTTTGTTTCATAATGTTTGTAAACTTTTAGCTTCAATCGATAAAAAGGTGAAACGTTTGGATTTGTTTCGTAACGTTTGCAAACATTTGCCTTTAATTTCTAAAATGGTAAAACACGTGGATTTGTTTCGCAACGTTTGTATTTGTTGTTGTAACGTTTTAAACATTAGGTTTTATTTCATAATATTTGTTAACGTTTGGCTTAAATTTCTAAAAAGATAAAACGCTTGGATTTGTTTCGTAACGTTTGTGTTTTGCTTAAATTGCTAAAAAGGTGAAACGTTTGAATTTGTTTCGTAACATTTTTAAACGTTTGGCTAAAATTGCTGAAAAGGCGAAACGTTTGAATTTGTTTTGTAACGTTTTAAACGTTTGGTTTTGTTTGGTAATATTTGTAAATATTTTACTCAAATCGCTAAAAAGGTGAAACGATTGGATTTGTTTCGTGACGTTTGTAAACATTTGGCTTAAATCGGAATTATAAAATTAAGAAAAGTAAAGAAAAGTAAAGAACAGAAGTCTGAATTTAAAATGGGTTTCTTAAGGTTTATGCAACATTTACCCTTTAAAGCTGTAAAGTTAGCAAAATTGAACTACCGAATAGCCAATGTTCAGGCTACGCAATACTCAAAGGTTAGTAAATAGCTGATGTGCCAGCCACGAGCAAAAAAAAAATATGTTAGTGATAACTGATGTGCTAGCTACGGGAAAGTGAAAAATTAGTTAATAGCTTATGTGCGAGCCATGCAGTTGTGAAGAGTCCGTAAATAGCTGATGTGCCAGCTACATGCATGTTAAGGGAAAGTAAAGAGTTAGTGATGATTTAGTAAATAGCCGGTGCACAGGCTATAAGTTAGTGAAGATTTAAGATAGCCATTGTGTAAGCTGCCTAATTCGTAACCGTTGCGTAGGTTTTGAATAATGTGGACCGTTGTGTGGGTCAACGAACAAGACCATTATGTAGGACGAAAATATTATCATGGCCGTTGTGTAGGCTATCCAATTCATAACTGTTGCGTAAGTTACGAGCTTCATAGACCCTTGTGTAGGTCAACGAATATGACCGTTGTGTTGGTCAAAAAGATTTTCATAGCCGTTACGTAAGCTATCCAATTTCATAACCGTTGTGTAAGTTATAAGCTTCGTAGACCGTTGCATAGGTCAACAAATATGATCATTATGTTAGTCAAAGATATTTTTTAGCCGTTGCGTAGGCTATCCAATTTCATAACTGTTGTGTAAGTTATGAGTACCATTGACTTTTGTATGAGCCAATGAATAAGACCATTAAGTAGGTCATAATATTTCCATATACAGATTTTCCATATTATTTTGTATGATTCGGAATGTTCCAAAAGTAAATCAAAAGATGTCGTGTATATGAATACCCCTAATTTTTTAGAGACAACATGTATGCATGGATATGTGTGAGTGTAAGAACATTGCCCCCAATAGGTTGTCGTTGATGATTCAAATGATCTTTCATTCAGTTTTTTTTTCTTACTTCAAAAGTCTTGACAGATTATCTTCACGCCGCATATATCATTTACTTGCCATGAAATCTTTATTGGTAGCTCAAAATAAGAAATGATATAATTCTTTAAAGTAAAATTGCGCGATAATAGATCTTTCAATGTTGTTTCACCTCATTGTCTTGGGCAAATTTTTTATATTGATCTTTATCTAAGCCGCCCTTTTGCGGGTTTTCAGCTTAGTCAATTTGTGTGCTCTAATTTTTGCCCGAGTCGCCCTTTGCGGGTTTTCAACTTGACGAGCTGCTCTAATTTTTGCTCGAGCCGTCCTTTGCTGGTTTTCGGCTCGATGAGCTTTTGTTTCATTTTATTTTTGTTCACTCTTTTTTTTTGCTTGAGCCGCCTACAGAGGTTTTCGACTCAACGAGATTTGCTCTAATTTTTGCTTGAGCCGCCCTCTTTTGGTTTTCAACTCAACGAGCTGCTCTAATTTTTGCTCGAGTCGCCCTTTGCGGATTTTCAACTCGACGAGCGTTTATTTTATTAATTTTTTTTTCTTTTTATTAATGAGGGAAAATATGCTCAATGATGAAATTTATGATGTAACGGATGACAAAGGAAAAAAAATCAGGTTTGGCAAGATTTTGAATGAAGTAAGTTTAAATTAGAAATTTGGAGGGGTGGATATTTCATGAGGTAAATTTGTTCGGATAGATGAATGTATGAAAATGATTTTTTTTTTAATTAACTAGACTTGAACTCAATGATTAATGCATAATACAATACTAAATTAAATGCACTCATATTTAAATATCAATTTGATATGTTTGATAGACTTGAAATTTGGAGGGGGTGGATATTTCATGAGGTGACTTATTTGTTCTAAGTCTTCCCTGATTAATGCATAATACAATACTAAATTAAATGCACTCATATTTAAATATCAATTTGATATGTTTATTTCATTTAATAAGGGTACAATGTTTTAGCAATTTGCACAACCTGTTATTAGTTTGCCCATAAGGGTTTTCAAACTAAATATTTTCTCTCAATCCCTAACTTTTGCCTAAGTTGCTGTTGGATGTAGCAGCCTAGCGGGATAAAGCACACTCTCACTTAAACATAGTATTTCTTCAACCTATCCAGGTTGATTGGTTCAGTGAATTCATTGCCTTCCACATATGATAGCTTGACAGCTCCTTTTGAGAGGATCTTTTTGACTAAGTATGGACCTTCCTAGTTAGGTTGAAATTTTCCTCTTGGGTCAAATGGAATTGGTCTCGATTGCTTCAACACCAAATCGCCTGTTTTTATTTTGCTTATTTTGACCTTCTTGTTGAAAGTTCTGGCAATTCGCCTTTGGTACATGTGGTTATTGAACATTGCTCGCGTTCTTTTCTCGTCCAATGCAGCCAATTGTTCATATCTTGCTCTAGCCCATTCGTATTCTGGGACTTGAGCCTCCAACACCACCCTAAGTGATTGTAATTCAACCTCAACAGGCAAGACAGCCTCCATTCCATATACTAAGGAGTATGGGGTTGCACCAGTTGACGTGCTTGCTGTTCTTCTGTACCCGTGTAAGGCGTATGGTAATTTCTTTGACCAATCTCTGTATGTCTCCACCATTTTAGCGAGAATCTTTTTAACATTTTTATTCGCCGCTTCCACTGCTCCATTAGCTTGAGGCCTATACGGTGAAGACTTATGGTGCTCGATCCCATTTTCACGCAATAGTTGTTTCACTTCTGCTTGAAATTGTACTCCATTGTCGCTCACAATATGGTGTGGAATCCCATATCTACATATTAAGTGAGTTTCAATGAATTCAGCCATTTGTTTTGCCCCCAATATCTTGTAGGATTCAGCTTCCACCCATCTTGTAAAGTAATCTATGGCAACCACGATGAATTCGTGACCATTTGATGCGGTCGGGTGAATTTTTCCAATAATATCGATTCCCCAAGCAGAGAAGGGCCATGGCGAAGTAAGACTATGCAATTCTGATGGCGGAATATGGCTTAGATCCCCATGAATTTGACAGTTATGGCACCTTCGAAAGAAATGGATGCAATCGGCTTCCATCGTCAACCAAAAATATCCTTATCACATGATTTTACGAGATAATTCCTTACCGTTCATATGAGGTCCACAAACACCCGAATGAGCTTCCTCCATAAGTTGTTTGGCTTTTTCTTCATCTATGCACAACAGGTGTAAGTCATGATGACGTTTATATAGTTTTCCATGTAATAAGAAAAATTGTTGAGCCAATTTCTGAATCAAATTTCTATTCTTTGTGGTAGCATCTACTGGATAATGTTTATCTTGCATGAACCTCAAAATATCATGAAACCAAGGCTTTTCATCTTGCGTGATGTCTAATATTCGTGCACCTTGAAAGCATGGAACCTTACTCCTTACCATTACTAGTGGCTTGACAAACAATCTTCCAAGATCGTCCCATACTGAAGTTAATCCAGCTAAAGCATCAGCTATCTGGTTTTCTTCCCTAGGGATATATTTGAATTCAGCTACATCAAAATGTGTCTTGAGAACTTCAGTATATTGGAGATAGGGTTTTAATTTTTCTTCTTTTATTTCCCACTCCTTTCTCACTTGTTTTATTACTAGACTGGAATCTCCAAAAATTTCTGCATGTTTGATTCCTATTGATATCAATGATTCCAATCCAAAAATACAAGATTCGTATTCAGACATGTTGTTGGTGGCCCAAAAATCTAGCCTTTTGGATAATGGCATCCATTCACCTTCTGGGGAAACCAAAATGACGCCAATACCAGCTCCACTTTTATTTGCAGCACCATCGAAGTACATTTTCCACTTTCCAATATCTATTAGTCTAATGTCTTCATTTGGGAAGGAAAAGTCAATTACTTCACTATCATCTACTGGATTTTGTGCTAGGAAGTAAGCCACAGCTCTCCCCTTAATTACCTTCTTGGGTATGTATTGTATATCAAATTCCGACAGTAGAAGTAACCACCTCCCAAGCTTTCCTATCAGGGATGGAGTTCTGTATAAATATCGCATGGGATCAATTTTTGACACCACATCAATTTGGTAATTCATAAAATAGTGTCTTAATTTTTTAGTGAGCCACACCATTGCCAGACACATTTTCTCCATCATTGTATATCTCTATTCATTTTCACTTAGTTTTTTACTGAGATAGTGTACGGCATGCTCCACATATCCCACGTCTTCTTGTGCTAGCATAGCTCCCATTGCTTGATCCTCTATAGAAAGATACAATGTCAAAGGTTTTCGTGATTTGGGAGGCTTTAGGATCGGAGGATTAGACAAATAGTCTTTGATCTTATCGAATGCTTCTTGACACTGTTTTGTCCATATCATTGGCTGATTCTTTCTTAGCAATTTGAAAATTGGACCACACACGGTTGTTAATTTGGCTATAAATCTGCTGATATATTGCAATCTTCCTAGAAATCCTCTAACCTCATTTTCCGTCTTTGGGGCCGACATTTCTTTTATAGCTTTTTCTTTATCGGGATCAATCTTTATTCCTCTTTGGCTCACCACATATCCCAGTAATTTACAAGATCACATACCAAAAATACACTTTTTGGGATTTAGTCTAAGGTTGTATTTGATAACCCTATCTAAAAACTTTTCAAGGGCTTCAAAGTATTCCTCTTCAGACTTTGCTTTTACTACCATATCATCGACATAAATCTCCACTTCTTTATGCATCATATCATGAAATAGAGTCGTCACAGCCCGTTGGTAAGTGGCTCCTGCATTCTTTAATCCAAACGGCATAACTTTGTAGCAAAATGTTCCCCATTCAGTAATGAATGATGTCTTGGCTTTATGGATTTGGGCAGTTAGTATTTGATTGTAACCTGAAAAACCATCACAGCAAGCGTACCACAACATTTCTGCAGCTGAGTCAACCAGAACATCAATGTGAGGCAATGGAAAATCATCCTTTGGAGAGGCTTTATTGAGGTCCCTATAATCCACACACATCCTAACTTTTCCATTCTTTTTAGGTACCGAAACAATATTGGCTAGCCACTCTGGATAATCGATCACTTCAAGAAAACCTTCTTTTATTTGTTTTTCTACTTCATTTTTAACTTTTTGTGCCCATTCTGGTTTCATACGCCTAAGCTTTTGTTTGACTGGTTTAACATGGTCATGTGTTGGAATGTAATGTTGAGCAATATCTCGATCTATTCCTGGCATATCTTCATAAGTCCATGCAAAAGCTATTTCTTTTTCTTTTAAAATTCTCTCATGTCTCTCTCTAAATTCAGGAGTGCAATTGCCACCTAAGAGTATTTCCCTAGGATTTTCAATTGTACCCAAATTAAATGAAATGTCTTACATAGAATTGATATGAAATATGCTATGCAAATAATCTAATGCGCAAATGCTTCCATCAGGAAAAACATCAAACAAATAAACGAAGTTTGCGTTTATTGCATTAAACTTGAAAAGGAATACATCATTGTCATCCATTACATCAGAAAGAAAAACATCATCCTCTAAATCAAGAGGCTTGAACTTATTCATAAAACAGTCCTCCATGGAGATGGTCCCAACTTCATCTTGGATCTCGAGAGCATGGTCTAGACCAATTAACATCTTGTTAATATTCCACTTTTTCTTGGTGCAAACATCCTTGACCGCATCGTTGAAGATTTCCCATCCGGGACACTCCTTTCGCGGTATCATGTTTGCATAATTTTTTCCAGTTCCTTCTTTCACGAATATGCCTTTCTCAAATTTGCATCGCACTTTTGTGAGCATTTCTTTGGTCATAACCGAGTTCATCCTTAGTGTTTTGTCCTCAAAAATCAGGAATTGTGGGAATGCCTTGCTGATTCTTGCCTAATCCAAGGCCAGGGAAGAATTTTATATTCTTCATCATCATGGCAACTTGTGGGTCCATATAGTCTTCATATATCCCACCAACCAAATTAAAACCAGTGATTGGAGGGATTTCTGCTCCTAAATCCACTTTCGAGCATACTGTATCTTCCTCAGCCGAGATGGTAATAACTTCATCATTAAATGGAAATTTAATTTTCTGATGAAGGGTGGAAGGAATCCCTCCCAGAGCATGAAACCATGGTCGCCCTAGCAATAATGCGTAGCTGATTGGTATATCCACCACCATAAACTCCACTACAGATTCAATGGGTCTTACTTTAATGATTGTCTTGAAGGTTCCTTCTACTTGTCTCCTAGACTCATCATATCCCCTTATGATTAACTCCGTTTTCTGTAAGTCATCTTTGGTCATTCCCAACTTTGGTAGTACTTTCAATGGACATACATTTAATGCTGAACTATCATCCACCATGACTCTAGGAACGATTCTCCCTTTTGTTTCCACTTGAATGTGCAAAGCTCGAGTGTGATTTCTATCTTCAGATGTAAGGTCTTTATCAGAAAAGGTTACATCTTTGCTTTCTTTTACTAAGTGGACCATGTCTTGCAGAGTAGAGTTGACATCTATCTTCATACTTGCAAGTGCTTCGAACATTGCATCTCTTTGAGTCTTAGACGCGACCAACAAATCCCATACAGTAGCATTTTCTTTAGTGTGTCTTAGTTGTCTCAACACTGAATCTTCCTCAGACTCTTTTGTTGTATCTCCCGCAAGCTCTTTTTCTTCGTTATAGAAGCGGCCACTACGAGTGATTGGTTTCACAGTTTCAGTCCATAAATCTTCAATTTGTTCCAAACATTCAAATTATGGTGATATATTTTCACACTCATTTTCTAACGTTTCCCAAAAATCAAAAGGTACAAGATATCCAGAATCAGGTGTTCCTCTAACCATGTTAACAACTAGATTTTGATCATCTTTCATAATTTGAAAAGATGGCTTCTTTCCATGTTGGTCCTTGTTTGGAGAGCACCACCTCCTTTTAAAAGCCTCATATGCTTCATCCCGACCAATTACGGACATCGGAAGGGGTTTATATGGTGTGACTCTAATGGAGCTTAAGATGGTCTTCTCGTTCGTGACATCAGTTGAGAGCATATAAATGCCCGGCACAGCCTGATGATTTCCATTATTGTTATTTTGGTGGTTGGGCAAAGGATTGTGTCTAGTTGAAGGTCTGTTTGGGTCATCGGGGTTAGGAATCTTGCCAGAATTGATGAGATCCTGTAAGGCGTCTCGAAGCTTGTAACAGGTGTTTGTGTCATGTCCGATTTGTTGGTGGTACAAACATTTCAAGTTTGGATTGAAACTTGGTGACACTTTGGGTGGTAAAGGTTTCAGGTCTAAGGGTTTAATGAGATTCCTCTTTTTAAGATCCTCAAAGACTTTTGACATGGGAAGCTTAAAGTTAGAGTACCTTCGAGATGGATTGTTTAGTGCTTTTACATCGGAAAATTTTGGATGAGGTGTTTGGATTTGAGGTAATATTCACTACTAGAAAACACTGTTTTAGCGACGGATTTTAGTGACGGACTCTAAATCCGTCGCTAAAACAGTAATTTTGCGACATAATTTCAATTGGTCGTTATTGTACTTAGAGGTAAGGCGGGAGTGATCCCGCCAAATTGGCGACGGATTATCTGTCATTAATCCGTCTCCAATTTGGCGGGCTTTGGAGGGAAAATATTTTCAGCCAAAATTAGCGACGGATTTTAACATCCGTCGCTAATGTTGGCTGATTTAGAAACGAATCGTTTCATTTGTTGATTTAGCGACGAATATTGTCATCCGTCGCTAAATATTTGCGACGGATGCTTTAGTCCGTCGCTAAATCAACAGATGAAACGAATCGTTTCATTTAGTTCTAATTTAGCGACGGAAAATCCGTCGCTAAATTAGAACTATATCTTCTCCAGCAGAGCCCTTTCTTTTCCATTTTCTTTCTTTTATAACAAAACCGTTCCCGCCGCCGCACCCCTCCTCTCTGCAAATTCTGACCGCCGCCGCCGCTCCCCTCCACTCCTCTTCCTATTTTCACGTTGGGTCATCAGTGGGTTCGTTTCCCTCTGTTTTTTTGGCGTTTTTTGTGCGTTTTTTTGGCTGCCCTCCACTGCTGTCCGCTGCCGTCCGCCCACTACCACCACCGTTGCCGGCGCCAATCTCCCGTGCTGCTCCTCCGGTTAGTAATTGTTTTTCTTTATTTAATATGTTAATTGCTGGATTCTAAATTAGTTTAGCTAATTATTAAATTAGATTTGATTATATATTAGATTATAAACTAGGTTAGTGGATTGTAAAATTAGATTATTAGGTTAATCTAATTAGATTTTAGATTATTTAATTAGGTTAATTCAGTTTATTAGATTATTATTTAATGTAGGTTAAATTAATTTAAAATTATGTTAGTTAATTAGTGTAATTACAATTAGGGTTTATATTAATTAGAATAAATATAATTGTTAATATAATTTTAGTTTAAATAATATATATATATATATTAATTGATAGTATTTAGGTTAATTGTTAGGTTAAATTAGATTAAATGTAGTTAATTTGTATTAATTTATTAAATATTTTATAATTGTGTAATTAGTATTAATTGTAAGCATTTTTATTAATTGTTAGATAAATTAGATTATTAATTAGTTAATTGTTTTAGTTTAATTTAAAATATATCAGTTCATTAATTTATTAGATGATATTAGTTAAATGGCGTAATTAACGTATTAAATGTTAATTCCAGTGTAATTGTATTGTGGTTTTGGTTTGCACGTTTTGTAAATTGCTTGCAGAACTTCCCTGAAAAATGGGTGATGCTCATTTTTATGGGAAGTGCTGCCCAATTGTTTTTAGAAAATGAATGTTTTTATTAATTATATAATAACAAAATAGTGAAACTGATTGCGTGATAGGTTTGCTAGCTTTTGTTGGTTGCATCGGTCCGATATTTCACATCGATTATTTTTATCTTTTGCGGTTCTGCTCTGCAACAAGTAAGTAATGTTATTATTTCAATTTTTGTTTTAATTTATAATCAGTTAATTTATAAGCTGTTTAAACCTAAAATGACCTCGATTTTATTCCCACCGAATAAAATCGTAAACCTAGCCGTAGAGTTCCCGTCCCGTGTGTTCAAGCGATTGAATGACACGGGATTGTACAGTTTGTACAGTTCGCAAAACTGGTCCTCCCGTAACTCGATCACGAAAATTATATATGTCTAGTAGCGGTAGAAAAATATTCGGTTGTTTTCCAGCGTTTGTTCTCCGGGTGGATGTATAGTATATGTTATGTAACGCTTATTCCTCGTGGAATATATAATTAGCGTTACACCATATATGCTAAATATCGCACTGAAGGAGAACGACGCCAAGAGGGCTGCCGAATATTTTTTCCGTTGCTAGGCATATATCGTGGCCGAGTTAAGGGGCGCCAGTTTTGCGAATGGGATAGGTCCATACCTTTTAAGCAGTCAATTACATTGACTTTGCTATTTACGAGCGAAAACCCCTCCTAATTATCCGTGCTACAGAAATGGATACAGACCGAAGTTGGATGTATAGACGGCTCCAGGGCGGGTTGCTATACCCAGGCTTTACCGAGCGCGCGCAAGAGTTTGTTAATTTCGCTTTACGCCATCCCGCGTGTATGAGTGGACCCCAGATTAAATGCCCTTGCCCTAAGACAAGATGTAAAAATACGAGTTATCGAGACGTCGAAACGGTGAAACTACACATTCTGCAGAAAGGGTTTGTGGCAGATTATCAAGTGTGGGTTTTTCATGGGGAGGGAAATGTTTTAAATCCCCGTCCCGTTGCACAGCTACCGGAGTATGACGTTGACATCGAAAATGAGGGGGGAGACGACTTCAACTCCGTTCAGAGAATGGTTATCGATGCTGCCGGTAGGGGTGTAAATGAACCGAGCCGAGCCGAGCTTTGGAGTGTTCATGTTCGGCTCATTTAGCGAAGAAGGTGTTCATGTTCGGTTCATGTTCAGTCGAGCTTTGAACAGAGTGTTCATGTTCGGTTCGTTTAAATTTTATAGTGTTCATGTTCGGTTCGTGTTCAGCTCGTGTTCGTTTAACCGCTAAACGAACAAGTTCACGAACGAGCTCGATAAGTACTAAACGAGCTCGTTCACGAACAAGCTCGCGAACGAACTCGATAAGTACTAAACGAGCTCGTTTGTGAGCCCGCTCGTTTAGTGTATAAACGAACGAACACGAAATTTTAAACGAACAAACACGAATATGAGCTGAATAAATTAAAAACAATCTAATCGAACTCGTTCACGAATATGAGCTGAATAAATTAGAAACATAATTATACAAATTAATCTAGATTTGAATTAGTTCACGAACACCTAATCGAGTTTCTAAACGAGCTTGTTCGTGAACTATATACGAGCTCGTTCACGAACTTGTTTACGAACTCTTAGTCGAGCTCGTTCACGAGCTTGTTCATGAACTCTTATTCGAGCTGTTCGCGAACATAAACGAGCCGAACACCACTATGTTCATGTTCGGCTCGTTTATATTATCGAACATAAAATCAAGTTCGAGCTCAGTTCGTTTAGAATACGAACGAACATGGACCGAGCTCTTGTCGAGCCGAACACCGAGCTGCTCGCGAACAGCTCGGTTCATTTACACCCCTAGCTGCCGGTCCAGAAGTAGTGTTCACGGAGGAGGAACCGAATAACGAAGCTAAACATTTTTATGATATGATGCGTGCGGCCGAAGAACCTGTATTCCCCGGTAATAGCAAACACTCTCCGTTATCTGCGGCTGTTAAAATGTTGGACATCAAATGTCGTCACAGTGGCTCAGTAGCTTTAGTAGATGATGTGACCGAATTTATACAAGAGCTACTCCCAGAGGAGAACAAGATGCCAAAGAACTTTGCCGAAATAAAGAAGATGGTTACAGGTCTTGGGTTGCCGGTCGAAGTTATCGATTGCTGTTTGCGCAACTGCATGATTTACTAGGGGTCAGACGTGGATTTAACGCGATGTAAAATTTGCGATCACGAACGGTGGAAACCGCCCCCTAAAGGAAATTCTATGAAAAGGAGAGTTAACGTCCCTTATAGGAAAATGTTTTATTTTCGTATAACTCCGAGACTGCAGAGACTGTACGCTTCTAAAGCCACCGCCAAGCATATGACGTGGCACGCAGAACACGAAATGGTTGATGGAAAGATGTGTCACCCGTCAGACTCCCCAGCATGGAAACATTTTAGTGAATTGCATACAGAGTTTGCGGAAGAAGTTCGAAATATTAGACTAGGCCTGTGTACTGATGGGTTTCAACCATTTGGGGCCTTCGGGCAGAATTATTCATCATGGCCAGTAATTTTGACACCCTACAATCTCCCCCCAGGGATGTGTATGAAAGATGAGTTCATGTTTTTAACTGTTATTGTCCCTGGGCCTCAAAATCCTAAACCTCAAATGGATATTTTCCTGCAGCCGTTGATAGCTGAGCTGAACCACTTGTGGGAATTTGGAGTCCAGACATTTGATGTGCACAGGCGACAAAATTTCCAATTGAAAGCGGAACTTATGTGGACGATTAATGATTTTCCCGCTTATTCTATGTTATCTGGCTGGAGCACATCTGGGAGACTAGCTTGCCCACACTGCATGGAAAATACAGATGCTTTCACGCTTAAAGGGAGTAGAAAACAGTCGTGGTTTGATTGCCACAGGAAGTTCTTGACTCGTGGTCACATATACCGGCGTAATACCACTGATTTCTGAAAAGGAAAAACCGTAAATAAAGAATTCAGTCGGCCGAAAACCGGTGAAGAATTGTTGGCAGAGGTGGACCATTTGGGGTTTATGAAGGCATATGAAATTGGGGCTGGGACAAATAATGCGGCGAAGTCGACAGATTATGGTTGGAATAAAAAAAGCATCTTCTGGGATTTGCCGTATTGGAAAACGAATCTCATTCATCACAATCTCGATGTCATGCACATTGAGAAAAATGTATTCGACAACATTTTCAATACTGTACTAAATGATCCCGGGAAAACAAAAGACCATGCAAAATCTAGAGAAGAGTTGAATGACATATGTGATCGGCCTGAGTTAGCAAAAGACCCGATTACTGGGAGATTTCCAAAGGCGCTGTATGCTTTGGATAAGGACTGAAAAAAAGCTTTTCTTGAGTGGATTAAGTTAATAAGGTTTCCAGATGGCTACGCGTCCAACTTGTCCAGATGTGTCGATACAGTCGGTCTGAAAATGCATGGAATGAAAAGTCACGACTCCCACATTTTTATGCAAAGACTTCTGCCAATCGCTCTCCGTGAGCTATTACCGAAGGAAGTGTGGGAGCCTTTAACATAGTTGAGTATCTTCTTTCGTGAGTTAACTTCCACGTCTCTAAAAGAGAAAGATCTAGATCGTATGAGGCTGGAAATCCCAAAGATATTATGCAAGCTGGAGCGTATTTTTCCGCCCAGCTTTTTTGACTCCATGGAACATCTACCTGTACATCTTCCGTACGAAGCTATGATTGCGGGTCCGGTTCAGTATCGCTGGATGTATCCATTTGAAAGGTAATGTCACTGAAGTTTCTCAATTCTGTGTATCAGTATATTAACATGTAATATATACTAATTATGACTTGTGGAATCAGATATTTGAGAAAACTGAAAAAAAAAAGTCGGCAATAAAGGGAAGGTGGAAGGAAGCATCAGTAGCGGATACTTGAATGAAGAAACCGCAAAATTTGCAGCTTATTACTTTTCAGAAGGTGACCCAATGGTGCCTGAGCGGCTGCAAAGGAATGAAGTTTGTGACATTCAAGTCGACGACGATGTAAACAGACTATCTATTTTCAAGCCGCACGGGCAATCAGTGGGTGCGTGTCGCGAGAGATATCTTGAAGAAGCTGAGATTGTTGCTGCCCGGACATATGTTCTGTTGAATTGTTCAGAAATTGAAAATTACAGAGAGTAAGCTTTAATACAGCTGTCAATGTAATAATAATAATTATTCAGGTTCTAATTATTGTTATCTTCTTCACTAAAGGGTCTTCGAGGGCGAGTTGCGTAGAGGAAACCCCGAAATCAGCACCTCGCAAATTGAAGCGAAGTTCGAGAGTGACTTTGCCTTCTGGTTCGAACAATATGTAAGTATTTTACAAAATATTTTTTGATTTTGTTCAATAAAAAGTCTCGATTTATAATAAACTTTAACGCTACAGGTGCAAGATCCAACTGTCTGTACCAATCCATTCATTCTTAGTCTCGCTAAAGGACCTCTTAGATCAGTCAGAACATTTAAGGGGTATCGTGTAAACGGATACAAGTTTCAGACTCAAGCTTATGGGGAGGAACAACTTACGATGAATAGTGGAGTGTGCGTGAAGGGAACTCAATATGTTGATAGCGAAAATGACTTTTATGGAGTTCTGACCGACATAATTGAGTTAGAGTATTCAGCGCTTCCAATGAAGACGACTGTCTTATTTAAATGCGAGTGGTTCGACCCAGCGCCAAATTCCGTGACAATTAGTAACAAAAAATATAACATGGTTGATATTAATAACAGAAAGAGATACAATAAGTATGAACCATTCATCTTAGCCGAACAGGCCGACCAAGTTAATTACCTGCCATATCCGAGTAAAAGAAGGGATAAATTACATTGGTGGGCAGTTTGTAGGATAAAGGCGCGTTCGGAACTTGACATGCCCGATGGGATTATCTCGGCCTTTCAAGATGAGATAGAAGAAAATCCTCTTGTTGTTGCAACGGACGACAATCCGACATGTTTGGCTGATCAAAATGGAGTAGCTGAAGAAGATGCGTTGTTCGTGCCTCCTGAAGAAGAAACAGAATTAGATGAGTTCATCGCAACCTCATCAGACGAAGATGAAAGCGAAGAACTTTAGTTGTGTACAGTAGATTTTATGTATTAATTAGATTGTTTCTTAATTATACTTATGTTTCTGAATTATATTATTCAAGTGTACTTTTTGAATTTGAATTCATATTAATTATTTGTTATATGTTTCACGTATGAATGTATAATTGTTGATATAATATGTTGTCTAGTTGTGGAACAATTAAGCTTGACATGTTTACAGGTATGAGAGGAAGAGGCTCAGGCAGAGGTTGAGGCCGGGGATCAGGCCGAGGACGTGGACAGGGAGACCCTACCGAGCCTGATGTCAAGGAGCAGCAGCAGGGGCAGGCTGAAGGACCTGTTCAGCCTCTGCAGCAGCGTGAGCCTGGTGAGCCAGCAGCTATTCTAGACGACCAGGGTAGGGCGATGGTTCGCCCGGACCGTAGCAGGTTACAGCATAATTTTTTAATTTTTGTATATTGTAATATGTAATTAAATGTGTATTGAAAGTAAATTATGCTTATTAAATCACAGGACATTGTTGCTGGACTCTGGGCCTTTTTCTAGGGCTATACGAGACATTTTCAGACAATGCTGGTTCGAGACTGGATCAACATGGCGCTTTCTGACAGCGGACCAGAGAGAGTTCTATTTTCAAGAATTTTAGGTAATTAAATTTTCAGTTTCCTATATTTAAGTTGTGATTTTTGTGAATTAAATGCTAACTCGCAACTCATGTTATTACTTTTGCAGAAAACGTTTTGGTGGGATACGTAGGCCTACAGCGAGGGGCTCATCAGACAGGTCTTTATGACCCACGCAGCCACTCGGTACAAAGATAATATCCACAAAATGAAGAAGTTGAAAGCTAAGCACACATCTGTGAACCAGGAAATCTGGGACGCCTGGAATGCTTTTTGGGACACAGAGAAGGAGAAGAAAAAGTCAGAGACAGCCCGGGCAAACCGGATGAGCGAGCCGGCAGGTGCTGGTACTGGACCTGTCCGCCATAACGGGGGATCTCGCTCCGCAATCAAGCATATGGATGTGATGGTTTGTCTCTAAATTCAGTAATTAAAAATGTATTTGGTTTTAATTTAATACTAATGAAATTGTATTTTTCTGACAGGCTAAGGAGCTCGGCCGGGAGCCGACTGCGACGGAGCTGTACAGTCGCCTTCACTCAACGAAGGCTGACAAGAAGCCGGTCGACAAGCGGGCTCAAGACATGACTGTAAGTCGCACAGTATTTGTTGGCTGTGTTATATTGTAATTTATTTGCAGGACTTCCCTAAAAAATGGGTGATGTTGATATTATAGCGGAAATGCTGCCGAAATTTCGTTAGAAATTAGGATTATCTAATTTAATATATTTTTTTATTTGTTATAAAGCTAAATTAATATGTTTGTTTATAACTGTTTTGTAGGATGCCATCGCTCAGAGGCTCGCTGCCGCGACACAGTCGCAGACCGGAGAGGGTAGCTCTGCAAGTCCAGCGGAGGTGAACGAGACCCAGCTGTTTCTAGACATTGAGGGCGTCAACAAGAAGCACTGGGTGTACGGTCTGGGTTCGGCGAGCAGCAGATATGCAGGCCCGAGCAGCAGGCCGCAGCGAGGTAGCTCTTCCAGGACGTCGCAGCAGACAGAAGAGGAGATTGATCGCCGTGTTCAGGCCGGCATTCAAGAGGGTCTGCGGGAGGTTGAGCAGAGGCTAGCAGAGAAGCAGAGACAAGAGTTGGCGGAGCAGCTGGCGGCTGCGCGGCGTGAGCAGCAGGAAAGCATGGCCCAGCTTATCCGTGAGGAGGTCGCGAGACTGATGCCTACTCTTCCTGCAGAGTATCGATCACAGTTCCCCCCTCCTCCGCCAGACGGCGACGACACTACAGATTTGTAGTCTTGTTCTAGTTAACTTTTCGAACAAATTGTGGGTTTTTTCTTTCAGATGTTATATGTATACTTTAATATTACTTATATATATATATATATATTCAGTGTTTGTTTCAATTTATTGTGATTTATGAACGTATTAATGTTACTGTATTTAGTAGGTGTAAAACGACAGAAATAAACGTAAAAATCGGCTGAAAACAGCAAATTTCTGCCAAAAAAGCAGTGCAATTGGCGACGGAATTAATTAAATAGCGACGGATATATCCATCGCTAAGTGTGCCATTTCTGAGACAGAAATGGCACCATTAGCGACGGATATATCCGTCGCTATTTTATTTAATCCGTCGCCAATTTGTCTCAGGATCGGTCTCATCCTGAGACAAATTGGCGACAGATCTGGCAAAATTAGTGACGGATATTCCGTCGCTAATTTTGCCACGAAATTGAAGAATGGTCGCAAATTCTTTTGCGACAATTCTTGTGGCGACGGAAAGAGTCCGTCGCTATTCCGTCGCTAACCCACGTTAGCGACGGAAATAGGGCCTTTAGCGACGGATAATTCCGTCGCTAAAAGGCTGTTTTCTAGTAGTGATTGGTACCCTTTCTATTATTATTATTGAAGCCCCCGTATACCTTATTTCTTTCCTTTATTACCTTTTCAGCCTGAAGTCCAGAATCACAAAGGTCCCTAAATTTTTTAAAGGGAAAACATGCTATCTCTTTCTTGATAGCAGGTAACGATCCGTTTATCATAAGGTGGATTTGATCTTTTTCACCAATTTGATTTTTCAGCTGGGAGGCTTTTTGTAACCATCTTCTGAAATAATCCATGAATGATTCATCAGCCTTTTGGGTTGTTGCTTGCAAATCCATTAAAGTAACCTCGATGTAGGAGGTATAATCATACCTCTTCACAAATTGAGCTATCATTTCTCTCCAATCGCTTCTCACAGCCCGACTCAGTCCGTAATACCATTCCAAAATTGGTCCTTCTATAGACAGAGAAAATAAACTCCATATGGCATCTTCATCAGCACTTGTAGTATCCATATGAGTTTTGAAATATTTGAGATGGCTAATGCAGCAACCGACCCCATTATATTTTTTTTTATGTCGGGATACTTGAATTTTTCCGGTAATCAACTCGGAGGGACTAAGCTTAGATCATCAAGGTCAAAAGCTTCTTTCTTTTTGCCTGCCATATGAGTCTTCAATTTTTCAAGCTCCTTCGTGATCTTTTCTATCTCAGGATTGGCTTGGACTGGATTAACGACTACTTCAACAGGTCGTTTTTCTCTAAATATTTGTTCCCAAACTTCTCCTTTGTAAGCCATGACATCTTGGTTCATTGTTTTAGAAGGATTTGAATTAGCTGCCGGAGATGATTCAATAGTTACACTGGAAGGTTCGACATGAGCTTTTCCCTTTATTAGCCTTAAAGCCTCTAAAATTGGAGCTAACTTAGCATCAAGAGTATTCTCAATTATCTTTTCCAGTTCTTCCCTTAACATAGGTTCAGTTTCATGGCTAAGATATGATTGTACTCCTTGCGATTGTGGATTTTGAGCCATTTGTGCTTGTTTGACTGGCGTTTCGAAATTGATTTCAATGGGTTTAGATAATCTGTCTAGACGCTTTCCGTGTCCAGACCAAGCAACTCATTTTGGTGACTGTTTGCTTCTTTTATACTGAGTAGTGCGAGGCAACTTTGGGGGCGCAATGATGGTTCCTAAATAAATATGATGCATGATTAGAACATTGCAATGACGTGCTCATTATACTAGATGCATGAATAGGATACTGAACATAAATGGGTGATATGCCAAATATGATATGCTAATGCATGAGGTGCATGAGGTGCATGATGTATCGACTTTGACATTCCTAAACAATCATACAAAAGAATGTCTATACTCGGTCCAGTTAGCACTTATGTTCCCCTTTTATCCTTACCATAAAAGGACATAAGGATAAGACTCTAAAGGAAAGTGTCTAGTTATTCCTATGTGAATTTAGGGCATAAAAAGGTTAACTCGTATATATTCAAATAGCAAACGATGGATATTTTTAAAATTATTTCCGATTTCCCCAGTGGAGTCGCCACTGTGATGACCGCATGCGTTTTTAAGGTCGCATTTTCATTTTTAATGCAAGCTCACACGATTTTGGCAAATTTCGTATAATACAAATGAATTGTGAAAAATAAATATGGAGTCGCCACCCGGGGTTAACCGGGAATGAAAAGACGGTTAAAGCATTATAACCATCTTCACTTCTTCAGAGATTCGGGTTCGGAAATACTATTTTATTCAATCCATCGTTTGCTTACTGCTATTTACGAGTTAACTTTTTGATTTCTAATTCTAAGACAAAGGGGTCTCAAAACCAATATACCCTCACTGCTAATCGTATCCGAATTTAACAGGGTTAGTTTTGAGTGAAAACTTTCGCGCAGAGGTCCGGGCTTCCCTCGAAGATGACGGTACTCATTTTCGTCTATCCTAAAACAGGGTGAATGGATCATCCGTTCAATTTTGTGAGTGTGTGTAACTAGTGAAGTTAAAAATAAATAAATAAACTAAATTAAACTAAATTCATAAATAAAAGTACATATATTGTATTACGAATCTAATTGCAAAAATAAAATAAATTATAACTTTACTGCTAAAACAAAATTAAATAAAAAAAGGACTATATTTGAGCATATATAAATAAACACAAAAATATATTAAACATGGAACTAAAAGTAATGTCAATTATAATACGAATCCGTATTATAAATGACAGATAAAAAAAATATGATAAAAAAAATCTAGATTTAAATCTATATAAAAATAGATTTAAAAATAAATTAAATACAGACAAAATCAAAATAAATTATAATATGAATCTGTATTATAAGTGTGAGATAAAATAAAGTTATAAAAAGTCAGAATGGAACCCATATATAAATTAATGCAAAAATATACTGAACACTGAAATAAAAATACCCTATATTATAATAGAAATCCATATTATAAATGAGATGAAATAAATTATAATTTTTATTGAAATAAAATAAAGTTTAAAAAGGCGAGACTTGGATCTGGGTCCCCAGATGCCTACGTATCCGGTGTGCCGGAATCAAAGTCGACGTAATTCGAATGAGAATTTTTATATAAAAAAGCGAGTGTTTGAAAATTGGATTTGAGTCCCGGTTTGTGTGCCGAGATGCCTACGTACCCAGTGTACCGGGATCAAAACCCACGTAGTTCGTTTAAACTATATTTTAGAAAAATGGAAATATTTTTAGAAAAGTGGGTTTGAATCTCGGTTTGTATTCCGAGACGCCTACGTATCCGGTGTGTCGGAATCAAAACCCACGTAATTCGTTTGAACTGTAAAACATAAATTTTTAGAAAAATGGATTTGAGTCTCGGTTTGTGTTCCGAGATGCCTACGTATCCAGTGTGTCGGAATCAAAACCCACGTAATTCGTTTGAACTGTAAATGGATTAAACAGTTTGGTTTTTATTTATTTATTTTTTTTAAAAATAAAATTTAAAAGTTTATTAATTTTGATATCTTATCCAAGATACCGTTAAAATTATTTATTTATATTAAACGGAAAATGAAATCCGGAATCCTATATTTCGTTTTAATAATAATAATAATAATAATAATAATAATAATAATAATAATAATAATAATAAAAAAAAGCAAATGAAATGATAGATAAAAATCAATCATCTTGCAAAGGAGGTTGGCCATTGATGGTGTTATGTGCTGAACGCATTTTTATTTACTGAGTCCACTTAATTAACTAATATATAAGCCAATTTATTAAAGCAAAAGAAAATCATGTTTTTTATTTAATTAGCAAGACACCCTTATATGATAATAAAGCCAACAATTATAAAACAAACTCAAATGTGGTAATAAACCTAACTAAGCCATTTTTCAAATTCTCTTTCTCCTTCATCTCTTGACCTAGCCGACTCTGATCTTTCCATTTTTGCCATCTCCTTCTCAATTCAATACCTTCACTCTGTTCTTATTATTTTTTTTGTCTTAGCACCCACCACTTATTTAAATCACTAATCTCTCTCCAATTTCAAGTTCAGGATTTTCTTTTAGCCAAATAAAGAGATTAAAAAAAAAGATGGTAAGCCATGAACAACGAAGCATAAGAAATCTGTAATCTTTTGTTTTTATTTATTATTTTCTTCTATGGTTAATCTTTGATTCCTGGTTTCTTTTATTAATTTAACTTTCAAGTTTGGACCGATCCAATCAAATCGAGGTGAGCAAATTTGATGGCAGCGATTGTGCCGTGGCTCAGTGATATCGATTAGATATGAGCAAGACCGTATGGACGAGCGACTAACACCTACAAGACGGGTTCGAGGCACTAGAAGCAGAATTGGGAAGATGGAGGTACAGTGAGGATGAGGTAAGTAGTTATGTCTTTTTTTTATCTTTACTCTGTACTGTGTTGTGATGCAATTATATTGAGTTTTAGTATCTTTTGAACTCTAATTCATTTTGCAACTCATTCATTTTTAATAGGGTATCCACCCAGTTTGCTTGTTTAGAATAACTAAACGAAAACGGGTATCCACCCATTTGAAGTCACAACAACAAATATTCGATGAAAATGATATGAATTTATGCTAATAACCATTCACAGAGAAGAAAATAAGAGCATAATGTTATCTTGATGCATTAAAGAAAATGATAAGACATTGATTTTTAGAAGAACAATATACCTCTTTTCCTTTTTTTTTATGTCTGTTTTTGGCGTTGAAATGGAAATTCCAAGTGAGTGTGTTGTGGTTGGTTTCGATTCTATTCTGTGATGGATGCCCTATCACCTTTGTGTCTTGATAAGCTGTTTCTTCTAGTTGCTGCTTCAACTATTACGGAATAACTATGCCTATTTTTAACTTTGTTTTTCCTATCTGTGTTTCAGCAGCTTTCTGCTCTCTCTTTTTTTTTAATGTATTTTTCTTGTTATTTCTGCAGTGTTCCTCCCTCTTTTTAGCGTATTTTTCTTGGTGTCCTTTTTTGCAATTGGCTATGCTCCTTATATATAGGAATAGGAGATTTTCGATTTGTTATAGGAACGGTTATTAACGTCTGATTTGATGCTGAGTGAGGTTCATTTACTTGTAGATTAAGGAGCTAAAGGAAGAGAGGATTAGGTGTTGGCTGGTTGTCACGACCCATTTTCATGAATCGCGACAGGCGCTAGGGTATGTGTAATGTAGTATCAAAACCCGTAGCTAGCCTTTCAATTAACAAATAAACACATAAACCTGCAGAAAACCATTCAGCCTAAATCTAGCAGTTATAATATTCAACAGTTAATATAACATGCTTATCCAATTCCGAGTCTAAAATAGATTTATCATAAACCAATGTAAATAATATAACATGCCAAAGCAATATAACCAGTCGAACCAATCCGACAAAATAAATTATAGTAATAAAAGACGTCTAGTTACTACTGCGGTCTAAGAATAAAACAGTTTTACAGTTTATCAAAAATAAATGGAACCTCCGAGGAAAAGTAAATGCGGAGATCACCAGACTCTCTTAGATCATAACCCTGGGAAAAATTGGGAAAAAAAACGGGGTCAGATATACTGAGATGAGTTTATACCACTATCTACATTTATTAAGTGGAAAATCTTTAAAACCGTTTAAAACATTTAATAACGATATTACGAATAATAGTTGGAACCCTAATCCACAATTCTAAATAAATAACATAATCCAATAGGTCTGGTCCCGAGAGCTGAGCTACACCGAGTTACCACTGACCACACTTATACCAGAGTCCCGAGAGCTGAGCTACACCGAGTTACTCTACTTGGTCCCGAGAGCTATGCTCACACCGAGTTACCACATTACCATAATTACCTTTCCCAGATCATTACCGGTGCGCACGCAGTCCTAATGATGCCCATTAGGTAGCATGTTCCAACTAAGAGCCATAATATAAAAACAGTTTAAAATATACGTACAGTATATATATTTAATATTAAAATAACAATTTACTTAATAAAGTGGTAAATAGTAAGTACAAACTCACTGCTTGCTAATACACGTGAATAACGGCAAGCAACTAATCCTGGTTCGCCTCTGGAGTACGAACAATAGACGGGTCTAGACAAATAAAATAATTATTAAAAGCAGACCCTAACTCTAGAGAGTACTAGACACCACATAGGACTAGCACAGATAACACGTCGGAATAAAACAAACCAAATTAACACAAAAATACCCATTAGGTAATAAAGCCCAATTAATACAAGTCTATTGAGTTCTCGCTTAAAATCCAATTTATAAGTATTATTTAAAAATCTTTAAATAATAATTAGTTTTCCAAATAGTGGGTTAGCCGAGTTATCATTAACTACAAAGCTAACCTCACTTGTCGAGTGACCCAAGTCTAACCCGACTAAAAACGTTTATCAATATAAACCCGAGTTTATATTTATAAAATAATTCAATAAAATAATAATCCATTTTAAAAGCGGAACTCAATAACTTCAATTTTAACTAACCCGAGTTACATCCCAAAAATCTAACCATTTTAAGTTTATAAAAGTTTAGGGACTAAATTGCACTTTAGCCAATTAGGGACTAAACTGTACTTTAGCCAATTACGGACTAAATTGTACTTTAGCCAATTTAATATCCAAAATCCATTTAATTGCTTTTGTTTATAATTAAAATAAAATATAAAGTTACTAACCAAAAATTTAATTAAATAAGTTTTTTAAAAACATTTAGGGGCTAAATTGTAAATTAGCCAATTTATACCAATTCGAAATTCGAAGTTAATTATAATTACCCGAGTAATTATATTAGCTTAATTACAAATACCCATCGTTTTAAATATATTACTTATAACCATATCTAAATTCAAAAGTTATTATTAAACAAATTATATGGTAAAACTCAAGGAATTCATTTGTTTTAGTTAAAATAAATTGATAACCTTTATGGCTATTTAGCCATCACCATCATTTTAAAACCCAAAATCCCCGCCTAGCTCAACCTCCATTTGCAGAAACTTAAATCTCTAGAATAACTCAACCTAGGCTTCCAAACAAAACTCTCATCACGGTTTAGACAATTTCAAAATCCTCACTTACGCAACAACCACAAACGTTCAGAAATCAAATAAAGAACATCTCAATAGCCATCACCGTATTGATTCGTTTCAAAAAGACGAAGAACAATATTTCCGGAAACGATGAAATGACTTCAAACTGAGTTTATTCAACTAGCATCTAACATACCAAGTGTTTTATAACCATTAATATGAATGAATCAAAGCCAAACATCAAGAAAAGAATCGCCAGTAATATCAAAATGTCAAGAACAGTTAACTCATTTCTAAAACGGAAACCGCACGGCGAATGGAACGAGATCGATAGCGTACCGTTTGGCGTAAACGAGATAGGGAAATGTAGAGAATTGAGTCCACAACGTCTGAGATCGAACAAAATCAATTTCAATCTAGAAACGAGTAAGAACGATCTAAATTACGTAATTCCGTTCAAATGTTAAAACTGAAATCAAAAGAATTAAGGAAGCTTACCAAGGCAGCGACTTTGAAGGACGATTACAGCTTCGATACTCAGCGAATGGACAAGAGGAAAACGGCTAGGGTTAAAGGGAAATGTGATGTAGGTTTTCTGTTTAGAAATCGATCTTAAATATCGAGAGGAACTAGGTCGAAAATGAGTTGGAAGGGGGCCGGAAGCAAGGCTCGTAAGGCCTGCTATGTTCTCGAACGAGAACAGCCCATTTGGGCTTGGTTCTCGTTCGAGAACCACCTGGTCTCGTACGAGACCAGGCCTTGAATCATGATTCTCGTTCGAGAATCTCAATTTCTCGAACGGGAAATCATTAAATCCCTTTTTTTTATTTAAAAAAATTAATGGTTAAACCACAAATTAACCCACTCACGAACCAACACGAACACGACCATTAACCTCGATTTTTAATTCAAAATGATCGGAAAATTTGTCGGAAAAACGCTGAAAATTTACTGGGTATTACACTGGTGTATACAGGAAAGGGGTGTTTCAGGGCTGGAGTAAAACTGTAGCAGGCTTGAAATTGGGTTGGGGCATGAAGAGGATGTGAATATGGATATTGGCCAAGACTTGTTGGGTCCAAAGTTTATTTCTTTGTATTTTAGATTTTTTTTCTTCATTATTATATTATTAATTGTAATTTGAAACTGAAATTGATTAAATGACCAATGCATTTTGGCTCACCCTTTTATTTCAAATTTTATTAAATAATTTTTTTTGAAAAATAAAATAAAAGACAATAAATATGCAAATTAACAAAAAAATAAAATTTAATAAATAATTTGAAGTAAATCCTAATTGGTAAAGAAATTAAATCGGTCTTTGAAACTCAAATTTAATTGACTAAGAGTTCAATATTTATATTAATTTTATAATTCAAGCCTGAAAATCGAACGCTTAAAGTTATGTTTGGATTAAATAGCTAAAAATGTGAAACATTTGGATTTATTTCGTAACGTTTGTAAATTTTTGGCTTAAATCGCTAAAAGGGGAAACGTTTGGATTTGTTTCGTATCGTTTGTAAACGTTCCGCTTAAATCGCAAAAAATGTGAAACGTTTGGTATTATTCCCTAACGTTTGGATTTGTTTGTAACTTTTGTAAACGTTTGGCTTAAATCGCTAAAATGGGGAAACGTTTGGATTTGTTTCTTAAGGTTTGTAAACGTTTGGCTGAAATCGCTAAAAAGGTGAAACGTTTGGATTTGTTTCGTAACGTTTGTAAACGTTTGGCTTGAATCGCTAAAATGGGGAAACGCTTGGATTTGATTCGTAACGCTTGTAAACACTTGGATTAAATCGCTAAAATGAAGAAACGTTTGGATTTGTTTCGTAATGTTTGTAAACGTTTGGCTTAAATTGCTAAAAATGTGAAATGTTTGGTTTTTTTCCGTAATGTTTGTAAACGTTTGGCTTAAATCGCTAAAAATGTGAAACGTTTGGTTTTGTTCCGTAACATTGGTAAACGTTGGCTTAAATCGTCAAAAAGGTGAAACGTTTGGATTAGTTTCGTAACGTTTACAAACGTTTGACTTAAATCGCTAAAAAGATGAATGTTTGGTTTTGTTTCGTAACGTTTATAAACATTTGGCTTAAATCGCAAAAAAATTCGAACGTTTGGTTTTGTTTCGTAACGTTTGTAAACGTTTGGCTTAAATTGCCAAAAAGGTGAAACACTTTGATTTGTTTCTTAATGTTTAAACACGTTTGGCTTAAATTGCCAAAAATGGGGAAACGTTTGGATTTGTTTCGTAACGTTTGTAAGCGTTTGGCTTACATCGCTAAAACGGGGAAACGTTTGAATTTGTTTTGTAATGTTTGTAAATGTTTTTGCATAAATTGCTAAAAATAGGAAACATTTGGATTTGTTTCATGACGTTTGTAAACATTTGGCTTAAATCGCTAAAAAGGTGAAATGTTTGGATTTGTTTCGTAACGTATGTAAACGTTGGGCTTAAATTGCTAAAATGGAAAAACATTTGGATTTGTTTCAGAACTTTATAAACGTTTGCCTTAAATCGCTAAAAAGGGGAAACAATTGGTTTTGTTTCGTAACGTTTGTAAATGTTTGGCTTAAATTGCTAAAAAAGGGAAACGTTTGTTTTTGTTTCTTGATGTTTGTAAACGTTTGGCTTAAATCGATAAAAAATTGAAACGTTTGGATTTATTTCATAACGTGTGTAAACGTTTGGCTTAAATTGCTAAAAAGGTGAAACGCTTGGATTTGTTTCTTAACATTTGTAAACGTTTGGCTTAAATTGCTAAAAACGTTAAACGTTTAGATTTGTTTCATAACGTTTTAAGCGTTTGGTTTTATTTCGTAACTTTTGTAAAAGTTCCACTTCAATCGCTAAAAAGGTGAAACGTTTGGATTTGTTTAGTAACATTTGTAAACATTTGGCTTAAATCGCTAAAAAGGTGAAATATTTGGATTTGTTGTGTAACGTTTGTAAACGTTTGACTTAAACTGCTAAAAAAGGGGAATTTTTTGATTTGTTTCGTAACGTTTGCAAACGTTTGGCTTAAATTGCTAAAAATGTGAAACGTTTGGTTTTGTTTCATAATGTTTGTAAACGTTTAGCTTCAATGTTGTAATGTTTTAAACATTAGGTTTTATTTCATAATATTTGTTAACGTTTGGCTTAAATTTCTAAAAAGATAAAACGCTTGGATTTGTTTCATAACGTTTGTGTTTTGCTTAAATTGCTAAAAAGGTGAAACGTTTGAATTTGTTTCGTAACGTTTTTAAACGTTTGGCTAAAATTGCTGAAAAGGTGAAACGTTTGGATTTGTTTTGTAACGTTTTAAACGTTTGGTTTTGTTTGGTAACATTTGTAAATATTTTACTTAAATCGCTAAAAAGGTGAAACGATTGGATTTGTTTCGTAACGTTTGTAAACATTTGGCTTACATCGCTAAAAAGGTGAAACATGTGAATTTGTTTCGCAACGTTTATAAATGTTTGACTTAGATTGCTAAAAAGGTGAAACGTTTGGTTTTGTTTCGTAACTTTGTAAACGTTTGGCTTAAATTGCTAAAAAGGGGAAACGTTTGGTTTTGTTTCGCAACGTTTGTAAACGTTTGGCTTACATTTTTAGCGATTTAAGCCAAACGTTTAAAACGTTTTACCTTTTTAGAGATTTAAGCCTAACTTTTACAAACGTTATGAAAAAAATCCAAACGTTTCACATTTTTAACGATTTAAGCCAAACGTTTACAAACGTTACGAAACAAAACCAATTGTTTCACCTTTTTAGCGATTGAAGCCAAACGCTTAAATTTAAAATATTTGAAACGCTTGGATTTATTTCGTACCGTTTGTAAACATTTGGCTTCAATCACTAAAAAGGTGAAACGTTTGGATTTGTTTTATAACGTTTGTAAACGTTCGACTTAAATCGCTAAAAACGTGACACGTTTCGATTTGTTTCATAATCTTTGTAAACGTTTGGTTTAAATTGCTAAAATTTTGAAACGTTTGGATTTATTTCGTAACTTTTGTAAACGTTTCGCTTAAATCGCTAAAAAGGTGAAATGTTTGGATTTGTTTTGTAACGTTTGTAAACTTTGGCTTAAATCGCTAAAAAGGTGAAACGTTTGGTTTTGTTTCGAAACGTTTGGAATTGTTTAGTAACGCTTGTAAACGTTTGGCTTAAATAGCTAACAAGGTCAAAAGTTTGGATTTGTTTCGCAACATTTGTAAACTTTTGGCTTAAATTAAGGTGAAACGTTTGGATTTGTTTCATAATGTTTGTAAACGTTTGGCATAAATTGCTAAAAAGGCGAAACGTTTGGATTTGTTTCATACAGTTTTTAAACGTTTGGCTTAAATCGCTAAAAAGTTGAAACGTTTGGATTTGTTTCGTAATGTTTGTAAACGTTTGGCTTAAATCGCTAAAAAGGTGAAACATTTTCATTTGTTTCGTAACGTTTGTAAACATTTGGCTTATATAGCTAAAAAGGGGAAATGTTTGGTTTTGTTTCGTAATGTTTGTAAACGTTTAGCTTAATTTGCTAATAAGGTGAAATGTTTGGTTTTGTTTCGTAACATTTTTAAACTTTTTGCTTAAATCTCTAAAAAGGTGAAACATTTGGTTTTGTTTCGTAACATTTATAAACAGTTGGCTTAAATCGCTAAAAATGTTAAGCGTTTGGATTTGTTTTGTAACGTTCGGTTTTGTTTCATAACGTTAATAAACGTTTAACTTAATCGCTAAAAAGATGAAACGCTTGAAAATGTTTCGGAACGTTTGTAAACGCGTGGCTTTGTTTCGTAACGTTTGTAAACGTTTGTCTTAAATTGCTAAAAAGGTGAAATGTTCGGTTTTGTTTCGTAACGTTTATATATGTTTGTCTTAAATTGTTAAAATAGTGAAGCGTTGGATTTTTTCGTAACGTTTGTAAACGTTTGGCTTAAATTGCTAAAAAGGTTACGTTTGGATTTGTTTCATAACGTTTGTAAATAATTGACTTAAATCGCTAAAATGGGGAAACGTTTGGATTCGTTTCGTAACGTTTTAAACGGTTGGCTTAAATCACTAAAATGGGGAAACATTTGGATTTGTTTCATAACGTTTGTAAATGTTTGGCTTAAATCGCTAAAAAGGTGAAACGTTGAATTGAGTTTTGTTACGTTTGTAAACATTTTACTTAAATGACTAAAATGGTAAAAAGTTTGGATTTGTTTAGTAAAATTTAAATGTTTGATTTTGTTTCATAACCTTTGTAAACGTTTGGCATAAATCGCAAAAAAGGTGAAACGTTTGGATTTGTTTTGTAACGTTTGTAAACTTTGGCTTAAATCGCTAAAAAGGTGACACGTTTGGTTTTGTTTCGAAACGTTTGGAATTGTTTAGTAATGTTTGTAACGTTTGGCTTAAATTGCTAAGAAGGTGAAACGTTTGGATTTGTTTCGCAACGTTTGTAAACTTTTGGCTTAAATTGCTAAAAAGGTGAAACGTTTGGATTTGTTTCGTAATGTTTGTAAATGTTTGGCATAAATTGCTAAAAAGGGGAAACATTTGGATTTGTTTCGTACCGTTTGTAAACGTTTGGCTTAAATCGCTAAAAAGTTGAAACGTTTGGATTTATTTCGTAACGTTTGTAAACGTTTGGCTTAAATCGCTAAAAAGGTGAAACGTTTGGATTTGTTTCGTAACGTTTGTAAACGTTTGGCTTAAATCTCTAAAAAGGTGGAAAATTTGGTTTTGTTTTGTAACATTTATAAACAGTTGGCTTAAATCGCTAAAAATGTGAAGCGTTTGGATTTCCTTTGTAACGTTCGGTTTCGTTTCATAACGTTAATAAACGTTCGATTTTGTTTCGTAACGTTTATAAATGTTTGGCTTAAATTGCTAAAAAAGTGAAACGTTTGGATTTTTTCGTAACGTTTGTAAACGTTTGGCTTAAATTGCTAAAAAGGTTACGTTTGGATTTGTTTCGTAACGTTTTTAAATAATTGACTTAAATCGCTAAAATGGGGAAACGTTTGGATTCGTTTCATAACGTTTTAAACGTTTGGCTTAAATCACTAAAATGGGGAAACGTTTGGATTTGTTCCATAACGATTGCAAATGTTTGGCTTAAATCTCTAAAAAGGTGAAACGTTCAATTTAGTTTTATTACGTTTGTAAACATTTTTCTTAAATCACTAAAATGGTAAAAAGTTTGGATTTGTTTCGAAAAATTTTAAATGTTTGGTTTTGTTTCATAACCTTTGTAAACGTTTGGCTTAAATCGCAAAAAAGGTGAAACGTTTGAATTGTTTTGTAATGTTTTAAACGTTTAGTTTTGTTTCATAACGTTTGGATTTGTTTCGTAACGTTTGTAAACGTTTGGCTTAAATAGCTAAAAAGGTGAAACGTTTGGATTTGTTTCGTATCGTTTGTAAACGCTACGAAACAAAACCAAACGTTTACAGCGTTACGAAACAAATCCAAACGTTTCACCTTTTTAGCGATTTAAGCCAAACGTTTACAAAGGTTATTAAATGAAACCAAACTTTTCACCTTCTTAGGGATTTAAGACAAACGTTTACAAACATTACGAAACAAATCCAAATGATTCACCTTTTTAGCAATTTGAGCCAAACGTTTACAAACGTTACGAAACAAATCCAAACGTTTCCCCTTTTTAGCGATTTATACAAAACGTTTACAAACGTTACGAAACAAATTTAAATGTTTCCTCTTTTTAACGATTTAAGCTAAACGTTTACAAACGTTATGAAACAAATCCAAACGTTTCACCTTTTTAGTGATTGAATCCAAACGTTTACAAATGTTACGAAACAAATCCAAACGTTTCGAAACAGATCCAAATGTTTAAAACGTTACAAAACAAATCCAACTGTTTCATCTTTTTAGCAATTAAGCCGAACGTTTACAAAGGTTATGAAATAAAACCAAATGTGTCACCTTTTTAGTGATTTAAGCCAAACGTTTACAAACGTTACGAAACAAATCTAAGTGTTTTACCTTTTTATATATTTAAGCCAAACGTTTACAAATGTTACGAAACAAATCCAAGAGTTTCACCCTTTAGCTATTTAAGCCAAACGTTTACAAACGTTACGAAACAAATCCAAGCGTTTCACCTTTTTAGCGATTAAAGCCAAACGTTTACAAATTTTACGGAGCAAATCCAAACGTTCCAGTGATTTAAGCCAAACGTTTACAAACGTTACGAAACAGATCTGAACGTTTCACCTTTTTTAGCGATTTAGGCCAAACGTTTACAAGCGTTACGAAACAAATCCAAACGATTCACCTTTTTAGCAATTTAAGCCAAATCTTTATTCCATTGTCAGCATCGTAATTGAATCATATATGGAATTAGATTTTAAAAAGGTGAACATTTGGATTGGATACGAAACAAGGCCAAACGTTTGGCTTAAATCGCTAAAATTGGAAAGCGTTTGGATTTGTTTCGTAACCTTTGTAAACGTTTGGCTTAAATCAATAAAACGGTGAAATGTTTCGATTTTTTTCGTATCGTTTGTAAACATTTGGCTTAAATCGCTAAAAATGTGGAACATTTGGATTTTTGTTTTGTAATGTTTTAAACGTTTGGTTTTGTTTCGTAACGTTTATAAACATTTGGCTTAAATCGCTAAAAAGGTGAAACGTTTGGTTTTTTTTCGTAACGTTTGTAATCGTTTGACTTAAATCGTGAAAAAGGTGAAATGTTTAGATTTGTTTTGTAATGTTTGTAAATGTTTGGCTTTAATCGCTAAAAGGTGAAACATTTGGTATTGTTTCGTAACATTTGTAAAGGTTTGGCTTAGCAAAAAGGGGAGACGTTTGGTTTTGTTTCGTAACGTTTGTAAACGTCTAGTTTATATCGCTAAAGAGTTGAAACGTTTGCATTTGTTTCAAAACCTTTGTAATCGTTTGGCTTAAACGTGTGAATATGGTTCGTAACGTTTGTAAACGTTTGGCTTAAATCACTAAAAAGGGGAAACATTTGGATTTGTTCCGTAACATTTGAAAATATTTGGCTTAAATCGCAAAAAAGGGGAAACGTTTGGTTTTGTTTCGTAACGTTTGCAAACATTTGGCTTAAATTGCTAAAAAGGTGAAACGTTTGGATTTGTTTTGTAACGTTTGTAAACGTTTTGGCTTAAATCGCTAAAAAGGTGAAACGTTTGGATTAGTTTCGTAACGTTTACAAATGTTTGGCTTAAATTGCTAAAAAGGTGAATGTTTGGTTTTGTTTCGTAACATTTATAAATATTTGGCTTAAATCGCAAAAACTTTTGAACGTTTGGCTTTGTTTCGTAACGTTTGTAAACGTTTGGCTTAAATTGCCAAAAAGGTGAAACACTTGGAATTGTTTCTTAATGTTTGTACACGTTTGGCTTGAATCGCTAAAATGGTTAAACGTTTGGATTTGTTTCGTAACGTTTGTAAGTGTTTGGCTTACAACGCTAAAACGGGGAAACGTTTGGATTTGTTTTGTAACGTTTGTAAACGTTTGGCATAAATTGATAAAAAGGGGAAACATTTTGATTTGTTTCGTGACGTTTGTAAACGTTTGGCTTAAATCGCTAAAAAGGTGAAATGCTTGGATTTGTTTCGTAACGTATGTAAACGTTGGGCTTAAATCGCTAAAATGGGAAAACCTTTGGATTTGTTTCGTAACTTTATAAACGTTTGGCATAAATCGCTAAAAAGGGGAAACATTTGGTTTTGTTTTGTAACGTTTGTAAATGTTTGGCTTAAATTTCTAAAAAGGTGAAACACTTGGATTTGTTTCGTAACGTTTTAAACGTTTGGCTTAAATTGCTAAAATGGGTAAACGTCTGGATTTTTTTTGTAACGTTTATAAACGTTTGGCTTAAATCGCTAAAAAGGGGAAACGTTTGTTTTTATTTCGTGACGTTTGTAAACGTTTGGCTTAAATCGCTAAAAAGGTGAAACGCTTGGATTTGTTTCATAACAATTATAAACGTTTTTTTTATTTCGTAATGTTCGTAAACGTTTGGCTTCAATCAATAAAAAGTTGAAACGTTTGGATTTATTTCGTAATGCTTGTAAACGTTTGGCATAAATTGCTAAAAAGGTGAAACGCTTGGATTTGTTTCTTAACGTTTGTAAACGTTTGGCTTAAATTGCTAAAAAAGTTAAACGTTTAGATTTGTTTCATAACGTTTTAAGCATTTGGTTTTATTTCGTAACTTTTGTAAAAGATTCACTTCAATCGATAAAAAGGTGAAACGTTTGGATTTGTTTCGTAAAGTTTGTAAATGTTTGACTTAAATTGCTAAAAAGGTGAAACATTTGGATTTGTTTTGTAACGTTTGTAAACGTTTGGCTTAAATTGCTAAAAAAGTTAAACGTTTAGATTTGTTTCGAAACGTTTTAAGCATTTGGTTTTATTTCGTAACTTTTGTAAAAGATTCACTTCAATCGCTAAAAATGTGAAATGTTTTGATTTGTTTTGTAACTTTGGCAAACGTTTGGCTTAAATTGCTAAAAAGGTGAAACGATTGGTTTTGTTTCATAGCGTTTGTAAACGTTTGGCTTCAATTGATAAAAACGTGAAACGTTTGGATTTGTTACGTAACATTTGCAAACGTTTGGCTTAAATTGCTAAAATGGCAAAACACTTGGATTTGTTTCGTAACGATTGTAAACGTTTGGCTTAATTCGCTAAAAAAAGTAAAACGTTTGGATTTATTTTTGTAACGTTTTAAACATTAGGTTTTGTTTCGTAATATTTGTAAACGTTTGGCTTAAATTTCTAAAAAGATAAAACACTTGGATTTGTTTTGTAACGTTTGTGTTTTGCTTAAATTGCTAAAAAGGTGAAACGTTTGAATTTATTTCATAACGTTTATAAACGTTTGGCTAAAATTGCTGAAAAGGTGAAACGTTTGGATTTGTTTTGTAATGTTTTAAACGTTTGGTTTTGTTTGGTAATATTTGTAAATATTTGGCTTAAATAGTTAAAAAGGTGAAACGTTTGGATTTGTTTCGTAATGTTTGTAAACATTTGGCTTAAATAGCTAAAAAGGTGAAACATGTGGATTTGTTTCGCAACGTTTATAAATATTTGGCTGAAATTGCTAAAAAGGTGAAACGTTTAGTTTTATTTCGTAACTTTGTAAACGTTTGGCTTAAATTGCTAAAAAGGTGAAACGTTTGGTTTTATTTCGTAATGTTTGTAAAAGTTTGGCTTACATTTATAGAGATTTAAGCCAAACGTTTAAAACATTTTACCTTTTTAGCGATTTAAGCCAAACTTTTACAAACGTTATGAAACAAATCCAAACGTTTCACATTTTTAACGATTTAAGCCAAACGTTTACAAAGGTTACGAAACAAAACAAATCGTTTCACCTTTTTAGCGATTGAAGCCAAACGCTTGAATTTAAAACATTTGAAACGCTTGGATTTGTTGCGTACCGTTTGTAAACGTTTGGCTTCAATCACTAAAAAGGGGAAACATTTGGATTTGTTTTATAGCGTTTGTAAACATTCGGCTTAAATCGCTAAAAAGATGACACGTTTGGATTTGTTTCGTAATCTTTGTAAACGTTTGGTTTAAATCGCTAAAATTTTGAAACGTTTGGATTTGTTTCGTAACGTTTGTAAACGTTTCGCTTAAATTGCTAATGTAATAACCCGTATTTTTATAATTTGTTTTGGTGGTTGGTTATTCGTTTAAAGTTTGGTTTGTGATGGACTTTGGTTGTGTTTTCACTTCGACATGTTCTCGTTGTTCTTCCGACTTGTTTTCGGATTGATTTATGTGCGAATTAGCATATGTGGTACCTTGGTTGTGTCATGTTGAATGACTTATGTGTACCCCTTGAACCTTTAAGTATTTGATGTTAAATTGATTTATTTCCGGATTGTTATCGAAACAAAGTTTGCATGTTTTCCAAATCTGCCATGCGTTAGTAAAACAACCATATCTCCCAATTTAACCGTCAGATCGGGCTGCCCTTTGGATGTGTTGTACCTAAGAGGATTATCTTTCATTCGACCATTCGGATCGTCGTTTTGACCCCCTTTTCGGGTCAACCGGACCTATAACCGGACCTGCTGGGTAGAACCGGCCATAGGTCTGGTCCACTCTGATTTCTGCATTGGCAATGAGTCAACCGGTTTTATAACCGGTTCTGCGTAGAACCGGGTCATTACGGGTTTGCTTATAAAAATTTCGTTTTTCGACCAAATCAGCCCCCACTCGTTCCCACAAACCCTAAACTGATTTCTAAACATTTATAAACGATTCCCAATCACATTTTGGTGCCTCAAGACACTTGGTAAGTGTTCTAACATCCATTCCATCATTCAATTCATGGTTTATGTAATCAAATTATTTGGGTATTCATTGGTCCTTTGGTTTTTCATTGTTGTAGCCATTATTCCACTATTTTTCTGAGTTTTCCTTGCTTTTTTGGATTGCTAAGGTAATTAATCCTTGCTTTACCCTTTTAATTTGAATCGTTGGTGTGATGGTTGTTGTTAGATTTCAATTTAAAATGTTAGTTGTTGTGGCATGTAATTATATGGGCTGTTTTGATTTTGTTTTCTTATTAGTGTATCAAATTCATTGTCAATACTTGTTGGGCATTCGTTGTAGTCGTTTATGCTCTCTTGAATTCGATTCATTCATGCGTTGTATGGATTTCATAAAAGTGGAATGCTAGGGCTGCCCATAATTTCATTGACATGATGTTGTTGTTTAAAGAATTAGATTGCTATAAATTATTTTAGTTTGATTTTGTTATAGGGCTGTAAATAATTGAATTAACATGTGTTTGGTGATTAAAAATCAAATTGACTGAGTTGGATTAGTTTGGGTTGAGCATATCAAATTGTTTGTTATTTGGCTTGATAATCATGATCAATTGGTATGTTTTGGTTGGAGGTTTTGAAACTGTAAATGTAATTGGTTTAAGCTTTTGAGATGAATTGGATTCATTAAAGTGTCATGGCATGATTGTTTTGAGGTTGGCTTGTTTTTCCGATTTTGGCTAAATGTTGAATTTGTTGCCATGTAATGTATTGATTGTTTAAACAAGTTAGTTGGGTTGTTTAACATTATTGTTTAATGTTGGATTGTTGTTAGCATGTCAGTATGATGTATAAATTATTGTTAATCTTGCTTGGGCATGTTTAATGTTAGAGGGCATGCTAAGGTGATTGTATATTTTATGCTGGCCGTTTGAGCATGTTTATCCATTGAGGACTTTTGTCGAGAACCTTATGAGCATTATGATATTTTGGTTATTGAGTTCTTATTGAGTTCCCTTGCTTTCTAAATTAAGACATTGATTTGTTAAAGTATTTTCGAACTTTAAACGAATTGTTTTACTTTGGTTGGATGTTTGGTTTGGGTTAGACTTGGGTCGCCCAATTTGTGAGTATAGGCTTGGCAGTTTTGATAACTCGGCTAACTCACCACTTTGGTTTAAACTTGGTTTTATGATTTTAACTAAGTTATTGAAATTGTTTTCCGGTTAATGTTTTAAAAGTGGGAACTTAATTTGACTTGACTATTATATAACTTTGTTTATGTTGAGTAAGTATGATTACTCTACTTTTGTTTATGCTTTGGCTATGGATTAATTAAGTGTGTTTGATGTATGTCTTGGCTTGTTGATGTTTGTGCTAGTCCTATGTGGTGTCTAGTACTCCCTAGAGTTAGGACATGTTTTAATTCTGATTTATGTTTTCTTTGACTCCTCGACTGTTCGTGCGTCGGAGTCAAACCATGTTTAGTTACTTGCCAGGTTATCACGTGGATTAGCAAGCAGTGAGTTTGTACTTACTATTTACCGCTTTATTAAGTAAACTGTTATTTTAATATATAAATATATACTGTATGTATATTTCGAACTGTTTTTTCATTATGGCTTGTAGTTGGAACATGCTACCTAATGGGCATCATTAGGACTGCGTGCACACCGGTATTGATCTAGACAAGGTATGTGATATATGGTGGTAACTCGGTGTGAGTATAGCTCTCGGGACCGGTAGAGTAACTCGGCATAGCTCAGCTCTCGGGACTCTGGTTATTGATAAAGAGTGGTCGGTGGTAACTCGGTGTAGCTCAGCTCTCGGGACCAGGCCTATTGGATTATGGTTAAATTTAGTATTGTGGATTAGGGTTCCAACTATTAAACGTAATGTTTTTATTAAATGTTTTAAACGGTTTTAAAGGTTTTCCACTTGATAAATGTAAATAGTGGTATGAACTCATCTCAGTATATCTGACCCCGTTGTTTTCCCAATTTTTCCAGGGTTATGATATGAGCGAGTCAACTGCTCTCTGATTCTTTATTTCCTCGGAGGTTTTACTTTATTTTATAAAGTTTATTAAATTGATTTTATTCTTAGACCGCAGTAGTAAATAGAAGTCTTATGTCGAATACTTGTTATAAATTTATTCAATGAATTATTGCTACGTTGGCATTCTTGTATTAACTTGGGTTAATATATACTTCTGTCATGTTTAAGACTCAGAGTTGGCTAAGCACTTTATAATAAATGTTGTATATTATGAACTGCTAGAACTAGGCTGAAGTCTCGGTTGCCCCCGAGCATTGGTTTTCTTGCAGGCTTATGTATTTGTTGGTTATCCGCAAGGCTAGCTACGGGTTTTGGTACAACCATACCCATACCCTAGCGCCGGTCGCGATTCATGAAAATGGGTCGTGACAGCTAAAAAGGTGAAATGTTTGGATTTGTTTTGTAACGTTTGTAAACTTTGGCTTAAATAGCTAAAAAAGTGAAACGTTTGGTTTTGTTTCGAAACGTTTGGAATTGTTTAGTAACGCTTGTAAATGTTTGGCTTAAATCGCTAAGAAGGTGAAATGTTTGGATTTGTTTCGCAACGTTTGTAAACGTTTGGCTTAAATTGCTAAAAAGGTGAAACGTTTGGATTTGTTTCGTAATGTTTGTAAACGTTTGGCATAAATTGCTAAAAAGGTGAAACGTTTGGATTTGTTTCGTACCGTTTGTAAACGTTTGGCTTAAATCGCTAAAAAGTTGAAACGTTTGGATTTATTTCGTAACGTTTGTAAACGTTTGGCTTAAATCGCTAAAAAGGTGAAACGTTTGGATTTGTTTCGTAATGTTTGTAAACGTTTGACTTATATAGCTAAAAAGGTAAAACATTTGGTTTTGTTAGTAATGTTTCTAAACGTTTAGCTTAATTTGCTAATAAGGTGAAATGCTTGGTTTTGTTTCGTAACGTTTTTAAACGTTTCGGTTCAATCTCTAAAAAGGTGAACATTTGGTTTTGTTTCGTAACGTTTATAAACGTTTGACTTAAATCGCTAAAAGTGTTAAGCGTTTGGATTTGCTTTGTAACGTTCCGTTTTGTTTCGTAACGTTAATAATCGTTTAACTTAATCGCTAAAAAAGTGAAACGCTTGAAAATGTTTCGGAACGTTTCTAAACGTGTGGCTTTGTTTCGTAACGTATGTAAACGTTTGTCTTAAATTGCTAAAAAGGTGAAACGTTCGGTTTTGTTTCGTAACGTTTATAAATGTTTGGCTTAAATTGCTAAAAAAGTGAAACGTTTGGATTTTTTTTGTAATGTTTGTAAACGTTTGGCTTAAATTGATAAAAAGGTTACGTTTGGATTTGTTTCGTAACGTTTGTAAATAATTGACTTAAATCGCTAAAATGGGGAAACGTTTAGATTCGTTTCGTGATGTTTTAAACGTTTGGCTTAAATCACTAAAATGGGGAAACGTTTGGATTTGTTTCAGAACATTTGTAAATGTTTGGCTTAAATTACTAAAAAGGTGAAACGTTCAATTTAGTTTTGTTACGTTTGTAAACATTTTGCTTGAATCACTAAAATGGTAAAGAGTTTGGATTTGTTTAGTAAAATTTTAAATGTTTGGTTTTGTTTCATATCCTTTGTAAACGTTTGACTTAAATCGCAAAAGGTGAAACGTTTGGATTTATTTCGTAATATTTTAAACGTTTAGTTTTGTTTCGTAACGTTTGGATTTGTTTCGTAACGTTTGTAAACGTTTGGCTTAAATAGCTAAAAAGGTGAAACGTTTGGATTTCTTTCGTATCGTTTGTAAATGCTACAAAACAAAACCAAACGTTTACAACGTTACGAAACAAATCCAAACGTTTTCACCTTTTTAGCGATTTAAGCCAAACGTTTACGAAGGTTATGAAACAAAACCAAATGTTTCACCTTTTTAGGGATTTAAGACAAACGTTTACAAACATTACGAAACAAATCCAAACGATTCGCCTTTTTAGCAATTTGAGCCAAATGTTTACAAACGTTACGAAACAATTCCAAACTTTTCCCCTTTTTAGGGATTTATGCAAAACGTTACGAAACAAATCCAAACGTCTCCTCTTTTTAACGATATAAGCCAAACGTTTACAAACGTAACGAAACAAATCCGAACGTTTCACTTTTTTAGTGATTGAAGCCAAACGTTTACAAATGTTACAAAACAAATCCAAACGTTTCGAAGCAGATCCAAATGTATAAAAAGTTACAAAACAAATCAAACTGTTTCACCTTTTTAGCGATTTAAGCCGAACGTTTACAAAGGTTACGAAATAAAACCAAATGTTTCACCTTTTTAGTTATTTAAGCCAAACGTTTACAAACGATACGAAACAAATCCAAGTGTTTTATCTTTTTAGATATTTAAGCCAAACGTTTACAAATATTACGAAACAAATCCAAGAATTTCACCTTTTAGCTATTTAAGCCAAACGTTTACAAACGTTACGAAACAAATCCAAGCGTTTCACCTTTTTAGCGATTGAAGCCAAACGTTTACAAACTTTACGGAACAAATCCAAACGTTCCAGTGATTTCAGCCAAACGTTTACAAACTTTACAAAACAGATCTGAACGTTTCACCTTTTTTAGCGATTTAAGCCAAACGTTTACAAGCGTTACGAAACAAATCCAAACGATTCACCTTTTTAGCAATTTAAGCAAAATCTTTATTTCATTCTCAGCATCGTAATTGAATCGTATATGGAATTAGATTTTGAAAAGGTAAACATTTGGATTGGATACGAAACAAAACCAAACGTTTGGCTTAAATCTCTAAAATTGGGAAGCGTTTGGATTTGTTTCGTAACCTTTGTAAACGTTTGGCTTAAATCGCTAAAAATGTGGAACATTTGGATTTTTGTTTCGTAACGTTTTAAACGTTTGGTTTTGTTTCGTATTGTTTATAAACGTTTGGCTTAAATCGCTAAAGAGGTGGAACGTTTAGTTTTGTTTCGTAACGTTTGTTAACGTTTGACTTGAATCGTGAAAATGGTGAAATGTTTAGATTTATTTTGTAACGTTTGTAAACGTTTGGCTTTAATCGCTAAAAAGGTAAAACATTTGGTTTTGTTTCGTAACATTTGTAGACGTTTGGCTTAAATCGCTGAAAAAGGGGAAACGTTTGGTTTTGTTTCGTAACGTTTGTAAACGTCTGGCTTATATCGCTAAAGAGTTTAAACGTTTGCATTTGTTTCATAACCTTTGTAATCGTTTGGATTAAATGTTTGAGTCTGTTTCGTAGCGTTTGTAAATGTTTTGCTTAAATCACTAAAAAGGTGAAACGTTTGGATTTGTTCCGTAACATTTGAAAACGTTTGGCTTAAATCGCTAAAAGGTGAAACGTTTGGATTTGATTTTTAATGTTTGTAAACGTTTGGCTTAAATTGCTAAAAAGGTGACACGTTTGGATTTGTTTCGTAAAGTTTGTAAACGTTTGGCTTAAATTGCTAAAAATGTCAAACACTTGGATTTGATTCGTATAGTTATAAACATTTTGTTTAAATTGCTAAAAAGGTTAAACGCTTGGATTTGTTTTGTAACATTTGTAAACGTTTGGCTTAAATAGCTAAAAAGTTGAACACTTGGATTTGTTTAATAACAATTGTAAACGTTTGGATTTGTTTCGTAACTTTTGTAAATGTTTGACTTGAAATTCTTAAAATTTGAAACATTTGGATTTGTTTCGTAATGTTTTAAACGTTCGGTTTAAATTGCTAAAAAGGTGAAACGTTTTGATTTGTTTTGCAACGTTTGTAAACGTTTGGCTTAAATCGATAAAAGAGCGAAACGTTTTGATTTGTTTCGTAATTTTTGTAAACGTTTGGCCTAAATTGAAAAAAATGTGAAACGTTTGGATGTGTTTAGTAAAGTTCTAAACGTTTGGCTCAAATCGCTAAAAAAGGGGAAACCTTTGATTTTGTTTCGTAAAGCTTGTAAACGTCTGGCTTATATCGCTTAAAAGTTGAAACGTTCGCATTTGTTTCCTAACTTTTGTAATTGTTTGGCTTAAACGTTTGAATCTGATTCGTTATGTTTGTAAACGTTTGGCTTAAATCACTAAAAAGATGAAACGTTTGGATTTGTTCCGTAACATTTGAAAACGTTTGGCTTAAATCGCAAAAAAGGGGAAACGTTTGGTTTTATTTCGTAACGTTTGCAAACGTTTGACTTAAATCGCTAAAAGGTGAAACATTTGGATTTGATTTTTAACGTTTGTAAACGTTTGGCTTAAATTGCTAAAAAGGTGAAATGTTTGGATTTGTTTCGTAACGTTTGTAAACATTTGGCTTAAATTGCAAAAAATGTAAAACGCTTGAATTTGTTTCGTAAAGTTTTAAACGTTAGGTTTAAATTGCTAAAAAGGTTAAACGCTTGAATTTATTTTGTAACGTTTGTAAACGTTTGGCTTAAATTGCTAAAAAGTTGAAACGCTTGGATTTGTTTCGTAAAGTTTGTAAACGTTTGGCTTAAATCGCTAAAAAGGTGAAACGTTTGGATTTGTTTCGTAACGTTTGTAAATGTTTGGCTTGAATTGCTTAAAATTTGAAACATTTGGATTCGTTTCGTAAAATTTTAAACGTTTGGTTTAAATTGCTAAAAAGGTGAAACTTTTTGATTTGTTTTGTAATTTCTGTAAACGTTTGGCTTAAATCGATAAAAGGGTGAAACGTTTTGATTTGTTTCATAATGTTTGTAAACGTTTGGCTTAAATTGCAAAAAATGTGAAATGTTTGGATGTATTTCGTAAATTTTAAACGTTTGGCTTAAATCGCTAAAAAGGTGAAACGCTTGGATTTGTTTCATAACGTTTGTAAACGTTTGGCTTAAATCGCTAAAAAGGGGAAACGCTTGGATTTGTTTCGTAATGTTTGGCTTGAATTGCTTAAAATTTGAAACATTTGGATTTGTTTCGTAAAGTTTTAAACGTTTGGTTTAAATTGCTAAAAAGGTGAAACATTTGGATTTGTTTTGTAACGTTTGTAAACGTTTGGCTTAAATCAATAAAAGGGTGAAATGTTTTGATTTGTTTGGTAATGTTCGTAAACGTTTGGCTTAAATTGCAAAAAATGTGAAACGTTTGGATGTGTTTCGTAAAGTTTTAAACGTTTGGCTTAAATCGCTAAAAAGGTGAAACGTTTGGATTTGTTTTGTAACGTATGTAAACGTTTGGCTTAAATCGCTAAAAAGGTGAAACGTTTGGTTTTGTTTCTTTCACTGTTTTACCTTTCTAGCGATTTAAGCCAAACGTTTACAAATGTTACGAAACAAATCCAAATGTTTCACCTTTTTAGCGATTTAAGCAAAACGTTTACAAACAGTACGAAAAAAAATCCAAACGTTTTACCTTTTTAGCGATTTAAGCCAAACTTTTACAAACGTTACGAAACAAATCCAAATGTTTCCCCTTTTTAGAGATTTAAGCCAAACATTAACAAACGTTACAAAACAAATCTATATGTTTCACCTTTTTAGCGATTTAAGCCAAACATTAAACGTTACAAAAGAAAATCAAGCGTCTAAAATGTTACGAAACAAATCCAAACGTTTTGCATTTAGCGATTTAAGCAAAACGTTTGCAAACATTAAGAAACAAAACCGAGCGTTTCACCTTTTTAGCAATTTAAGCCAAACGTTTTCAAACGTTACGAAACAAATCCAAGCGTTTCACCATTTTAGCAATTTAAGCCAAACCTTTAAAAACGTTACGAAAAAAATCCAAACGTTTCACCTTTTTTGCAATTTAAGCTAAACGTTTACAAACGTTCCTAAACAAAACCAAGCGTTTCACTTTTTTAGCAATTTAAGCCAAACGTATACAAACGTTACGAAACAAATCCAAGTGTTTCACCTTTTTAGCAATTTAAGCCAAACGTTTACAAACGTTACGAAATAAATCAAAACGTTTCACCTTTTTAGTGATTTAAGTCAAACGTTTATAAACGTATGAATTTAAGCCAAACGTGTCACCTTTTTAGCGATTTAAGCCAAACATTTACAAAGGTTATGAAAGAAATCCAAATGTTTTACCTTTTTAACAGTTTAAGCCAAACGTTTACAAACGTTATAAAACAAATCCAAGCGTTTCACAGTTTTTTCAATTTAAGCCAAACTTTTACAAACGTTACGAAACAAATCCAAACGTTTCACCTTTTTAGCGATTTTAGCCAAACGTTTAAAAATATTACGAAAAAAATCCAAAATTTCACCATTTTAGCTATTTAAGCAACACGTTTACAAATAATACCAAACAAATCCAAACGTTTCACCTTTTAAGCGATTTAAGCCAAACGTTTATAAACGCTACGAAACAAATCAAAACGTTTCTCCGTTTTAGCAATTTAAGCTAAACGTTTACAAACGTTACGAAACAAATCCAAGGGTTTCTCCTTTTTAGCAATTTAAGCCAAATGTTTACAAAAGATACGAAACAAATCCAAACCTTTCACCTTTTTAGCGATTTAATACAAATGTTTACAAACATTACAAAACAAAATAAAACTTTTCACCTTTTTAGCGATTTAAGCCAAACATATACGAAGTTACGAAACAAATCCATACGTTTCACCTTTTCAGCCATATAAGCCAAACGTTTCAAAACATTACGAAACAAATCCAAACGATTCCCCTTTTTAGCGAGTTAAGCCAAACGTTTAGAAATGTTACGAAACAAAACCAAACGTTTAAAACATTACTAAACAAATACAAACGATTTGCATTTTTAGCGATTTAAGCCAAACGTTTACAAACATTACAAAACAAACCCAATCGTTTCCCTTTTTTCGCAATTTAAGCCAAACGCTTATGAAATAAATCCAAACATTTGACCTTTTTAGCGATTTAAGCCAAACGTTTACAAACATATGAAACAAATCCAGACGTTTCACCTTTTAAGCGATTTAAGCCAAACGTTTACAAACATTACAAAACAAAACCAAGCGTTTCCCTTTTTTAGCAATTTAAGCCAAACGTTTTCAAACGTTACGAAACAAATCTAAGTGTTTCCCCTTATTAGCAATTTAAGCCAAACGTTTACAAACGTTACGAAACAAATCCAAGCGTTTAACCTTTTTAGCAACTTAAGCCAAACGTTTATAATATTTACGAAATAAATCCAAACGATTCACCTTTTTAGCGATTTAAGCCAAACGTTTACAAATATATGAAACAAATCCAAACGTTTCCCCTTTTTAGCAATTTAAGCGAAACGTTTATAAACATTACGAAACAAATCTAAGCGTTTCACTTTTTTAGCAATATGAGCCAAACGTGTACAAACATTACAAAACAAATCCAAGCATTTCACCTTTTTAGCAATTTTAAGCAAAACGTTTACAAACCTTACGAAACAAAACCAAGTGTTTCACCTTTTTAGCAATTTAAGCCAAACGTTTACAAACATTATGAAACAAAACCAAGCGTTTCACCTTTTTAGCAATTTAAGCCAAACATTTACAAACGCTACAAAATAAGTCAAAACGTTTCACCTTTTTGCGATTTAAGCCCAACGTTTACAAAAGTTTCTAAAAAAAATCCAAATGTTTCACCTTTTTAGTAATTTAAGCCAAACTTTTACAAACGTTACGAAAGAAATCCAAGCGTTTCACTGTTAAGAAATTTAATCCAAGCGTTTACAAACGTTACGAAACAAATCCAATGTTTCACCTCTTTTGCAATTTAAGCTAAACGTTTACAAACGTTACAAAACAAATCCAAACGTTTCACCTTTTTAGCGATTTAATCCAAACGTTTACAAACGTTACGAAACAAATCCAAACGTTTCACCTTTTTAGCGATTTATGCCAAACGTTACGAAACAAATCCAAATGTTTCACCTTTATAGCGATTCACCTTTTTAGCGATTTAAGCCAAACATTTACAAACGTTACGAAACAAATCCAAACGTTTCACCTCTTTAGCGATATAAGCCAAACATTTACAAACTTTACGAAACAAATCCAAACGTTTCCCTTTTTTAGCGATTAAAGCCAAACGTTTACAAACGTTACGAAACAAAACCAAACGTTACAAAACGAATCCAAACGTTTCGCATTTTTTGGGATTTAAGCAAAACATTTACAAACATATGAAACAAATCCAAACGTTTCCCCTTTTTAGCGATTTAAGACAAACGTTTATAAATATTACGAAACAAATCTAAGCGTTTCACTTTTTTAACAGTATAAGCCAAACGTGTACAAACATTACAAAACAAATCCAAGCGTTTCACCTTTTTAGCAATTTTAAGCTAAACGTTTACAAACCTTACGAAACAAAACCAAGTTATTCACCTTTTTAGCAATTTAAGCCAAACGTTTACAAACGTTATGAAACAAAACCAAGCGTTTCACCTTTTTAGCAATTTAAGCCAAACATTTACAAACGCTACAAAATAAATCCAAATGTTTCACCTTTTTCGCGATTTAAGCCCAACGTTTACAAATGTTTCTAAAAAATCCAAATGTTTCACCTTTTTAGTAATTTAAGTCAAACTTTTACAAACGTTACGAAACAAATCCAAGCGTTTCACTCTTAAGAAATTTAATCCAAGCGTTTACAAACGTTAGGAAACAAATCCAACGTTTCACCTCTTTTGCAATTTAGGCTAAACGTTTACAAACGTTACAAAACAAATCCAAATGTTTCACCATTTTAGCGATTTAAGCCAAACGTTTACAAACGTTACGAAACAAATCCAAACGTTTCACCTTTTTAGCAATTTAAGCCAAACGTTTACAAACGTTACGAAACAAATCCAAACGTTTGGCTTAAATTGCTAAAAAGGTGAAACGTTTGGATTTGTTTCGTAACGTTTGTAAACGTTTGGCTTCAATCGTTAAAAAACTGAAACGTTTGGATTTGTTTCGTAACGTTTGTATAAGTTTGGCATAAATCGCTAAAAAGGTGAAATGTTTTGATTTGTTTTGTAAAGTTTGAAACGTTTGGCTTAAATCGCTAAAAAGAGGAAACGTTTGGATTTGTTTCGTAACGTTTGTAAACGTTTGGCTTAAATCGCAAAAAAGGACAAACATCTGGATTTGTGTCGTAATATTTGTAAAAGTTTGGCTTCACGATCCAAACGTTTCATATTTTTAGCGATTTGTTTCGTAAAGTTTACAAAGTTACGAAACAAAACAAAATGTTTAAAACGTAACGAAACAAATCCAAACGTTTCACCCTTTTAGCGATTTAAGCCAAACGTTTACAAACGTTACGAAACATAATAATATGTTTCAACTTTTTAGAAATTTAAGCGAAATGTTTACAAACGTTACGAAACAAAACCAAATGTTTCACCTTTTTAGCGATTTAAGCCAAACGATTACAAATATTACGAAACAAATCCGAACGTTTCACCTTTTTAGCAATTAATGCCAAACGTTTTAAAATGTTACGAAACAAACCAAACGTTTCTCCTTTTTAGAGATTTAAGCCAAACGTTTACAAACGTTACGAAAAAAATCTAATCGTTTAATATGATAGGAAACAAATCCAAAGGTGAAACGTTTGGATTGGTTTCGTAGCGTTTGTAAACGTTTGACTTAAATCGCTAAAAAGGAGAAACGTTTGGTTTTGTTTCGTAAAGTTTGTAAACGTTTGACTTAAATCGCTCAAAACGTGAAACTTTTGGTTTTGTTTCGTAAAGTTTGTAAACGTTTGGCTTTAATCGCTAAAAAAGTGAAATGTTTGGATTGATTTCGTAACGTTTATAAACGTTTGGCTTAAATCGCTAAAAATATGAAACATTTGGTTTTGTTCCGTAACGTTTGTAAACGTTTGGCTTAAATTGCTAAAAAGGTGAAACGTTTGGTTTTGTTTCGTAACGTTTGTAAACGTTTGGCTTAAATTGCGAAAAAGGTGAAACGTTTGGATTTGTTTCGTAACGTTTGTAAACGTTTGGCTTAAATCGCTAAAAAGGTGAAACGTTTGGTTTTGTTTCGTAACGTTTGTAAACGTTTGGATTAAATCGCTGAAAAGATAAAACGTTTGGATTTTTTTATAACGTTTTAAACGTTTAGATTTGTTTCGTAACGTTTTAAACATTTTTCTTAAATCGCTAGAAAGGTGAAACGTTTGGATTTGTTTCGTAATGTTTTAAATGTTTGGCATAAATTGATAAAAAAGGGAAAAGTTTGGATTTGTTTCTTAACGTTTATAAACTTTTAGCTTAAATCGCTAAAAAGTTGAAACGTTTGGATTTGTTTCATAACGTTTGTAAACGTTTGGCTTCAATCGCTAAAAAGGTGAAACGTTTGGTTTTGTTTTTGTAACATTTGTAGACGTTTGGCTTAAATCGCTAAATAGGGGAAACGTTTGGATTTGTTTTGTAATGTTTGTAAACGTTTGGCTTAAATCGCTAAAAAGCTGAAACGTTTGGATTTGTTTTGTAACGTTTTAAACGTTTGGGTTGGTTTCATAACGTTTTAAACGTTTGGCTTTAATCGCTGAAAAGGTGAAACGTTTGGATTTTTTTCGTAACATTTGTAAACGTTTGGCTTAAATCGCTAATAAGGTGAAACATTTGGTTTTGTTTCGTAACGTTTGTAAAAGTTTGGCTTAAATCATTAAAAATGTGAAACGTTTGGATTTGTTTCGTAACGCTTTAAATGTTTGGTTTAGTTTCGTTACGTTTTAAACATTTGGCTTAAATTGCTAAAAAGGTGAAATGTTTGGTTTTGTTTTGTAACGTTTGTAAACAAATGGCTTCAATCGCTAAAAAACGTGAAACGTTCGGTTTTGTTTCGTAACATTTGTAAACGTTTAGCTAAAATCGCTAAAAAGATTAAACGTTTGGATTTGTTTTGTAACGTTTGTAAACGTTTGGCTTAAATCGCTAAAAAGGAGAAATGTTTAGATTTGTTTCGTAATGTTTGTAAACGTTTAGTTTAAATCGGTAAAAATATGAAACGTTTGGATTTGTTTCGTAACGTTTTAAATGTTTGAATTTGTTTCATAACATTGTAAATGTTTGACTTAAATTGCTATAAATGGGAAACATTATATTGGTTTCGTAACGTTTTAGACGTTTGGCTTCAATCGCTAAAAAGGTGAAACGTTTGGATTTGTGTGGTAACGTTTGTAAACGTTTGGCTTAAATCGCTAAAAAGGGGAAACGTTTGGATTTTTTTTGTAACGTTTATAAACGTTTGGCTTAAATTGCTAAAAAGGGGAAACGTCTGGTTTTGTTCCGTAACGTTTGTAAACGTTTGGCTTAAATTGCTAAAAAGGTGAAACGTTTGGTTTTGTTTCGTAACGTTTGTAAACGTTTGGCTTAAATTGCAAAAAAGGTGAAACGTTTGGATTTGTTTCGTAACGTTTGTAAACGTTTCGCTTAAATTGCTAAAAAGGTGAAACGTTTGTAAACGTTTCGCTTAAATCGCTGAAAAAATAAAACGTTTGGATTTTTTTATAATGTTTTAAACGTTTAGATTTGTTTCGTAACGTTTTTCTTAAATCGCTAGAAAGGTGAAACGTTAGGATTTGTTTCGTAATGTTTTAAATGTTTGGCATAAATTGATAAAAAAGGGAAAAGTTTGGATTTGTTTCTTAACGTTTATAAACTTTTAGCTTAAATCGCTAAAAAGTTGAAACGTTTGGATTTGTTTCATAACGTTTGTAAATGTTTGGCTTCAATCGCTAAAAAGGTGAAACGTTTGGTTTTGTTTTTGTAACATTTGTAGACGTTTGGCTTAAATCGCTAAAAAGGGGAAACGTTTGGATTTGTTTTGTAATGTTTGTAAACGTTTGGCTTAAATCGCTAAAAAGCTGAAACGTTTGGATTTGTTTTGTAACGTTTTAAACGTTTGGGTTGGTTTCATAACGTTTTAAACGTTTGGCTTTAATCGCTGAAAAGGTGAAACGTTTGGATTTTTTTCGTAACATTTGTAAACGTTTAGCTTAAATCGCTAATAAGGTGAAACATTTGGTTTTGTTTCGTAAAGTTTGTAAATGTTTGGCTTAAATCATTAAAAATGTGAAATGTTTGGATTTGTTTCGTAACGCTTTAAATGTTTGGTTTAGTTTCGTTACGTTTTAAACATTTGGCTTAAATTGCTAAAAAGGTGAAATGTTTGGTTTTGTTTTGTAACGTTTGTAAACAAATGGCTTCAATCGCTAAAAAACGTGAAACGTTCGGTTTTGTTTCGTAACATTTGTAAACGTTTAGCTAAAATCGCTAAAAAGATTAAACGTTTGGATTTGTTTTGTAACGTTTGTAAACGTTTGGCTTAAATCGCTAAAAAGGAGAAATGTTTAGATTTGTTTCGTAATGTTTGTAAACGTTTAGTTTAAATCGGTAAAAATATGAAACGTTTGGATTTGTTTCGTAACGTTTTAAATGTTTGAATTTGTTTCATAACATTGTAAATGTTTGACTTAAATTGCTATAAATGGGAAACATTATATTGGTTTCGTAACGTTTTAGACGTTTGGCTTCAATCGCTAAAAAGGTGAAACGTTTGGATTTGTGTGGTAACGTTTGTAAATGTTTGGCTTAAATCGCTAAAAAGGGGAAACGTTTGGATTTGTTTTGTAACGTTTATAAACGTTTGGCTTAAATTGCTAAAAAGGGGAAACGTCTGGTTTTGTTCCGTAACGTTTGTAAACGTTTGGCCTAAATTGCTAAAAAGGTGAAACGTTTGGTTTTGTTTCGTAACGTTTGTAAACGTTTGGCTTAAATGGCGAAAAAGGTGAAACGTTTGGAATTGTTTCGTAACGTTTGTAAACGTTTCGCTTAAATCGCTAAAAAGGTGAAACGTTTGGTTTTGTTTCATAACGTTTGTAAACGTTTGGCTTAAATCGCTGAAAAAATAAAACGTTTGGATTTTTTTATAACGTTTTAAACGTTTAGATTTGTTTCGTAACGTTTTAAACGTTTTTCTTAAATCGCTAGAAAGGTGAAACGTTAGGATTTGTTTCGTAATGTTTTAAATGTTTGGCATAAATTGATAAAAAAGGGAAAAGTTTGGATTTGTTTCTTAATGTTTATAAACTTTTAGCTTAAATCGCTAAAAAGTTGAAACGTTTGGATTTGTTTCATAACGTTTGTAAACGTTTGGCTTCAATCGCTATAAAGGTGAATCATTTGGTTTTGTTTTTGTAACATTTGTAGACGTTTGGCTTAAATCTCTAAAAAGGGGAAACATTTGGATTTGTTTTGTAATGTTTGTAAACGTTTGGCTTAAATCGCTAAAAAGCTGAAACGTTTGGATTTGTTTTGTAACGTTTTAAACGTTTGGGTTGGTTTCATAACGTTTTAAACGTTTGGCTTTAATTGTTGAAAAGGTGAAACGTTTGGATTTTTTTCGTAACATTTGTAAACGTTTGGCTTAAATCACTAATAAGGTGAAACATTTGGTTTTGTTTCGTAACGTTTGTAAAAGTTTGGCTTAAATCGCTAAAAATGTGAAACGTTTGGATTTGTTTCGTAACGCTTTCAATGTTTGGTTTAGTTTCGTTACGTTTTAAACATTTGGCTTAAATTGCTAAAAAGGTGAAATGTTTGGTTTTGTTTTGTAACGTTTGTAAACGTTTGGCCTAAATCGCTAAAAAGGAGAAACGTTTCGATTTGTTTCGTAATTTTTGTAAACGTTTAGTTTAAATCGGTAAAAATATGAAACGTTTGGATTTGTTTCGTAACGTTTTAAATGTTTGACTTAAATTGCAATAAATGGGAAACATTATATTGGTTTCGTAACGTTTTAGACGTTTGGCTTCAATCGCTAAAAAGGTGAAACGTTTGGATTTGTGTGGTAACGTTTGTAAACGTTTGGCTTAAATCGCTAAAAAGGGGAAACGTCTGGATTTGTTTTGTAACGTTTATAAACGTTTGGCTTAAATTGCTAAAAAGGGGAAACGTCTGGTTTTATTTCGTAACTTTTGTAAACGTTTCGCTTAAATTGCTAAAAAGGTGAAACGTTTGGTTTTATTTCGAGACGTTAGTAAACGTTTCGCTTAAATTGCTAAAAAGGTGAAACATTTGGATTTGTTTCGTAACGTTTTAAATGTTTGGCTTAAATCGCTAAAATGGTGAAACGTTTTGTTTTGTTTCGTAACGCTTGTAAACGTTTAGCTTAAATTGCTAAAAAGGTATAACGTTTGGTTTTATTTTGTTTCGTAAGTTTGTAAACGTTTGGATTTGCTTGGTAACTTTTTAAATGTTTGGCTTAAATCGCTAAAAAGGGAAAACGTTTGGATTTCTTTCATAATGTTTGTATACGTTTTGCTTAAATCGCTAAAAAGATGAAACATTTGGATTTGTTTCGTAATGTTGGTGAATGTTTGGCTTAAATCGCTAAAAGGTGAAACGTTGGGATTTGTTTTGTAAAGTTTGGCTTAAATAGCTTAAAAAACAAAACTTAACGTTTCCCTTCTTTTGCAATTTAAGCTAAACGTTTACAGACGTTACGAAACAAAACCAAACGTTTCCCCTTTTTAGCGATTCAAGCCAAACATTTACAAACATTACAAAATCAATCCAAACGTTTAAAACGTTATGAAACAAATCCAAAAGTTTCACGTTTCACTTTTTTAGCGATTTGAGCCTAACGTTTACAAACGTTACGCAACAAATCCAAGCGTTTCACGTTTTTAGCGATTAAAGCCAAACATTTACAAACATTACGAAATAAATCCAAACGTTTCACATTTTTAGCGATTCAAGCCAAACGTTTACAAACGTTACGAAACATTACAAAATCAATCCAAACGTTTAAAAAGTTACGAAACAAATCCAAACGTTTACAAACGTTACGAAACCAAACACGTCACGAAACAAATCCAAACTTTTCACCTTTTTAGCGATTTCAGCAAAACGTTTAAAATGTTACAAAACAAATCCAAACGTTTCACCTTTTTAATTATTTTAGCCAAATGTTTACAAACGTTACGAAACAAAACCAATCTTTTCACATTTTTAGTGATACAAGCCAAACGTTTACAAACATTAAGAAACAAATCCAAACGTTTCCCATTTTTATCACTTTAAGCAAAACATTTAAAACCTTACGAAACCAATCCGAATGTTTCACCTTTTTAGCGATTTAGGCCAAACGTTTAAAACGTTATGAAACAAATCCAAACATTTAAAACGTTACGAAACAAATCCAAACGTTTCACCTTTTTACCGATATAAGCCAAACGTTTACAAACTATACAAAAAAAATCCAAAAGTTTCACATTTTTAGCGATTTAAGTCTAACGTTTACAAACATTACAAAACAAATCCAAAGGTTTAACCTTTTTAGCGATTTAAACATTTCCCCTTTTTAGCGATTTAAGCCAAACGTTTACAAATGTTGCGAAACAAATTCAAACGTTTCGCCTTTTTAACGATTGAAACCAATTGTTTACAAACGTTACGAAACAAATCCAAATGTTTCACCTTTTTAGCGATTTAAGCCAAACGTTTAAAACGTTACGAAACAAAATCAAACGTTTCACCTTTTTAGCGATTTAAGCCAAACGTTTACAAACGCTACAAAACCAATCCAAACGTTTCACCTCTTTAGCGATTTAAGGCAAACGTTTACAAACGTTACAAAACAAATCCAAATGTTTAAAACGTTACGAAACCAATCCGAACTTATACAACGTTACGAAACAAATCCAAACATTTCACCTTTTTAACGATTGAAGCCAAACGTTTACAAACGTTACGAAACAAATTGCAAACGTTTCCCCTTTATTGCGATATAAGCCAAAGTTTACAAACGTTATGAAACCCATCCAAACGTTTCACCTTTTTAGCGATCTAAGCCAAACGTTTACAAATGTTACGAAACAAAACCAAACGTTTCTGTAATATCTCGTGTTTTTCCGTCATGGTTTTGTTGTGTTTCCGACTTAGTTTCGGATTGTTAATGGTGGACTTAGCAAGTGTATCTTGTATGTGTCGCATGTGTTGTGTGAGGTTTCGATGGCGATATGATTGGGAAAATTTCCCTCTATACCTAACTTTTTGAAAATTTTGCAAAAATACTCCTTTTTGGTAGTTTATTAGTAGATTATACCAATAATCTACTAATAAACTACCAAAAAGGAGTACTTTTGCAAAACTTTCAAAAAGTGAGGTATTTATGAAAAGAACCCGATTTGATTTGTATCAAATTTATAATTGATGATGTGTTTGTGTGCCTTCTTAATCTGACATATCTTGATAAAACATTCATATCTCCCAATTGCACCGTTGGATTGGGCTTATTTTTTAATATGCTCTGCACGAGAAAAAGTTGACTGTTGGATCAAAATTGGAGGCGCGTTGGGCCATCGCACCTCGCAACTCGCCCAAGGGTGTTCTGTGCCTTTTTAAAAGGCACGACGGCAGGCGCGTTGGGCCATCGTCCCTCGCAACACGGCTGTCGTGTTTTTTCACTTCGGGGCCTATAAATAGACCCGTTTTTTTATTTAAACATTACCTACACTCATTCTAAACCTAGCCGACCTATATACTATTAAACTCTCTGATTTACTTCATTTTCCATCAAATCCTTCTCAAATCGTTGGTTTTCGGTAAGATACTCTCACTCTTCGTTCATCCGCTCTCATTCGATTCCCATTTTATCTTTGGTAAGTCATTCTTTTCTTGTTCCACGATCATTGTAGGGTTGTTATGTACCTCTTATTTTGCTGGTTCATTCATCCTTGTTCCTTAGGGTGTTAGATCACGTTTCATTCATTCCTGGTACGTAGCGATTCGTTCATTTAAGCATTACTCTTATTTGTTGATAATTATGGTTGTTGTTTACTGTTTTAAGTATGCCGATTCTGAAGTTAAGTATTTGGTTTGATGCTTTACGATCATGTAGTTGCTTATGCAAGTTTTACCAATTGATAAATTCTAATTTGAGTTATGTGTTTCATGCAATCGTTGGGGATGATGATAGCCACTGTTTGGGTGTATTTAGTGACTGAGTTTGCATGACCTAGGGCTGTAATTTTATATTTCTTACATGGGTTTCTCAAGATCAATTCCTAGGTTGTATACTATACTTTTTGGTTGATCTTGTTATGATTATTCGTTGTTTTGATATAGTGTCCTATGGCTATAAATCTTGTTATGATTATTCGTTGTTTTGATATAGTGTCCTATGGCTATAAATCTTCGTTTGGGGCTGATGTTAATTGATGAAATCAATTCCTGCTTGTTTGGTTTGATAAATAGGATTTATGGTTGAGTTTTGGTCCATGTTGCATGAACAAACTTTGGTTGATTCATATGATGTTAGTTGCTGCCCATAAGTGTATTATAGGTAGTTTTGGGCGTTTGTAACATGTTGACATTGTTCAAATATCATTGTTTTGATTTCATGTTGTTAATATATAAGGTGGAAATGTTATGCCATGTAAATGGTTGATTTGACTTCTCTATTTTCAGATCTGAGTTGGTGAACTCATATGCATATTTAGAACCTTTATAAGTGTTGTGACACGCTTGTGTCTACTTTGGGTGTTTTGGCCAAGAGTGGCTAGCTTTGGGTATTTTTTTGTAAATGTGCATCTTTGTTGTTAAGATAGGTTGAGTTTTGTATTTTCAAATGAGGAATGTTTTGATTTAAAAGTTCCGGATATACTTTGGTTTTACTCTGGCATAACGTTGGGTCGTGCCTCGTAGTGAGTTTGTTGTATTATTTACCGCTTAAGTACCTCAAATTGTATTAGTATTATATTTTTTTACGAATTATTTTTAATGATTATGGATTGGGATTGGAACGAGCTACTCGATAGGCTTGTACCGAGACTGTGTGCACTGGTAAGTACTTTGGGATTGGCTGACCAATGTCTGGCCTACTTTGGGAATTGATGAGGTGTAATATCCCATAAAATTTTAATTTATTTTTCGATAAATTCCGACAATTTTTCCGGTCGTTTTGAATTAACTTCGATGATAGCGGTTTGATTCGATTGAGTAGGTTTGGGGTTGATTTTTGGTTCAACCATTTGTTTTTTTTAATTTATTTAAAAACAAAAAAAAATAAATTTCAGTCATTCCCGTTCGGGAATTGAAATTCCCGAACGGGAATCTCAATTTTTGGGCCTGGTCTCGTTCGAGACCAGGCATTCCCGAACGGGAATCATGGCCTGAAAGGCCATTCCCGTTCGGGAATCATTGCAGCTTTTGGACCCTTCCATCCGGCCCTGTTCGATCTCGTTTACGGCCCGCTTCCACTCGTTATTTAAAAGCGACTTCTAAACAGAAAACCTAGATCACGCTGCAAGCTAGCCCTAGCCGTCTTTCGTTTGTTCTTTCGCTGAGAAACGTAGCTGTTATCATCCTCCAAAGTTGCTGCTCGGGTAAGCTCCTTTGTTCATCAAATTTCCAGATTTTGCCTTAATCGACACCTCTGAGTTTTTGATCGTTCTCCCTCGTTTCTAGATAAAAACTGTTTCCGTTCGATCTCAGACGTTCTAGACTCGTATATCTACGATTCCCAACTTTCGCTTTGCCAAACGGTACGTTATCTTTTCCGTTATAGCCGCCGCCGCTTTACCGTTTTTCGGATTATTTTCAGTTTAGTTATAGAAATCGATCTCTTCGTATTTTGATTCGTTCGTAGCCGTTTCTCAACCAAATTCAGAACCGTTTCGTGCTAGACGGAGTAGACTCAATTCCCTACGATTCCCATCTTAAGTTTTTGCCAGAAGGTACGTAAGTCATCTCGATTCAATCGCCGTATGGTTTATCGCTTTGAATTTTCATGCCACTGTTCTTAACTATTTGAGTTTCTGCCAATCCATTCTTTTGTATGATTCGATCTTGTTATGTTTCATGTTGATTCGATGTTTTGTGTATTAGTTGTGAATCGTTTAGCTTCGGCTTGAGATTGTTTCCATCGCCATCCTTCACCATAATGGATTGTTTTGTTGCCGACGTGATTGTTGCCTTGATTTGTTCTAAATTCTTATTCCTAATTGCTATTGTTCCAGGTTGTACTTGATGATTAGGATTGTTGTTAATTCATGAATGTGTTGTTAAGTTTGTAAATGACATAAAATGGCTTAAGGTTTACCTTCTATGGTTACTGCAATTCAAAACAGTGTAGAGGGAATTCTGTTTTTAAATTGGAAGTGATGGTCAATTGTCCATTATGATCATGTTATTGTTTAGTTTAAGTCAAGTGAGTCACTCTAGTTATTTGCCTATTATTAATTGATTTTAGTTTGCTTCAATTTATAATTTGGGGAAATTTAAAAACGATATATGAATTATAACTTAAATTTACAAAATAATTACTCGGGTAATTATAATTGGGTTTTCGAATATTAAAGTGGCTAAATTACAATTTAGTCCCTGCACATGTTTATAAATTAATTAAGTAAGTTTTGATTAATAACTTATATTTTGTTTTAATTATAAACAAAAACAATTTAATTTGATTTCGGATATTAAATTGGCTAAAGTACAATTTAGTCCCTAATTGGCAAAAGTACAATTTAGTCCCTAAACTTTTATTAACTTAAAATGATTAAGTTTTTGATTTGTAACTTGGGTTACTTAGAAGTGAAGTTATTGAGTTCCGCTTTTAAAATGGATTTTTATTTTGCGAATTTATTTTATAAATATAAACTTGGGTTTATATTTGATAATTGTTTTGAGTCGGGTTTGACTTGGGTCACCCGACCAGTGAGGTTAGCTTGGTAGTTATTGGTAACTCGGCTAACCCACTATTTGGAAATTATTTATTATTTAAAGTTATTAAATAATATTTATAAATTGGATTTTAAGCGAGAACTCAATAGACTTATTTAAATTGGGCTTTATTACCTAATGAGTATTATTTGTGTGTGCTTTGAATTGTTTTTTCCGACATGTCATTTGTACTAGTCCTATGTGATGTCTAGTACTCTCTAGAGTTAGGGTCTGTTTTTAATAATTATTTTATTTGTCTAGACCGTCTATTGTTCGCGCTCCAGAAGCGAACCAGGATTAGTTGCTTGCCGGTTTTCACGTGGATTAGCAAGCAGTGAGTTTGTACTTACTATTTACCGCTTTATTAAGTAAATTGTTATTTTAATATTAAATATATATATACTGTACGTATATTTCGAATTGTTTTTATATTATGGCTTCTAGTTGGAACATGCTACCTAATGGGCATCATTAGGACTGCGTGCGCACCGGTAAAGATCTGGAAAAGGTAATTATGGTAATGTGGTAACTCGGTGTGAGCATAGCTCTCGGGACCAAGTAGAGTAACTCGGTGTAGCTCGGCTCTCGGGACTCTGGTATAAGTGTGGTCAGTGGTAACTCGGTGTAGCTCAGCTCTCGGGACCAGACCTATTGGATTATGTTATTTATGTAGAATTGTGGATTAGGGTTCCAACTATTATTCGTAATATTGTTATTAAATGCTTTAAACGTTTTAAAGGTTTTCCACTTAATAAATGTAGATAGTGGTATGAACTCATCTCAGTATATCTGACCCCGTTGTTTTCCCAATTTTCCCCAGGGTTATGATCTGAGAGAGTCTGGTGATCTCCGCATTTACTTTTCTTCGGAGGTTCCATTTATTTTAGTAGAACTGTAAAACTGTTTTATTCTTAGACCGCAGTAGTAACTAGACGTCTTTGTTATTTTTATATATTTTTTCGGATTGGTTCGACTGGTTATATTGCTTTGGCATGTTATATTATTTATATTGGTTTATGATAAATCTATTTTAGACTCAGAATTGAATAAGCATGTTATATTAACTGTTGATCATTATAACTGCTAGTTTAGGTTGAAGTCTCGGTTGCCCCCGAGCACTGGTCTTCTGCAGGTTTATGTGTTTATGAATTAATTGAAAGGCTAGCTACGGGTTTCGGTACTACATTACCCATACCCTAGCGCCGGTCGCGATTCCTGAAAATGGGTCGTGACAAACTTGGTATCAGAGCTTTGGTTTCAAACCAAGGCCATTGCTTGCTATGTGTTTACTCTGTTAAGTATTGTTGTGTCTTAGGAACTACTGCGGAATTAGGATTCGTGTCTTGTCTTTTAAACGTCATCATTTGTTTTCAAACCTTCAGCCTACATCCTTTAGGTGATATCTGTCAGTCCTTATTTGGTATTGATGCTTTGATTGACAATTTATTTCACTTGGATGTTAATTGCTGTGTTTTATCATGTTGAGATTATTTCACTTGGGTGATTATAATTGCTTTTGATTTCTCGAGAAATCATAGGCTGGTAAATTTTTCCTAAAGACTCATACTTGGGTATGATGTTTGATAAAACTTGTCGTTTATGCCTAAAACAATTTAGAATTTATGGTAATGTTACAGTTATTTTACGTGATGCGTTGAACTGCTTTTGCCTTGTTAATAAAGTACATCTTGGCTTTGGCCTCAATTGTTGATGTTAAATGTGATCGTATGTTGGACGTTAGCCTTATTTTTCAATTAAAGAGATTTTGGGTTAAACCTTAAAACGTGTTGATGGTCATGCATTGTTTGACCACATGTTGATTTAGAGATTTTTATCGAGAATATTGTTTTATCCGATTTGTATTTCGGCATAGAATTATAAGAGAAGTTTAAATTTAAATTCTTAAAAAGATGGTTTTTGGTTGAGTTGCCAGTAAATATTTTGAAATATTATGTTTGGTCTGGTGTTAACAAGCGTTGGTTTCAAACGATGTTTTATGAGATAAGTCATTGTTTTAAGAATTTAACGTTGGAGTTATTTTATCATGCTGTAGTATGCCAGCATTTAAAATTTTTGGGATTTACAAAATAGATGTTTGAAATTAAAGATTTCTCACTTGAGTTTTAAATTACCGTTTAGCGGTTGGTTTAAATTGAGCTCCCAAAATTTGAAGGGATGGAAATTTTATTAAAATACTTTTCCGGATTTATAAATATTTTAAATACGTTTTATAAACGATTGTTTTGGGTTCGACTTGGGTCACCCAAATTTAGGAGTTGAGCTTGGTAGTTGTAACGACTCGGCTAGCTCGATAATTTTATTGTCTGAGATACTTGGGTATCCGTTTTAAAGCAACTGATTAATAAGAAGAGATTTTTACAAAATGTGATTTTGTTTTAACCTTGGGGCTCAGCAAAATTTGAAAATTTTCGTATTTATTTTTAATTTTAAAACGAATTTTGAAGCGTACTATTAAAGGACGATATAATTACATGGTAAATTTGAAATGAGATTTCAAGGAAATGTTGTGGCATATCCTGATTTGTTTTAAGTATGCTTGAGTTAATTGTGTTCAATGGCATGGTTACGTGGTTTGCGATTTGCAGATTTGTTATCTTGTGAACGGAATTTGTGTTTTATAACTCGCTTGTCTGTTGGACTAAGTTGATTGTTTTAGTTTTGTCTCTTCGTGCGGTGAAGCACGTGAGATGATCTAATCATGTGGTTATGGTTGGCTTACCTTGATGTATAGTTTTGACCTTTGAGTAAGATCTTCTTTTAAATCTTGTTTCCCTTTTGTTTCGGTTTTGGGTTGCGCGGGGCTTTACTATTTCTGTTTTGTGGATCGAAACCCTTGGGTTTCGATATCGAGGAATGCAAGGGAGGTACTTCCTTGGATTGGTTGATGATTTCTGATTATCCTAGGATGGGTATTGCAAACTCTGAACCGGAAAGATAGATCGATGTATTAATACACTGGTGTTTCCATCAAGTCTGATGATGCGATGCGGGAGCTGGCGGTAATTTTTATAGGAACATATTTTATGTGCTATTTTCTTTGGTTATATGCTCAGTCTGGATTGAGGTTAGTTAGTTACTTTTTATAATAGAGTTGTAATGAAGTTATTATGAGGAATTGTTGTATAGCATCGAATGTTGCTAGGTGCAAGTAAGGAATTTTTGAGAAATATTTTGAGGTCATCGAGTGCATCTCACAGAGTGTAACGTCTAGCAAATGTTTATTGAGAAATGGATTTCAAAGATTGATTTGCTGAAATATTTGAAATATTTTCAACACGTAATTGTGCCCAGACATATCATGAACATGCATTTTGAATGTCACGAATAGGTTTGCATTGAACACAGAGTATGTTCACTAAATATAAGATAAAATAATAATTGATACATGCATAATAGTACATGCATCACGTGCATAGAAATTATTAGGGTTGGATGCAACTCTTTGGGGATGAGAGATGTCATCACCCTGGCGCACAATTATGTAAAATGGATTTTATCGATAAATTGTTTTGAGGAAGATGTTTTGAAACAAACTCGCGAGTCACATTGTGATATATTTATTTATAAAGTTGTTGAATTTCAAATGATTTTAAACTGTTACCGAAAGGTAGCTAGGCAAATACTCTGTGATGATGATGATGGTTATTAGATGTTTTTTTTTTCTGTGAGATTATGGTCTGTAGAATCAGAATCTTGTAGTGGTGAGTAAGAATGATTTTGAGGTTGCGCTCGAGATATAGTTGTGCTAAGTGCGGTATAGTTTTTTTTTTGAATAGTAAGCTTCATGATAATTAAGGAATTGTGGATTAAGGATGTTGGTTATGCTCCATGTGTGTATATACACTATATTTTTGTTTTAAACGAAACTTTATCTTTTCAGATTTGAAATTGTCAAAAAAAAATTTTTTGGTGTATTGATATAAGGAATGTTTATAAACAAGAAATTTACATTGCTGATTTTTACCTTTCTGAGGAAATGGAGAAATTTTGTCAAAATTGATTCAAAAGGGATAATAAATTTTTCGCTTGCGCGATTTCTTCAATTTTGTTTTGTTTGAAAAAAAAAAAATTTAGAAGCGACTTAAAAATTTTGGGATGCTTGAAACATCAATGTGTATTTTGAATACGGAAAATTCGGCCACAGTTGGTTTTTTTTTTTTTTTTAAGTATAAATTATTAAAAAGTGTATTAGCAAGTTTGAATTAAAAAGAACATAAATTTTTGTCAATTGAACTGTTTTATAGATTTGCAAATGTATTGGAAAGTAAGAGGAAATTTCGGATTTAAATGTGGAGGTCTTGAAATTTTTCAAGGGTTTGCAAAACCGATGGTTTTTCAACGGTAAGGGTATTGTGATTTCGAATGAAAAGGAGGTGTAAGACGTAGAGTCTTTTAATCAAAGTGGAAATTCTTTTTGTGTATAAAATATTTGATATTAAAAGATTTTATACCCACAGGAGTTGGTTTTGAGCATAACTAACAATCTGATCGTATTGATCTCTCGTTGTATACGAGGCTGTAGTCAATTGATTGAATAATTTTGAGGATTTGAATTCGATTTTGTTATATGAGGTAGTTGATTTAAATATCGAAATCGCGGTTAATAGGTTTCGACAACCTAAAATAGGTTGATTGATTTTGTTATAGAGGGTATTATCATAATAATGGATATCGTTGGGTCATTTGTTGAACCCTTGGTAAGGGTGACAAATTTTATGTTGTCAGATACAGTCAATGTGCAGAGTAGTCATGGCGTTATGTTTCTGAGTGATTGGAAGAATCATTATGATGGATATTATTATAATTGATATAGAAATTTATTTTGTATTCATGAGAGATGCTCGCTTTTCTTTGAATTGCGTTATGAGTTTTTGTGTTGTGGATTCTCAAGTTAACAGTATTATCGAGCTGGTACCAATCGTTAGGATTTGATGATTATTATCATGTTTGTTTTGGAACCGAAATATTTTCTGAAGTTATTGGGTTTGTTATCGGTCATTTTGAAGTAGAGATGCTAAGTAAAAGGAAGTAAAGGTTTAGGAGCGATAGATTTTATCAACTATATTGCAATGTTATTGTTTTATTTAAGGCAAAAGAGTTTGGAGTTGTAGAGCTATAGTTGAGCTTAACGCTTAACCATGTTTTGATATTGAAGATTTTGTAATAGATGAGTTTCGAGCTGGTTTTGGAAACCACTCCGGTATAGAAATGGTGACTCTCAGTTGAATAAATTGTGTTATTATGAGTTGGAGCATCTACTGCTAGAAACAGGATTTGGTGCATAAGTGTGTTGTGATCGCTTATATTGCGAGCCAGTGTCGGTTATGCGATTGGAGATTGGATCTTAATTATCCTAGTATATTAGCCGAGTGTTGGGTAGTAGATCTTGTTGTATCTTAGTTGAACTGCCCTAGAGTTATGTTATCGTTATGCCTAGTGGAAGTTGTGTTAGTACTTTGGTGACCTTTGAGTGTGTTCAGTTTTTGCAACTGAAGGTTTTGAAGTGTTTGAGGGACAACCTGTTAAATTTTGCTTACGCGCGTGCGTATGCCGTTGGACATGGAATACCATCAACGACAGTGGGTTGGTTTCTTGGTTTTGATCTGTTATTTAATGACAGAGGTCGTGTGCAGTTTCGTTATATTTTGTTGTCCTAATTTACGATAGGAATCTTGTGGATATGTTTTCTTATCGGCTTTGTACATTTTGTTTAACTGGATGTGTAACTTTATATTATGTGGTATGTCGATAGTTTTATTTAAATTCGAGGACGAATTTTTAATTAGTTGGGGAGAATGTAATATCCCATAAAATTTTAATTTATTTTTCGATAAATTCCGACAATTTTTCCGGTCGTTTTGAATTAACTTCGATGATAGCGGTTTGATTCGATTGAGTAGGTTTGGGGTTGATTTTTGGTTCAACCATTTGTTTTTTTTAATTTATTTAAAAACAAAAAAAAATAAATTTCAGTCATTCCCGTTCGGGAATTGAAATTCCCGAACGGGAATCTCAATTTTTGGGCCTGGTCTCGTTCGAGACCAGGCATTCCCGAACGGGAATCATGGCCTGAAAGGCCATTCCCGTTCGGGAATCATTGCAGCTTTTGGACCCTTCCATCCGGCCCTGTTCGATCTCGTTTACGGCCCGCTTCCACTCGTTATTTAAAAGCGACTTCTAAACAGAAAACCTAGATCACGCTGCAAGCTAGCCCTAGCCGTCTTTCGTTTGTTCTTTCGCTGAGAAACGTAGCTGTTATCATCCTCCAAAGTTGCTGCTCGGGTAAGCTCCTTTGTTCATCAAATTTCCAGATTTTGCCTTAATCGACACCTCTGAGTTTTTGATCGTTCTCCCTCGTTTCTAGATAAAAACTGTTTCCGTTCGATCTCAGACGTTCTAGACTCGTATATCTACGATTCCCAACTTTCGCTTTGCCAAACGGTACGTTATCTTTTCCGTTATAGCCGCCGCCGCTTTACCGTTTTTCGGATTATTTTCAGTTTAGTTATAGAAATCGATCTCTTCGTATTTTGATTCGTTCGTAGCCGTTTCTCAACCAAATTCAGAACCGTTTCGTGCTAGACGGAGTAGACTCAATTCCCTACGATTCCCATCTTAAGTTTTTGCCAGAAGGTACGTAAGTCATCTCGATTCAATCGCCGTATGGTTTATCGCTTTGAATTTTCATGCCACTGTTCTTAACTATTTGAGTTTCTGCCAATCCATTCTTTTGTATGATTCGATCTTGTTATGTTTCATGTTGATTCGATGTTTTGTGTATTAGTTGTGAATCGTTTAGCTTCGGCTTGAGATTGTTTCCATCGCCATCCTTCACCATAATGGATTGTTTTGTTGCCGACGTGATTGTTGCCTTGATTTGTTCTAAATTCTTATTCCTAATTGCTATTGTTCCAGGTTGTACTTGATGATTAGGATTGTTGTTAATTCATGAATGTGTTGTTAAGTTTGTAAATGACATAAAATGGCTTAAGGTTTACCTTCTATGGTTACTGCAATTCAAAACAGTGTAGAGGGAATTCTGTTTTTAAATTGGAAGTGATGGTCAATTGTCCATTATGATCATGTTATTGTTTAGTTTAAGTCAAGTGAGTCACTCTAGTTATTTGCCTATTATTAATTGATTTTAGTTTGCTTCAATTTATAATTTGGGGAAATTTAAAAACGATATATGAATTATAACTTAAATTTACAAAATAATTACTCGGGTAATTATAATTGGGTTTTCGAATATTAAAGTGGCTAAATTACAATTTAGTCCCTGCACATGTTTATAAATTAATTAAGTAAGTTTTGATTAATAACTTATATTTTGTTTTAATTATAAACAAAAACAATTTAATTTGATTTCGGATATTAAATTGGCTAAAGTACAATTTAGTCCCTAATTGGCAAAAGTACAATTTAGTCCCTAAACTTTTATTAACTTAAAATGATTAAGTTTTTGATTTGTAACTTGGGTTACTTAGAAGTGAAGTTATTGAGTTCCGCTTTTAAAATGGATTTTTATTTTGCGAATTTATTTTATAAATATAAACTTGGGTTTATATTTGATAATTGTTTTGAGTCGGGTTTGACTTGGGTCACCCGACCAGTGAGGTTAGCTTGGTAGTTATTGGTAACTCGGCTAACCCACTATTTGGAAATTATTTATTATTTAAAGTTATTAAATAATATTTATAAATTGGATTTTAAGCGAGAACTCAATAGACTTATTTAAATTGGGCTTTATTACCTAATGAGTATTATTTGTGTGTGCTTTGAATTGTTTTTTCCGACATGTCATTTGTACTAGTCCTATGTGATGTCTAGTACTCTCTAGAGTTAGGGTCTGTTTTTAATAATTATTTTATTTGTCTAGACCGTCTATTGTTCGCGCTCCAGAAGCGAACCAGGATTAGTTGCTTGCCGGTTTTCACGTGGATTAGCAAGCAGTGAGTTTGTACTTACTATTTACCGCTTTATTAAGTAAATTGTTATTTTAATATTAAATATATATATACTGTACGTATATTTCGAATTGTTTTTATATTATGGCTTCTAGTTGGAACATGCTACCTAATGGGCATCATTAGGACTGCGTGCGCACCGGTAAAGATCTGGAAAAGGTAATTATGGTAATGTGGTAACTCGGTGTGAGCATAGCTCTCGGGACCAAGTAGAGTAACTCGGTGTAGCTCGGCTCTCGGGACTCTGGTATAAGTGTGGTCAGTGGTAACTCGGTGTAGCTCAGCTCTCGGGACCAGACCTATTGGATTATGTTATTTATGTAGAATTGTGGATTAGGGTTCCAACTATTATTCGTAATATTGTTATTAAATGCTTTAAACGTTTTAAAGGTTTTCCACTTAATAAATGTAGATAGTGGTATGAACTCATCTCAGTATATCTGACCCCGTTGTTTTCCCAATTTTCCCCAGGGTTATGATCTGAGAGAGTCTGGTGATCTCCGCATTTACTTTTCTTCGGAGGTTCCATTTATTTTAGTAGAACTGTAAAACTGTTTTATTCTTAGACCGCAGTAGTAACTAGACGTCTTTGTTATTTTTATATATTTTTTCGGATTGGTTCGACTGGTTATATTGCTTTGGCATGTTATATTATTTATATTGGTTTATGATAAATCTATTTTAGACTCAGAATTGAATAAGCATGTTATATTAACTGTTGATCATTATAACTGCTAGTTTAGGTTGAAGTCTCGGTTGCCCCCGAGCACTGGTCTTCTGCAGGTTTATGTGTTTATGAATTAATTGAAAGGCTAGCTACGGGTTTCGGTACTACATTACCCATACCCTAGCGCCGGTCGCGATTCCTGAAAATGGGTCGTGACATGAGGATTTGTTCTCATCTACTTTATATTATACTTTGGGATATATATATACTTTGGGATTTCATTTCAATATTGTATTCCATAATCAAGTATATAAGTATATTATTATAAAAGGATTTGATTTTAAGGGTTTTAATCTTAATAAATGTAAATAGCATTATGAACTCATCTCAGTATATCTGACCCCATTGTTTTCCCTATTTTTCAAGGGTTATGATTTGAATGCTTTGGTCATCTCTGATTCTTTGATTCATTGGAGGTTTTATGTTATTTAAAACTAGTCAACGGTTTTAAAGTCTTAGACCGCAGTAGAGCTAGTTTATTTATTATGGATATCTTATGTTAGTTTGTCGAATTGGTCCGATTGTTTTGTTTTTAACTTTGGCATGTTATACTTTGGTTTATATCGTTATTTATAAGGCATGCTGTTGAGTCTCGGGTTTTAGCCGAGCATTTCAGATATTTAAGTTATTATTTAAGTTGTGATATAAACTACTAGACTTAGGTTGGAGTCTCGGTTTCCCCCGAGCAGTGGTTTTCTTGTAGGTTTATATGTTGTATGATTATCTGCAAGGCTAGCTACGTGTTTTGGTACGACCATACCCATACCCTAGCACCGGTTGCGATCCTTGTAATTGGATCGTGACAAAGTTGGTATCAGAGCTCTGGTAAAATAATACAAACTTTTAGAAATAATACAAAACAAATCCAAACGTTTCACCTTTTTAGCGATTTAAGCCAAACGTTTACAATCGGTACGAAAAAAATCCAAACGTTTCCCCTTTTTAGTGATATAAGCCAAACGTTTACAAACCTTACGAAATAAATCCAAATGTTTCACCTTTTTAGCGATTTAAGACAAACGTTTGCAAACGTTACGAAACAAATCCAAACGTTTAACCTTTTTAGCGATTTAAGCCGAACGTTTACACACGTTATGAAGCAAATCCAAACGTTTCACATTTTTAGCGATTGAAACCAAACCTTTACAAACGTTACGAAACAAATTCAAATGTTTCTCATATTTAACAATTTAAGCCAAACGTTTACAAAATTTACGAAACAAAACCAAGAGTTTCACCTTTTTAGCAATTTAAGACAAACGTTTACAAAATTACGAAACAAATCCAAACATTTCACATTTTTAGCGATTTAAATCAAACGTTTACAAACGGTACGAAAGAAATCCAAACGTTTCCCCTTTTTAGCGATTTAAGCCAAACGTTTACAAACGCTACGAAACAAATCCAAATGTTTCACCTTATTAGCGATTTAAGCCAAACGTTTATGTAATAACCCGTATTTTTTTATAACTTGTTTTGGTGGGTTGTTGTCCGTTTAAAGTTTGGTTTGTGATGGACTTTGGTTGTGTTTTAACTTCGACTTGTTCTCGTTGTGCTTCCGACTTGTTTTCGGATTGATTTCTGTGCGGATTAGCATATGTGGTACCTTGGTTGTGTCATGTTGAATGACTTATGTGTACCCCTTGAACCTTTAAGTATTTGATGTTGAATTGATTTATTTCTGGATTGTTATCGAAACAATGTTTGCATGTTTTCCAAATCTGCTATGCTCTAGTAAAACGTCCATATCTCCCAATTTAACCGTCGGATCGGGCTGCCCTTTGGATATATTGTACCTAAGAGGATTATCTTTCATTCGACCGTTCGGATCGTCGTTTTGACCTCTTTTCGGGTCAACCGGACCTGCTAGGTTGAACCGGTCGTAGGTCCGGTCCACTCTGATTTATGCATTGGCAGTGAGTCAACCGGTTCTGCTGGACGGAACCGGCCGTAGAACCGGTTCATTACGGGTTTGCTTATGAAAACTTCGTTTCTCGACCAAATCAGCCCCCACTCGTTCCCACAAACCCTAAACTGATTTCTAAACATTTATAGACAATTCCCAATCACATTTTGGTGCCTCAAGACGCTTGGTTAGTGTTCTAACATCCTTTCCATCATTCAATTCATAGTTTACGTAATCGAATTGTTTGGGTATTCATTGGTCCTTCGGTTTTTCATTGTTGTAGCCATTATTCCACTATTTTTCTGAGTTTTCCTTGCTCTTTTGGATTGCTAAGGTAATTAATCCTTCCTTTACCCTTTTAATTCGAATCGTTGGTGTGATGGTTGTTAGATTTCAATTTTAAATGTTAGTTTTGTGGCATGTAATTGTATGCGCTGTTTTGATTTGGTTTTCTTTATTATTGTATCAAATTCATTGTCAATACTTGTTGGGCATTTGTTGTAGTCGTTTATGCGCTCTAGAATTCGGTTCGTTCATGCGTTGTATGGATTTCTTAAAAGGGGAATGTTAGGGCTGTCCATAATTTCATTGCCATGATGTTGTTGTTTAAAGAATTAGATTGCTATAAATTGTTTTAGTTTGATTTTGTTATAGGGCTGTAAATAATTGAATTAACCTGTGTTTGGTGATTAAAAATCAAATTGACAGAGTTGGATTAGTTTGGTTTGAGCATATCAAATTGTTTGTTATTTGGCTTGATAATCATGATCAATTGATATGTTTTGGTTAGAGGTTTTGAAACTGAAAATGTAATTGGTTTAAGCTTTTGAGATGAATTGGATTCATTAAAGTGTCATGGCATGGTTGTTTTGAGGTTGGCTTGTTTTGCCGATTTTGGCTAAATGTTGAATTTGTTGTCATGTAATGTTTTGATTGTTTAAATAAGTTAGTTGGGTTGTTTAACATTATTGATTAATATTGGATTATTGTTAACATGTTAGTATGATGTATAAATTATTGTAAATCTTGATTGGGCATGTTTAATGTTAGAGGGCATGCTAAGGTGATTGTATATTTTATGTTGGCCGTTTGAACATGTTTGCCCATTGAGGACTTTTGTCGAGAACCTTATGAGCGCTATGATATTTTGGTTATTGAGTTCTTATTGAGTTCCTTGTTTTCAAAATGGATTTCATAGTTTATCAAAAGATGACCTAAATATTAAACTCTGGTTTTACTCTGGTTGGATTTTGGTTCGGGTTAGACTTGGGTCGCCCGATTTGTGAGAAGACGCCTTGCAATTGTTGTAACTTGGCTGACTCACCATGTTGGTTTTAAACTTGGTTTATGGATTTAACTAAGTTATCTGAAATGGATTTTCGGATCATGTTTTCAAAGTGGGAACTCAATTTGAACTTAACTGATTGTATGACTTTGGTGACAGTCCGAGTAAGTATGATTATTCCACGTTAGTTTATGCTTTGGCATTTTGACTATATATGTATAATGGCGTTATGATGGTTTATACGTTGGCTTGATTGATATATGTGCTAGTCGTATGTGGTGTCTAGTACTCTCTAGAGTTAGGGGATGATATTAATTATTATATATATTTTCTTAGACCAGTCGACTGCTCGTGCTTCGGAGTCGAATCAGGTTTAGTTGCTTGTCAAGTTTTCACGTGGATTTGCAAGCAGTGAGTTTGTACTTACTATTTACCGTTTTATTAAGTAAATTGTTATTTTAATAATAATATATATATTGTACGTATATTTCGAACTGGTTTTATATTATGGCTTCTAGTTGGAACATGCTACCTAATGGGAATCATTAGGACTGCGTGCGCACCGGTAATGATCTGGGAAAGGTATTTATGGTAATGTGGTAACTCGGTGTGAGCATAGCTCTCGGGACCAAGTAGAGTAACTCGGTGTAGCTCAGCTCTCGGGACTCTGGTATAAGTGTGGTCAGTGGTAACTCGGTGTAGCTCAACTCTCGGGACCAGACCTATTGGATTATGTTTATTATTTAGAATTGTGGATTAGGGTTCCAACTATTATCCGTAATACCGTTATTAAATGTTTTAAACGGTTTTAAAAGGTTTTCCACTTAATAAATGTAGATAGTGGTATAAACTCATCTCAGTATATCTGACCCCGTTGTTTTCCCAATTTTCCCAGGGTTATGATCTGAGAGAGTCTGGTGATCTCCGCATTTACTTTTCTTCGGAGGTTCCATTTATTTTTGATAAACTGTAAAACTGTTTTATTCTTAGACCACAGTAGTAACTAGACGTCTTTATTATTACTGTATATTTTGTCGGATTGGTTCGACTGGTTATATTGCTTTGGCATGATTATAATACTTACATTGATTTATGATAAATCTATATTAGTCTCGGAATTGGCTAAGCATGTTATATTAATTGTGGAATATTATAACTGCTAGATTTAGGTTGAAGTCTCGGTTGCCCCCGAGCATTGGTTTTCTGCAGGTTTATGTGTTTATATGTTAATTGAAAGGCTAGCTACGGGTTTTGGTACTACATTACCCATACCCTAGCGCCGGTCGCGATTCATGAAAATGGGTCGTGACAAACTTGGTATCAGAGCTTTGGTTTCAAACCAAGGCCTTATGCATGTTATGTATTATGTGTTTTGGCATGATAAGTTGATGTCGTGTCATAGGAACTACTGCGGAATTAGGATTCGTGTCTTGTCTTTTAAAATGTCATCTTTTATTTTCAAACTTTCAGCCTACATCCTATAGGTGATGTCTGTCAGTCTTTATTTGGTGTTGATGTTATGATGGACAATTAATTTCACTTGGATGTTACGTGCTGTGTTTTATCATGTTGAGATTATTTAACTTGGGTAATTATTATTGCTTTCAATTTCTCGGGAAATCATAGGTTGGTAAATTTTTCTAAACTCATACTTGGGTATGATGTTGTTTGATAAATTTTGGCGTTTATGCCTGATGCGATTTAAAAAAATATGGTACGGATACGGTTATTTTGCATGATGCGTTGCACTGCTTTTGCCTTATTAATAAAGTACATCTTGTCTTTGGCCTCGATTGTTGATTTTAAATGTGATCGTATGTTGGGCGTTAGCCTTGTTTTTTTTTTCTATTAAAGAGATAAAACGTGTTTGATGGTCATGCATTGTTTGACCACATGTTGATTTAAAGATTTTCATTGACAATATTGTTTTATCCAATTTGTGTTTCAACACAAAATCATAAGAGAAGTTTGATTTTAAATTCTTAAAAAGTTTGATTTTTGGTTGAGCTACCAGTAAAAAGAAATTCCTGTATTTTGAAATATTATGTTTGGTTTGGTGTTAACAAGGGATGATTTCAAAATGATGTTTTAAGAATTTAACGTTGAAGTTATTTTATCATGTTGTAGTATGTCAACATTTTAAATTTTTTTGGATTTACGGAATAGATGTTTGAAATCAAAGATTTCTCATTTGAGTTTTAAATTACCGTTTAGCGGTTGGTTTAAGTTGAGCTCCCAAATTTGAAAGGATGGAAATTTTATTAATATATTTTTCCGGATTTACAAATATTTTAAATACGTCTTATAAACGATTGGTTTGGGTTCGACTTGGGTCGCCCTAATTTAGGAGTTGAGCTTGGCAGTTGTAATGACTCGGCCAACTCGATGATTTTATTGTTTGAGATACTTGGGTATCCATTTTAAAGCAACTGATTAATAAGAAGAGACTTTTACAAATTGTGATTCTGTTCTAACCTTGGGGCTCAGCAAAATTTGGAAGTTTTCGTATTTGATTTTAATTTCAAAACGAATTTTGGAACGTACTATTAAAGGATGATATAATTACACGGTAATGAGATTTCAAAAAAAAAATGTGTTGTGGCATGTCCTGATTTGTCTTTTAAGTATGTTTAGGATTAATTGTGTTCAATGGCATGCTTGGGTGAATTACGGTTCATAGAATTCGTAATATGTTGGTAATAAAAATTAGTTGTATAACTCGCTTGTCTGTTGGACTAAGTTGATCGTGTTTGTTGTCTCTACGTGTGGAGTAGCACGTGAGATGATTTACTCACGTGGTCAAGGTTGGTTTACCTTGATGTATGATTCTAAGATCGAAATCTTTGGGTTTCGATATCGAGGAAGACGAGGGAAATACTCCCTTGGATTGGCTGATGATTTCGGGTTATCCTAGAACGGATATTAGAAACTCTGAACCGAGAAGATAGACCATTGTATTAATACACTGGTGTTTCCATCAAGTCTGAAGATGCGATGCAGGAGCTGGCGGTAAATTTTTATAGGAACGTATTTTATGTGCTATTTTCTTTGGATATGCTCAGTCATGATTGAGATTAGTTAGATACTTTTTCTAGTAGAGGTGTAATGAAGTTATGAGGAGGAGTTGTTGTATAGCATCGAATTTTGGTAGGTTGCAAGTACGGAGTTTAAGAAATATTTTGAGGTTATCAAGTGCACATCTCACAGAGTGTAACGTCTAGCAAATGTTTTATTGTGAAATGAATTTCACAGGTTGATTTTTTAAAATATTTGAAATATTTTTAACACGTAATTGTGCCCAGACATATCATGAACGTGCATTTTAAAGGTTACGAACAGGATTGCATTAAGCATTGAGTATGTTCACTAAATAAAAGATAAATTAATAATTGATACATGCATCACGTGCATAGAAATGATTAGGGTTGGATGCAACTCTTTGGGGATGAGAGATGTCATCACCCTGGCGCACAGTTATGTAAAATGGATTTTGTCAATAAAGTGTTTTGAGGAAAGTATTTTGAATCAAACTCGCGAGTCCCTTTGGGGTAAATGTATCTTATAAAGTTATGGAATTTCAAATTATTTTGAACTGTTGCCGAGAGAAAGCTAGACAAATACTCTATGATGATGGTGTTAAATTATGGACGATTACATTGTTAGGGATCGGTCGGTGTTTTCAGAATCTTGTGCTTCATAGAAAGTAAGAATGATTTTGAGGTTGCGCTCGAGATATAGTTATGCTAATTGCGGTATAGTGTAGTTTAGAATAGAAAGCTTTCGTGATAATTAAGGATTTTTGGATTAAGGATGTTGGTTATGCTCCATGTGTGCGTATACACTATATTTTTGTTTTAAACGAAACTTTATTTTTCCAGATTTGAATTGTCCAAAGTATTTTGGTGTATTGATATAAAGGTATGTTTATAAACAAGAGATTTACATTGCTGATTTTACCTTTCTGAGGAAAGGAAGAAATTTTGTCAAATTGATTGAAAAGGGATAATAAATTTTTCGCTTGAGCGATTTCTTCAAATTGTGTTTTTGTTTGAGAAAATTTAAAAGCGACTTAAATTTTGAATGTTTGAAACATCAATGTGCATTTTGAATATGGGGAATCTTGCCACAGTTTGACTTTTACGAGAAAAGTATAAACTATTTAAAAAGTGTTTTAAAAAGTTTGAATTAAAGAGAACATAAATTTTGTCAGTTGAACTGATTTACAGATTTGCAAATGTATTAGAAAATAAGAAGAAATTTCGGATTTAAAATGTGAATATTTTGAAAATTTTCAAGGGTTTGCAAAACCGATGGTTTTTCAACGTAAAGGTATTTCGATTTTGAATGAAAAAGGAGGTGTAAGACGTAGACTCTTTTAAACATGGTGGAAAATTTTATATATAAAATATTTTATACCCACAGGGGTTGGTTTTGAGCATAGCTGACAATCCGTTCGTAGTAAAATGGTCGTATTGATCTTTCTTTGTATACGAGATTATAGTCAATTGATTGAATAATTCTGAGAGTTTGAGTTCGATTTGGTTATGTGAGATAATTGATTCAGAATCGGGAATCGCGGTTAATAGGTTTCGACAACCATGATCGGTTGATCGATTTTGTTAATTAATGGTATTATTGTAATGTTTGTATATTGTTTTGAGCATGGTTGAACACTTGTTGTAAGAGAAATTTTTTTTTAAGTTGTCTGATGCAGTCAATGTTCAGTGTAGTCATGGCGTTATGTTTTTGAGTGATTGGGAGAATCATTTTGATGGATATTGTTTGTCACTAATATAGAAATTTTTGTTATCACAAAAGAGGTCCGCTTTTCTTTGAATTGCGATATGAGTTATTATGTTTTATGATTCACAAGTTAATTGCATTATCGAGTTGGTACTAAATCGTTTGGATTAAAGGATTATTATAATATTAATTTTGGAACTGAAACATTATCAGAAGTTTATTGGGTTTTGTTATCGATAATTTTGATGTAGAGATGCTATAAGTGGAAGTAAGTAAGTGTTTTTAGAACGATAGATTTTATCAGCTATGTTTACAGTGTTATTGTTTTGTCCGAGGCAAAAGATTTTGGAATTATAGAATTAGAGTTGAGCTTAGCGCTTAATCTTGTATTTGACATTGAGGATTTTATAATAGATGAATTTCGAGGTGGTTCTGGAAGCCACTTTGGTATAGAGTAATTGTGACTCTCAGTTGAATAATTGTTTATTATTCACATTGTGTTGATCGAGTGATTGTTGAAGCACTGAGTTGATAGAATAGAAATTTGTGCATATGTGTGTTGTGACCATTTGAGTTGTTGATTTATATGAGTGGTGGTTTTGAGTTATCATTCGAGGAGCAACCTGTTAAGTTTGTGGTTACGCAAGTGCGTCGGTTGATGAATAACAGAATTCCTATGATTACAGTTTCAATTGGTTACTTGGTGGAGGAATGTTCTTGAGAGATAAAGTTTGTTATGCAAATTTGTTATTATGCTTTCCTTAATTCCTTTGGGTATCATGATTATGTGATCTTACGTTGGTCATTTACGTTTTGTATGGCTTGCTATGTAGTTTTATGCTATGTTTTACGTCGGTTGTTTTTGTGTTAAAATCGAGGACGATTTTGTTTTTAAGTTGGGGAGAATGTAATAACCTGTATTTTTTTATAACTTATTTTGGTGGTTGGTTGTCCGTTTAAAGTTTGGTTTGTGATGGACTTTGGTTGTGTTTTAACTTCGACTTGTTCTCGTTGTGCTTCCGACTTGTTTTCGGATTGATTTATGTGCGAATTAGCATATGTGGTACCTTGGTTGTGTCATGTTAAATGACTTATGTGTACCCCTTGAACCTTTAAGTATTTGATGTTGAATTGATTTATTTCCGGATTGTTATCGAAACAATGTTTGCATGTTTTCCAAATCTGCTATGCTCTAGTAAAACGTCCATATCTCCCAATTTAACCGTCGGACCGGGCTTCCCTTTGGATATGTTGTACCTAAGAGGATTATCTTTCATTCGACCGTTCGGATCGTCGTTTTGACCTCTTTTCGGGTCAACCGGACCTATAACCGGACCTGCTGGGTTGAACCGGTCGTAGGTCCGGTCCACTCTGATTTCTGCATTGGCAGTGAGTCAACCGGTTCAATAACCGGTTCTGCTGGACAGAACCGGCCGTAGAACCGGTTCATTACGGGTTTTCTTATAAAAACTTCGTTTCTCGACCAAATCAGCCCCCACTCGTTCCCACAAACCCTAAACTGATTTCTAAATATTTATAGACAATTCCCAATCACATTTTGGTGCCTCAAGACACTTGGTAAGTGTTCTAACATCTGAGAAATCAGCCTGAGAAATCTGAAAACCATAGCCCGAAGCTATCAAACTGTGCCACTCTCTAACCATGGGTCTACACCCAATCTCAGAAATATGAGCCAAGCTGCCCGAAGACTTGCGACTCAACGCATCGGCTACCACATTAGCCTTACCAGGATGGTACTGAATAGTACAGTCGTAGTTTTTCAGCAACTCTAACCACCTTCTCTGTCTCAAGTTCAACTCTCTCTGATCAAAGATATACTTCAAACTCTTGTGATCAGTGAAAATCTTACAAGTAGCACCATACAAATAATGTCTCCAGATTTTCAGCGCAAAAACCACAGTTGCCAACTCTAAGTCATGAGTAGGGTAATTCACCTCATGCTTCTTCAACTGTCTGGAAGCGTAGGCAATCACCTGTCCATGTTGCATCAGAACGCAACCCAAACCAATCCGAGACGCATCACAATACAATGTGAAACCATCAATGCCAGAAGGCAATGCCAAAACCGGAGCTGTAGTCAAAATCCCCTTGAGCTTTTCAAAGCTCGCTTCACACTTGTTAGTCCACTCAAACTTAACACCTTTCTGTGTTAGTTTAGTCAACGGTGCAGATATTCTGGAGAAATCTTGCACGAACTGATGATAGTAGCCAGCTAATCCCAGAAAACTTTTGATCTCCGTAACTGACCTCGGCCTCTGCCAATCCATAACCGCCTCAATCTTCTTCGGATCAACCTTGATCCTATCTTTCGACACCACGTGTCCTAGAAAGGTAACCAGATCCAACCAGAACTCACATTTTAAGAACTTAGCATACAACTGATACTCACGCAACGCCTGTAGTATAGTCCTCAAATGATAAGCATGCTCCTCCTCACTCCGAGAATAGATCAAAATGTCATCAATGAAGACGATAACAAATTGATCCAAAAACGGCTTGAACACTCTGTTCATCATATCCATAAACGCTGCTGGTGCATTCGTCAGACCAAAGGACATAACCAGAAACTCAAAATGTCCATAACGAGTCCGAAAAGCAGTCTTAGACACATCTGCATCACGGATCCGAAGCTGATGATACCCAGACCTCAAATCAATCTTGGAAAAACTTCGCACCCTACAACTGGTAAAACAAATCATCGATGCGAGGAAGAGGATATCTGTTCTTGACAGTAACCTTGTTCAACTGTCTGTAGTCGATACACAGTCGAAAGGAACCGTCTTTCTTCTTCACAAGCAGAAGTGGAGCACCCCACGGAGAAGTACTCGGTCAGATAAACCCACTATCCAACAACTCTTGTAACTGGTCCTTCAACTCCTTCAACTCTGCAAGAGCCATCCGATACGGCGGTATCGAAATCGGAGCTGTACCAGAAACCACATCAATGCAAAACTCAATATCACGATCAGGTGGTAATCTAGGCAATTCCTCTGGAAACACATCAGTGAACTCATTCACTATCGGAACACTATGCATATCACCACTATCAAACTCCAAATCACGAACCACAGCAAGAAAACCCTGACAACCCTTGCCTAACATCCGCTTCGCCTTGATGGCGGAAATCAGATTCTTAGGTGTCTCCGCCTTCTCTCCCTGAAAGGAAAAAGGTAGATCACCTGGAATCCTGAACTCGACTGACTTCCCTCGACAGTCAATAGAAGCATAATGGCGCGACAGCCAGTCCATCCCCAAGATGACATCAAAAGAAAGAACGTCAAGTACAATCAAATCAGCACATAATTCTCTACCCTGAATAACCACTGGACAAGAAGGATAAACAACGTCCACTACTACACCTTCAGACATAGGTGTAGACACAGCTAGAGGTTCACTCAAAACAGATGGTGCCATACCCAATTTCCCAGTAAAACATGTAGACACAAACGAATGGGTTGCACCCGCATCAAGTAATACCAAAGCATCAGTAAAAGAAATCGGAATGGTACCTTGCACCACAGCATTTGATGCACGCACATCATGAGGAGTAAGAGCAAATACTCTGGCCTGACCCTGCGGCTGCTGCTGCGAACTCTGCCCAGTACCATAACTGTTGGAACCTCTACCGCCGTTACCACGGCCACCAAAACCTCTGCCACCAGAACCACGGCCCCGCTGGCCACCAAAAGATGCTGCAGGTTGAGAGTACCCTACAGACTGTATAAACGCAGGTCTCTGCTGCTGGTAAGACGATTGCGCCACACTGGAGTTAGACATCTGCTGCCCAGATGTCGGACACTTCCTGGAAAAATGTCCCGGCTGGCCACAAGAGAAACAACCTCCAGGAGCTAACTGACACTGACCATAGTGCATGCGTCTGCAATTCTGGCAGAACGGAATGTTCGATCCACCACTGTACCCGCGTCCTGAACCACGGTTACTCCCACTGCTACTAGAGCTGTACGGAGCACTCCTAGCACTATGCCTCCCTTTTCTGTGAGTACGGCGACTCCCCTTATTGGCCTGAGAAGAGCCATTGTAGTACTTCCCACTACCATGCTGCACTCGGGCCTGTTGCCCCCCACTAGGAACATCACTCTTTCCCTTCTGATTCTGGAAAGGGTCAGAGATCGTCCCAAACTTAATCAACGAATTTTTTATCCGTCGAGCACTGTCCACTATTCGAGCAAACTCCATGTCTGCCCCTATCAGCAAAGGAAGAAATTCCGAGCCTAAACCCCTGATATAGCGGTCGTTCACTCGCCCACGATCACCCTGTAGATCTGTAGCAAACCTCCCCAAAGGACAAACTCGGTAGTGTAGTGTGTCACTGATCGATCCCCTTTCTTCAAACTTAGAATTTTTTCTCTGAAATTCTCAGTAACAGAGAAGGGTAGATAGTAATCACTGAACCTTGTCACAAAATCAGCCCAAGACAATGTAGCCATCTCTGGCATGATGTTATCGCAAAACCAGTCCTTAGCTGGACCCTTCAGCGACATCTCCACAAGCATCACTGATTGACGATCAGTAGCTTGAATTCTCTGACTATTGTACTCAAACTCTTCCAAAAAGTCAAGAGCATCCCCAGTACCATCAAAAGAAGTCGGATTCAACTTCGTGTAGGTTATCACCATCTCTCTGTCTGTCGGAATGTGACCGACACCAGCAAGTCCACCCATACCAGCAACAGCACCAGCCTGAGGTTGCTGTTGCTGCGCTAACTGACCCAATACAGTACACTGATTCTGCAGAAGAGCCTGATTGTTCTGCATTTCGACAATCCCAGCCAAGAAAGTAGTGAAGTCGAATGCCTGCATATTCGGTGCCTGTTGCACCCCCGGTGCCTGCTGCACATTCGGTGCCTGAACACCTGCTGCACCACGTCCTCTAGCTCCACCTCTACCAGCACCAGCTCCTCTGCCTCTACTTCTACCTCTGCCAGCATCTCTACCTCTACCACGTCCAGCATTGGCCGGAACTGGTGGTACGTTCTGATCGACTTCCATGGAAATCGCATCATCAGCCACAGCTTCTTGCTCTACCGCAGCACGAGCACGAGTACGAACAACGTTATTCATATCCTAAGGATTGAACAAAAACAATTTAAATAACATATAATTCATACCAAAGTATGAAACAAAACAAGTAACAAATTAGGATTTCCCGAGAAGTCAACAGCATTAAAATATTCACCCAAGTGAAATAGCATTAACAAATAACAGCATCAAATCAACATATAATGACTGACTCGACGCAATCCTATTGGTGTAGGCAGAATATTTTAAAAATTAAAAGATGACGTTTTTAAAGACATGACAGAAACCTATATCCGCAGTAGTTCCTAAGACACCACCATATTTAACAGAGTAAACACATAGCAAGCAAATGGCCTTGGTTTGAAACCAAACCTCTGATACCAAGTTTGTCACGACCCATTTTCATGAATCGCGACCGGCGCTAGGGTATGGGTAATGTAGTACCAAAACACGTAGCTAGCCTTTCAATAAACATATAAACACATAAACCTGCATAAAACCAGTGCTCGGGGGCAACCGAGACTTCAGCCTAAATCTAGCAGTTATAATATTCAACAGTTAATATAACATGCTTATCCAATTCCGAGTCTAAAATAGATTTATCATAAACCAATGTAAATAATATAACATGCCAAAACAATATAACCAGTCGAACCAATCCGACAAAATATATAATAATAATAAAGACGTCTAGTTACTACTGTGGTCTAAGAATAAAACAGTTTACAATTTATCAAAATAAATGGAACCTCCGAGGAAATGTAAATGCGGAGATCACCAGACTCTCTCAGATCATAACCCTTGGAAAATTGGGGAAACAACGGGGTCAGATATACTGAGATGAGTTTATACCACTATCTACATATATTAAGTGGAAAACCTTTAAACTGTTTAAAACATTTAATAACAATATTACGAATAATAGTTGGAACCCTAATCCACAATTCTAAATAAATATCATAACCCAATAGGTCTGGTCCCGAGAGCTAAGCTACACCGAGTTACCACTGATCACACTTATACCAGAGTCCCGAGAGCTGAGCTACACCGAGTTACTCTACTTGGTCCTGAGAGCTACGCTCACACCGAGTTACCACATTTCCATATATAACTTACCCAGATCAATACCGGTGAGCACGCAGTCCTAATGATGCCCATTAGGTAGCATGTTCCAACTAGAAGCCATAATATAAAATAGTTCGAAATATACGTACAGTATATATATTTAATATTAAAATAACAATTTACTTAATAAAGCGGTAAATAGTAAGTACAAACTCACTGCTTGCTAATCCACGTGAATACCGGCAAACAACTAATCCTGGTTCGCCTCTGGAGCACGAACAATAGACGGGTCTAGACAAATAAAATAATTATTAAAAACAAACCCCAACTCTAGAGAGTACTAGACACCACATAGGACTAGCACAAATAACACGTCGGAATAACACAAGCCAGAACACACAAAAATACCCATTAGGTAATAAAGCCCAATTAATACAAGTCTATTGAGTTCTCGCTTAAAATCCAATTTATAAATATTATTTAATAATCTTTAAATAATAAATAATTTTCCAAATAGTGGGTTAGCCGAGTTATCATTAACTACCAAGCTAACCTCACTTTTCGGGTGATCCAAGTCTAACCCGACTCAAAACGTTTATCAAATATAAACCCGAGTTTATATTTATAAAATAACTCCATAAAATAAGAAATATTTAAAAGCGGAACTCAATAACTTCAATTTCAAGTCACCCAAGTTACAACTCAAAAACTTAATTAAATACAACTTATAAAAGTTTAGGGACTAAATTGTACTTTAGCCAATTAGGGACTAAACTGTACTTTTGCCAATTAGGGACTAGATTCTACTTTAGCCAATTTGATATTCAAAATCAATTTAATTACTTTTATTTATATTTAAATCAAAAAATAAATTAACCAACCAACGATCCACTTAATTAAGTTATAAAATAAGTTCAGGGGCTAAATTGTAATTTAGCCAATTTCATGCCAAATTGATATTCTTAATTAAATAGAATTACCCGAGTAATTATATTAACTAAATTTATAATTAATTATCGTTTTCAATATTTAATTTGTAAATCAAAATAAAATCCAAGTTATTAGGTAAAGTTAAACTTAAAGGATTAATTTTCTTTAAGCAAAATAATTTGGTGGTTAAAGTGGCTATTTAGCCATCATTTTCTTTTTAAACGGAAACAAACCCCGTCCATCAAACATCCATAACAATTCACCATTCTTTGTTATTGAACCCAGATCATAACTTCAATCTATTGGTTTTTAATCCATTAAACATCATTCTTGAATTCATCAACAATCCTAGTGACAAACAAAGCAACTAATATCACAACTCAATGTCACATCAACATGAGTTTAGGATCCGCAACGACGAATCGAGCGAGGAAGATAATACAACTCAATCCGAAAGTTTCAAACTATTAACTACTAAACATACCAATGGATTCATAGCCATTAACAAGAATATCATGGACAAAAAGAAAGAAAATGATCGGCAGTAGGCAATGGTTCAAGAAACAGTTAAAGCAATTCAAAAACGGAAACCGTACGACGATTGAAACGAGGTCGATTACGTACCGTTCAATGAAAATGAGGTGGGGAATCGAAGATACTCGAGTCTAGAATCTCCGGGATCAAACAGAATCAATTTCGAGCTAGAAACGAATATAAACGAACCAAATTACGGAAGTGCCGTTTAAAGTTAAAACTGAAAACTTAAGAACATACATACCGATGATTTCATGAAACTTCAAGAGGGATTATGAGCAGCGATTTTCAGAGAATTATCGAAGTTGATGACGGCTAGTGTATGTGTTGAAGTATGGTGAATGATTAGGGTAAAAGTTTTACGTATTTAAGGCTTCAGAAATGAGTGAAAAATAGCCCCAAACTACCCTCCTCACAAGGGTACGGCTGGTCTCGAACGAGACCAGCAAATCTGAGGCATTTTCGTTCGAGAATGCTGATTCTCGAACGAGACTCAGCCTAAAATGATGAGGTCTCGTTCGAGAATCACAATTCTCGAACGAGAATTCTCACTTCTGGTTCAGGTCTCTTTCGAGACCTGATTCACATGTATTGAACCACCAAAAATAAAAAGGACTACGCAATTTCTGAAATTGAACCAGACCAAAAATTAAACTACGAATTGAACCGCCCCCCTAAAAATTTAATTTTATTACAGAAAACATAATTAGAAAATTTTAAAAATTTTCCGGGATATTATAGTTACGAAACAAATCCAAGCGTTTCACATTTTTATCAATTTAATCGAAACGTTTACAAACGTTACGAAACAAATCCAAGTGTTTCACCTTTTTTTGCAATTTAAGCCAAACGTTTACAAACGTTACAAAACAAATACAAGCGTTTCACCTTTTTAGCAATTTAAGCAAAAAGTTTACAAACTTTACGAAACAAATCCAAGAGTTTCACCTTTTTAGCAATTTAAGCCAAGCATTTACAAACGTTACGTAATAAATCCAAAAGTTTCACCTTTTTAGCGATTTATGCCAAACGTTTACAAACGTTACGAAACAAATCCAAACGTTCCGCCTTTTTAGCGACTTATGCCAAACGTTTACAAACGTTACAAAATAAATCCAAGTGTTTCCCCTGAAACAAATCTAAACGTTTCATCTTTTTAGCGATTTAAGCCAAACGTTTACAAACGTTACGAAACAATTCCAAACGTTTTGCCTTTTTAGCAATTTAAGCCAAAACATTACAAACGTTACAAAACAAATCCAAACGTTTCAATTTTTTTGCGATTTAAGCCAAACATGTACAAACGTTAAGAAACAAAACCAAACGTTTTAAACGTTACACAACAAATCCAAATGTTTCACATTTTTAGCGATTTAAGCCAAACCTTTACAAATGTTTCGAAACAAAACCAAGCATTTCACTTTTTTAGCAATTTAATCCAAACGTTTACAAATGTTCCGAAACAAATCCAAGCGTTTCACCTTTTTAGCAATTTAAGCCAAACATTTACCAACGTTCTGAAACAAATCCAAGCGTTTCACCTTTTTAGCTATGTAAGCCAAATGTATTCAAACGTTTCAAAACAAATCTAAACTTTTTACCTTTTTAGCGACTTAAGTCGAATGTTTACACACGTTACGAAACAAAACCAAACATTTTACATTTTTAGCGATTTATGCAAAATGTTTACAAACATTACGAAACAAATCCAATTGTTTCCCCATTTTAGCGATTTAAGCTAAACGTTTAAAACGTTACGAAACAAATCCAATCATTTCACGTTTTAATCGATTTCTGCCAAATGTTTACAAACGTTAGGAAACAAATCCAAACATTTCACCTTTTTAGCGATTGAAGCCAAACGTTTACAGACGTTACGAAACAAATCCAAACGTTTCACATTTTTAGCGATTTAAGCCAAACGTTTACAAACGTTACCAAACAAATCCAAACATTTCACCTGTTTAGCAATTTAAGCCAACGTTTATAAACGTTACGAAACAAATCCAAACATTTCACCTTTTTAGCGATTTAAGCCAAACGTTTACAAACATTACGAAACAAATCCAAACGTTTCACCCTTTGAGCGATTAAAGCCAAACGTTTACAAATGTTACGAAACAAAACCAAACGTTGAAAACATTACGACACAAATTCAAACGTTTTTTTTAGCGATTTAAGCCAAACGTTTACAAACGTTACGAAACAAAACCAAGCGTTTCACTTTTTTTGCAATTTAAGCCAAACGTTGACAAACATTACGAAACAAATCCAAGTGTTTCACCTTTTTTAGCAATTTAAGCCAAACGTTTACAAACGTTACCAAACAAATCCAAACATTTCACCTGTTTAGCAATTTAAGCCAAACTTTTACAAACGTTACGAAACAAATCCAAACATTTCACCTTTTTAGCGATTTAAGCCAAACGTTTACAAACGTTACGAAACAAATTCGAACGTTTCACCTTTTTAGCGATTTAAGCCAAACATTTACAAACGTTACGAAACAAATCCAAACGTTTTGCATTTTTTGTGATTCAAGCTAAACCATTACAAATGTTTCGAAACAAAACCAAGCGTTTCACCTTTTTAGCAATTTAAGCCAAACGTTTACAAACGTTCCGAAACAAATCCATGCGTTTCACCTTTTTAGCAATTTAAGCCAAACTTTTACAAACGTTCCAAAAGAAACCCAAGTATTTCACCTTTTTAGCTATGTAAGCCGAATGTATACAAACGTTACAAAACAAATCTAAACTTTTCACCTTTTTAGCGACTTAAGTTGAGCGTTTACAAACGTTACGAAACAAAACCAAACATTTCACCTTTTTTGCGATTTATGCAAAATGTTTACAAACATTATGAAACAAATCCAATTGTTTCCCCATTTTAGCGATTTAAGCCAAACGTTTAAAACGTTACGCAACAAATCCAATAATTTCATGTTTTAATCGATATATGCCAAATGTTTACAAACGTTAGGAAGCAAATCCAAACGTTTCACCTTTTTAGCGATTGAAGCCAAGCGTTTACAGACGTTTCGAAACAAATCCAAACGTTTCACATTTTTAGCGATTTAAGCCAAACGTTTACACACATTACGAAACAAGTCCAAATGTTTCACCTTTTTAGCGATTTAAGTCAAATGTTTACAAAGGTTACAAAAAAATCCAAATGTTTCACCTTTTTAGCAATTTAAGCCAAATGTTAACAAATGTTGCAAAACAAATCCAAGCGTTTCACCTTTTTAGCAATTTAAGCCAGACATATATAAACGCTACGAAACAAATCCAAGCGTTTCACCTATTTAGCGATTTAATCCAAACGTTTACAAACGATACGAAACAAATCCAAGCGTTTCACCTTTTTAGCGATTTAAGCCAAACGTTTACAAACTTTACGAAACAAATCCTAACGTTTCACTTTTTTAGCGATTTAAGCCAAACGTTTACAAAGTATACGAAACAAATCAAACGTGTCACCTTTTAGCAGTTTAAGCCAAACGTTTAAAAACGTTACCAAAAAATCCAAGCGTTTCACCTTTTTAGCAATTTAAGCCAAACATTTACAAACGTTACGAAAGAAATCCAAACATTTCACCTTTTTATCGGTTTAAGCCAAACGTTTACAAGCATTACAAAACAAATCCAAACGTTTTGCATTTTTAGCAATTTAAGCCAAACGTTTACAAACATTACGAAACAAATCCAAAAGTTTCACCTTTTTAGCAATTTAAGCCAACCTTTTCAAACGTTACGAAACAAAACCAAACGCTTAAAGCGTTACAAAACAAATCAAAATGTTTCACATTTTTAACTATTTAAGCCAAACCTTTACAAACGTTACGAAACAAAACCAAGCGTTTCACCTTTTTAGCAATTTAAGCCAAACGTTACAAAACAAATCCAAGCGTTTCACCTTTTTAGCAATTTAAGCCAAACGTTTACAAACGTTTGAAACAAATCCAAGAGTTTCACCTTTTTAGCGATTTAAGCCAAACGTTGAAAACAGCTACGAAACAAATTCAAACGTTTTACCTTTTTAGCTAGTAATGCTAAACGTTTACAAGCGTTACGAAACAAATCTAAATGTTTAACCTTTTTAGCGAATGAAGCCAAACGTTTACAAACTTTACGAAACAAATCCAAATGTTTCACGTTTTTATCGATTTAAGCCAAACGTTTACAAACATTACGAAACAAATCCAAAAGTTTTGCATTTTTAGCAATTTAAGCCAAACGTTTACAAACTTTACGAAACAAAGCCAAATGTTTCACCTTTTTAACAATTTAAGCCAATCATTTTCAAATGTTACGAAACAAAACCAAACGCTTAAAACGTTACGAAACAAATCCAAACGTTTCACATTTTTAACTATTTAAGCCAAACCATTACAAACGCTACGAAACAAAACCAAGCGTTTTACCTTTTTAGTAATTTAAGCCAAACGTTTACAAAAGTTATAAAACAAATCCAAGCGTTTCACCTTTTGAGCAATTTAAGCCAAACGTTTACAATACAAGCGTTTCACATTTTTAGGAATTTAAGCCAAACGTTTACAAACGTTACAAAACAAATCCAAGTGTTTCACCTTTTTAGCAATTTAAGCCAAACGTTTACAAAAATAAGTAAACAAATCCAAACGTTTTCCCTTTTTAGCGATTTTAGCCAAATGTTTACAAACGGTAGGAAACAAATACAAACGTTTCACCTTTTTAGCGATTTAAGCTAAACATTTACAAACGCTACGAAACAAATCCAAATGTTTCACCTTTTTAGCGATTTAAGCCAAACGTTTACAAACGTTACGAAACAAATCCAAACATTTCAACCTTTTAGCGATTTATGCCAAACGTTTACAAACATTACGAAACAAATTCAAACGTTTCACCTTTTTAGCGATTTAGGCCAAATGTTTACAAACGTTATGAAAGAAATCCAAATGTTTCACCTTATTACCGATTTAATCCAAACATTTACAAACGTTACAAAACAAATCCAAACGTTTAACCTTTTTAGAGATTTAAGCCAAACGTTTAAAACTTTACGAAACTAATCCAAACGTTTACAAAAGTTTCGAAACAAATTTAAACGTTTTACCTTATTAGCGATTGAAGCCAAACATTTACAAACGCTACGAAAAAAATCCAAACGTTTCACATTTTTAGCAATTTAAGCCAAACGTTTACAAACGTTACGAAACAAAAACCAAGCGTTTCACCTTTTTAGCAATTTAAGCCAAACGTTTAAAAACGTAATGAAACAAATCCAAGCAGTTCACCTTTTTAGTAATTTAAGCCAAACAATTACAAACGTTACGAAACAAATCCAAGCGTTTGACCTTTTTAGCAACTTAAGGCAAAAGTTTACAAACGTTACGAAAAAAATCCAAACGTTTCCCCTTTTTAGCAATTTAAGCCAAACGTTTACAAAGGTTACGAAACAAATCCAAATGTTTCACCTTTTTAGCAATTTAAGCCAAATGTTTACAAAGGTTACGAAACAAATCCAAATGTTTCACCTTTTTAGCAATTTAAGCCAAACGTTAACAAACGTTACGGAACAAATCCAAGCGTTTCACCTTTTTAGCAATTTAAGAACGTTTACGAACGATACGAAACAAATCCAACTGTTCACCTTTTTATCTATTTAAGCCGAACGTTTACAAATATTGCGAAAAAATCCAAGTGTTTCACCTTTTTAGCGATTTAAGTCAAACGTTTACAAAGGTTACGAAACAAATCAAAACGTTTCACCTTTTTAGCGATTTAATCCAAACATTTACAAACGTTACGAAATAAATCCAAATGTTTCACCTTTTTAGCAAATTAAGCCAATCGTTTACAAACATTACGAAACAAATCCAAACGTTTAAAACATTACGAAACAAATCCAAACGTTTCACATTTTTAACGATTTAAGCCAAACCTTTACAAATGTTACGAAAAAAACCTAGCGTTTCACCTTTTTAGCAATTTAAGCCAAACGTTTACAAACGATACAAAACAAATCCAAGCGTTTCACCTTATTGGCAATTTAAGCCGAATGTTAACAAACCTTTTGAAACAAATCCAAGCATTTCACATTTTTAGGAATTTAAGCAAAACGTTTACAAACGCTACAAAACAAATCCAAGCGTTTCACCTTTTTAGCAATTTAAGCCAATCATTTACAAACGTTACGAAACAAGTCCAAAAATTTCACCTATTTAGCGATTTAAGCCGAACGTGTACAAACGTTACCAAACAAAACCAAACGTTTTACCTTTTTAGCAATTTAAGCGAACGTTTACAAACGTTACGAAACCAATCCAAAAGTTTCCCCTTTTTTGCGATTTAAGCCAAACGTATAAAACGTTATGAAACTAATACAAACGTCTCACCTTTTTAGCAATTTATGCCTAACGTTTACAAACGTTGCGAAACAAATCTAAACGTTTCCCCTTTTTAGCTATTGAAGCCAAACGTTTACAAACGTTACGAAACAAATCCAAACGTTTCACATTTTTAGCAATTTTACGTCAAACGTTTACAAACGTTACGAAACAAAAACCAAGCGTTTCATCTTTTTAGCAATTTAAACCAAACGTTTATAAACGTAACGAAACAAATCCAAGCGTTTCACCTTTTTAGAAATTTAAGCCAAACATTTACAAACGTTATGAAACAAATCGAACCGTTTCACCTTTTTAGCAATTTAAGCCAAACATTTACAAACGTTATGAAAAAAATCCAAACTTTTTCCCTTTTAAGCGATTTAAGCCAAACGTTTACAAAGGTTAGGAAACAAATCCTAATGTTTCACTTTTTTAGCAAAATTAAGCCAAACGTTTACAAACGGTACGAAACAAATACAAACATTTCACCTTTTTAGCGATTTAAGCTAAACGTTTACAAACGCTACGAAACAAATCCAAATGTTTCACCTTTTTAGCGATTTAAGCCAAACGTTTACAAACGTTACGAAATCAATCCAAACATTTCACCCTTTTAGTGATTTAATCCAAACGTTTGCAAACATTACGAACAAATTCAAATGTTTCACCTTTTTAGCGATTTAGGCCAAATTTTTACAAACGTTATAAAACAAATCAAAATGTTTCCCCTTATTAGCGATTTAAGCCAAACATTTACAAACTTTACAAAACAAATCCAAACGTTTCCCCTTTTTAGCGATTTAAGCCAAACGTTTAAACGTTACGAAACTAATCCAAACGTTTCACCTTTTTAGCGATTTATACCAAGTGTTTCACCTATTTAGCAATTTAAGCCAAACGTTTACAAATGTTACGAAACAAATCCAAACGTTTCACCTTTTTAGCGAATTAAGCCAATCGTTTACCAACATTACGAAACAAATCCAAACGTTTTGCCTTTTTAGCAATTTAAGCCAAACGTTTACAAACGTTACAAAACATATCCAAACGTTTCACCGTTTTAGCAATTTAAGCCAAACGTTTACAAACGTTACGAAACAAAGCCAAACGTTTACAAACGTTATGAAACAAAGCCAAACGTTTAAAACGTTACTAAACAAATCCAAACGTTTCACATTTTTAACGATTTAAGCCAAACCTTTACAAATGTTACGAAAAAAAACCTAGCGTTTCACCTTTTTAGCAATTTAAGCCAAACGTTTACAAATGTTATAAAACAAATCCAAGCGTTTCACCTTATTAGCAATTTAAGCCGAACGTTAACAAACGTTTTGAAACAAATCCAAGCGTTTCACATTTTTAGGAATTTAAGCCAAATGTTTACAAACGTTACAAATTAAATCCAAGCGTTTCACCCTTTTATCAATTTAAGCCAATCATTTACTAACGCTACGAAACAAATCCAAGAGTTTGACCTTTTTAGCAACTTAAGGCAAACGTTTACAAACGTTACGAAAAAAATCCAAACGTTTCCCCTTTTTAGCGATTTAAGCCAAACGTTTACAAAGGTTACGAAACAAATCCATATGTTTCACCTTTTTAGAAATTTAAGCCAAACGTTTACAAAGGTTATGAAACAAATCCAAATGTTTCACCATTTTAGCAATTTAAGCCAAACATTATCAAACGTTACGAAAAAAATATAAGCGTTTCACATTTAAAAATACAAACATTTCACCTTTTTAGCGATTTAAGCTAAACGTTTACAAACGCTACGAAACAAATCCAAACGTTTCCCCTTTTTAGCGATTTAAGCCAAACGTTTAAAACGTTTCGAAACTATTACAAACGTTTCACCTTTTTAGCAATTTATGCCAAATATTTACAAACGTTACGAAACAAATCTAAACGTTTCCCCATTTTAGCGATTGAAGCCAAACGTTTACAAACGTTACGAAACAAATCCAAACGTTTCACATTTTTAGTAATTTAAGTCAAACGTTTACAAATGTTACGAAACAAAAACCAAGTGTTTCACCTTTTTAGCAATTTAAGCCAAACGTTTACAAACGTAACGAAACAAATCCAAGCGTTTCACCTTTTTAGCAATTTAAGCCAAACATTTACAAACGTTACGAAACAAATCGAACCGTTTCACCTTTTAAGCAATTTAACCCAAACATTTACCAACGTTACGAAAAAAATCCAAACTTTTTCCCTTTTAAGCGATTTAAGCCAAACGTTTGCAAAGGTTAGGAAACAAATCCTAATGTTTCACCTTTTTAGCAAAATTAAGCCAAACGTTTACAAACGTTATGAAAAAAATCCAAGCGTTTCACCTTTGTAGCAATTTAAGACAAACGTTTACAAACTTTACTGTCACGACCCAAAATCGAGGGTCGCGACTGGCGCTAGGGAATGGGAATTGTAGTTCCGAATCCCGTAGCAAGCCTGAAATTCACTATAAATTTTTCGCAATTATGTTATAACACGGAAGCATTTAATTTTGTAAACACTGGCTACGTAAATCTAACATCGTTATAAACATTTTCCAAAACTATAATATTGTCCTAGGTCATGACAGGTCACACAATGTACTACTGCAGCGATCACGGAAGTCGGACTATATATGGCAAGACAGACTCCCGGCAAAACAATGGACTTCTAGTCACTCCAAGTCTAGGTACCTTAAATGTTTAAAAACCACGGGGTCAGCTTAAGCTGAGTGAGATATACCTTACTAACGGTATTATCACAAAATAACATCGCAAGTGAAAATCATTTATTCAAACAAACATAATATCATTATATTTCAAACAAAGAATTGATCCGAAAGAAACCTTAATCTTAAACTCCTAACCTTTCCTAACATGTATCGTATTCATATCAAATCAATTTGATCCAAGTGGTACGGTCCCGAGATAGTTCAACCGAGTTACTCGTTACCACGTGGCATAGTCCCGAGATAGTTCAACCGAGTTACATCATGCCACTGCTTAATCCCATGGTGTGAGTCCCGAGATAGTTCAACCGAGTTACTCACCAGATACGGGTCCCGAGATAGTTTGACCGAGTTACCTCGTATCTGCCAAAATTATAATCCTCCTTTCCGATACCCAAACATATTCCATTTCATAATCATCAATATGATCAACATTTAATGAGCTCATATCAAACATTTCTATATACACATATCTAGACTCTTACAGACACCGGTGATCACACGGCCTATTGACGCCCAATAGGTAGCTTGTTTCTTCGGATCACACATCATTTTCAAGCATAGAACAAATAGCAATAACGATATACAAAATGTCAAACATAGAACAAACAACAACCAAAACACCACTCAATTTGATCCAACACCAAATATGTAATTCATTCCCACATATATAATAAATCAATTCACAATTTAATTATCAAACATAAACTATTAATATATATATATATATATATATATATATATATATACTCGTCTATATATATATATATATATATATATATATATATATATATAATAAGTCATATTCCGTGTATCTCACGGTAGAATAACCATTTAATTCATATAATTTCAAATCACAATAGTTATTATATAATGCGATGTATTTTTATAACTTATAAATAAAATATTTTATAATAAACTAATAGCGTAATAATACGCGAGAGTAAAGTATACTCACTCCTTGCTTTCCAATCCAAATCATTTACACGCATTAGTTTTGGCCGAATACTCCTAGACCAAAACCGTCGATCCCGTCTCCTCTCGGTTTGTCTGTCACAAACGACGTTCAAAAATGCATTTAAATTAAATTGGCATTATAAAATCAAAACTACTAAATTAATATCTTAAGTTAAGTTCCCTTAACTTCAACCTATCTATAACGCTCAATTTATCCCTTAGAATCCTCTCAAACGTCCAAATTCATTTCGTCGCGTTTTTACATCAATTTCGCCTTTTCATTTTTAAATCTCAAAATGCTTAACCTTAATATATTTTTCCTTAGCATTTTGAGTTTAAAACAGCAAATTCAATCCTTAGTGTCCTTACTTTAGGTTCACCCCTTTGACCTTAGTCGAAACGCACTTAATTCGCTAAACGTTATCTATTGATTCTTGCTCGGTTCAAACACGATACTAAAGGAACATTTGAAATTCGTTTAGCATAAATATTACACTAAGTCATTAACATTATTATCAACTTAGGACATCCCTATTACACCTTCTATAACCATTTTACTTATTTATTTTGATATCACATTTTTAACATAAGTTTCGTCATTTACGTTCTATGTTTAAAACGTCAATTTTATGGTTATTCTTTTAACGTTTTAATCGATTTAAATCAGCCTATAACTCAATATAATTACCTATATATCAACTTCTAATAATTCCATAATACCTAGCCAATTCCAACTACAACTCATTAACATATTATCCTAAAAATTGCTTTTACGTCAAGTTTGATTCCTAGTTTCGTAACTCCGTTAACTATCGAAACAATTACGCATTCGAACAAGAACGGAGGGTGGCATCAGCCCCCCTCCCCCTCAACTCAGCCCTCCCCTTTTTTGACAAGGGAGGGGCCGCCCAATGCCCTGGTGGGTCGCACCAGGGCTGCTGCTCACGGCAGCAACTCACCGTGCTTCGGCACGGTGAGAAATCCGGCCACCATGGCTGGAAAACAGCCACCAAACACCCTTTAATCTCAAAAAATCATCAACCCAAACACAACTCTCACAACCTCACTCAACCACCCTTAATTTTAGTTTAAACTTAAAACAAAATCATGCCAAAACTATTAATTATAAGCTTATAAACATCATTTTCAACCATTATCATCAAAACAGAAATTTACAGCAGCAACCCTAACTTTAAGATGAGATTTATACCTTGATTTATTGGGCTCAATCAGTAGGTATGGTTTTCCTCTTTCCGTTGCCGCAAGAATCGACCAAAACCGAGCTAAAACGAATAAGTTATGGTGAATTGAAATTTTGGTTTTCATAAGGAATTGATATGATGAAGATGGTGAGGGTTTGAGCTGAGAATTGGGGTGTATATTCTGATCTTAATCATTTAATTGACTATATATATTTATGGCAAAAATGCACTTCAACCCTTAATGAAGCCATCTCCTCAACATTTAGTCCTAAGCTTTTCTTTTGCTCAATTTAGTCCAAAAATCACTCAATCGTTAAATCTCGATAAATTTCGTATTATTTATGTCCAAATAAATAATACTCTTCCGCCAACTCACTATTTAGACTCCGCTAATTGATTTTGCCAAATTTTGGCTAAAACGCTCAATTTTCCAATTTGAGCGAAAACGACGATTTCCGTCACTTTTTCATCCTTATTTTTCTTTTATGAATATTGATATCCAAATTATCAATTTTATTTTCTTAATTTCTGATTCCCGTCAATAATTTATTTATTTAATATTTTTTGGACAATAAAATTCCATTTTCTAATTTTTCGGGGACTTAATCTTACTTTTAATTCCAACTTTTCCTTCGTCCCGTTTAATTAATTTAGGCATTACAAATTTGAAATTCCTTCTTTAAATTTCAATATCGACCTATCCTCGTTCTTAATTACTTAGTTCCTTCGCTAACTCCTTTTTCTAGTCGCTCTGACTATTAATTTAAATTGCGTTGCTCACTTCGGCAACGTCAACCGTACGGGGTATTACATTCTTCCCCCCTTATAAAAATTCGTCCTCGAATTTTCCAATACTTTAAGTACCTTCTTAGGTAAACTTTCTACTATCTTCTTATACGTTTTTCTTCGTGAAATCTGTCATGCGTAGTTGTCGCTCCTCCGCAGTACTTCAAACGTCATATTTCTCTCGTATCGTACTTGATACAACTTTTAAACGTCCTTATAATATCCTTCATTTATTAATAAAAATTTTAATTTGATTAATTTAGAACAATTTAATTGAATAAGTTAATGTTTTAAGTTATTTTTAACTAATCCAAAATTGCTCTTCTGGTCAACTTTGACCCTTAAAATTGCTTTCATGAGGTAGCTTTGGAATTGCACTTGCAAGTCCTTTAGGCCGCTGTTTAAGTCGATAAACCAATCGTTTAAAAATGTCTTAAGCTGAATTTAATTCAGCATTCCCATATTTTATCATCTCGTCTACAACTTTCATTAAGACTCGACCTATTTTCGAGATTTCCTTGACTTCCAAAAACGTCCTTAAAGTTGACACTATGTCAACACTTTTATCCTTCCTTTAATTTCGTGTTTTTCACTCACTCTTACAAACGTTACGAAACAAATTCAAACGTTTCCTCATTTAAGCGATTTAAGCCAAACGTTTAAAACGTTACGAAACAAATCCAAACGTTTCACCTATTTAGCGATATACGCCAAACGTTTAAAAAAGCCACGAAACAAATCCAAACGATTTACCTTTTTAGCTATTTATGCTAAACGTTTACAAATGTGACTAAACAAATCTAAACATTTCACCTTTTTAGCGATTGAAGCCAAATGTATACAAACGTTACAAAACAAATCCAAACAATTGACCTTTTTAGCGATTTAAGCCAAACTTTTACAATCGGTACGAAAAAAATCCTAATATTTTATCTTTTTAGCGATTTATGCCAAACGTTTACAAACGATACGAAACAAATCCAAGCGTTCACCTTTTTAGCAATTTAAGCCAAACGTTTACAAACGGTACAAAACAAATCCAAGCGTTCCATCTTTTTTGCAATTTAAGCCAAACATTTACAAATGCTACGAAACAAATCCAAGAGTTTCAACTTTGTAGCAATTTAAGCCAAACGTTTACAAACGATACGAAACAAATCCAAACGTTCACCTCTTTAGCGATTTAAGCCGAACGTTTACATACGTTGCGAAATAAAACCAAAAGTTTCACCTTTTTAGTGATTTTAGCCAAACGTTTACAAACGTTACGAAACAAATTAAAACGTTGCCCCATTTTAGCGATTTAAGCCAAACGTTTAAAACGTTACAAAACAAATCCAACCGTTTCACCTTTTTATCGATTTGATCCGCACGTTTACAAACGTTGCGAAAAAATCCTAGTGTTTCATCTTTTTAGCGATTTAAGCCAAACGTTTACAAACGTTACAAAACAAATCAAAACGTTTCACCTTTTTTGCTATTTAAGCCAAACATTTACAAACGTTACGAAACTAATCCAAACGTTTCACCTTTTTAGCGATTTAAGCTAATCATTTACAAACATTATGAAACAAATCCAAACGTTTTGCCTTTTTAGCAGTTTAAGCTAAACGTTTACAAACGTTACGAAACATATCCAAACGTTTTACCTTTTTAGCAATTTAAGCCAAATGTTTACAAACGTTATGAAACAAAGGCAAACGTTGAAAACGTTATGAAACAAATCCAAACGATTCACATTTTTAACGATTTAAGCCAAACCTCTACAAATGTTACGAAGAAAAACCTAGAGTTTCACCTTTTTAGCAATTTAGGCCAAACGTTTACAAACGTTACAAAACAAATCCAAGCGTTTCACCTTTTTAGCAATTTAAGCCAATCGTTTACAAACGTTACGAAACAAATCCAAAAATTTCACCTATTTAGCGATTTAAGCCGAACGTGTACAAACGTTACAAAACAAAACCAAACGTTTCACCTTTTTAGCAATTTAAGCCAAACGTTTACAAGCATTACGAAACAAATCCAAACTTTTCCCCTTTTTAGCGATTTAAGCCAAACGTTTAAAACGTTTCGAAACTAATACAAACGTTTCACCTTTTTAGCAATTTATGCCAAACGTTTACAAACGTTACGAAACAAATCTAAACGTTTCACCATTTTAGCGATGAAGCCAAACGTTTACAAACGTTACGAAACAAATCCAAACGTTTCACATTTTTAGCAATTTAAGCCAAACGTTTACAAATGTTACAAAAAAATCCAAGCGATTCACCTTTTTAACAATTTAAGCAAAACGTTTACAAATGTTTTGAAACAAATGCAAGAGTTTCACCTTTTTAGGGATTTATGCCAAACCTTGAAAACAGCTACGAAACAAATCCAAAAATTTCACCTATTTAGCGATTTAAGCCGAACGTGTCCAAACGTTACCAAACAAAACCAAACGTTTCACCTTTTTAGCGATTGAAGCCAAACGTTTACAAACGTTACGAAACAAATCCAAACGTTTCAGTTTTTTTATCGATTTAAGCCAAACGTTTACAAACATTACGAAACAAATCCAAAAGTTTTGCGTTTTTAGCAATTTAAGCCAAACGTTTACAATCTTTACGAAACAAATCCAAAAGTTTCACCTTTTTAGCAATTTAAGCCAATCATTTTCAAACGTTACAAAACAAAACCAAACGCTTAATACGTTACGAAACAAATCCAAACGTTTCACATTTTTAACTATTTAAGCTAAACCATTACAAAAGTTACGAAACAAAACCAAGTGTTTTACCTTTTTAGCAATTTAAGCCAAATGTTTACAAAAGTTACAAAACAAATCCAATCGTTTCACCTTTTTAGAAATTTAAGCCAAACGTTTACAAACGTTTTGAAACAAATCCAAGCGTTTCACATTTTTAGGAATTTAAGCCAAACGTTTACAAACGTTATCAAACAAATCCAAGTGTTTCACCTTTTTAGCAATTTAAGCCAAACGTTTACAAAAATAAGGAAACAAATCCAAACGTTTCCCCTTTTTATCGATTTAAGCCAAACGTTTACAAACGTTACGAAACAAATACAAACGTTTCCCCTTTTTAGCAATATAAGCTAAACGTTTACAAACGCTACGAAACAAATCCAAATGTTTCACCTTTTTAGCTATTTAAGCCAAACGTTTACAAATGTTACGAAACAAATCCAAACATTTCACCCTTTTAGCGATTTAAGCCAATCATTTGCAAACATTACGAAATAAACTCAAACGTTTCACCTTTTTAGCGATTTAAGCCAAATGTTTACAAGCATTATGAAGCAAATCCAAATGTTTCACCTTATTAGCGATTTAAGCCAATCATTTACAAACGTTACAAAACAAATCCAAACGTTTTCCTTTTTTTCAGAGATTTAAGCCAAACGTTTAAAACTTTACAAAACTTACTAAACAAAATTAAACATTTTACCTTTTTAGCGATTGAAGCCAAACGTTTACAAACGTTACGAAACAAATCCAAACGTTTCACATTTTTAGCAATTTAAGCCAAACGTTTACAAACGTTACGAAACAAAAACCAACCATTTCACCTTTTTAGCAATTTAAGCCAAACAATTACAAACGTTACGAAACAAATCCAAGCGTTTGACGTTTTTAGCAACTTAAGGCAAACGTTTACAAATGTTACGAAAAAAAATCCAAATGTTTCCCCTTTTTAGCGATTTAAGCCAAACGTTTACAAAGGTTACGAAATAAATCCAAATGTTATACCTTTTTAGCAATTTAAGCCAAACGTTTACAAAGGTTACGAAATAAATCCAAATGTTTCACCTTTTTAGCAATTTAAGTCAAACGTTAACAAACGATACGAAACAAATCCAAGTGTTTCACCTTTTTAGCAATTTAATAACGTTTACGAACGATACGAAACAAATCAAACCGTTTCACCTTTTTATCGATTTAAGCCGAACGTTTACAAACGTTGCGAAAAAATCCAAGCGTTTCGCCTTTTTAGCGATTTAAGCCAAACGGTTACAAACATTACGAAACAAATCAAAACGTTTCACCTTTTTATTGATATTAGCCAAACTTTTACAAACGTTACGAAACAAATCCAAACGTTTCACCTTTTTAGCGAATAAAGCCAATCATTTACAAACATTACGAAACAAATCCAAACGTATTGCCTTTTTAGCAATTTAAGCCAAACGTTTACAAACGTTGCGAAACATATCCAAACGTTTCACCTTTTTAGCAATATAAGCCAAACGTTTACAAACATTACGAAACAAAGCCAAACGTTTAAAACGTTACAAAACAAATCCAAACGTTTCACATTTTTAATGATTTAAGCCAAACCTTTACAAATGTTACGAAAAAAAACCTAGTGTTTCACCTTTTTAGCAATTTAAGCCAAACGTTTACAAACGTTACAAAACAAATCCAAGCGTTTCACCTTATTAGCAATTTAAGCCAAACGTTAACAAACGTTTTGAAACAAATCCAAGCTTTTCACATTTTTAGGAATTTAAGCCAAACGTTTACAAACGTTACAAAAAAAATCCAAGCGTTTCACCTTTTTAGCCATTTAAGCCAATCGTTTACGAACGTTACAAAACAAATCCAAAAATTTCACCTATTTAGCGATTTAAGCCGAACGTGTACAAACGTTACAAAACAAAACCAAATGTTTCACCTTTTTAGCAATTTAAGCCAAACGTTTACAAACCCCATTTTAGTGATTTAGGCCAAACGTATAAAACGTTAAGAAACTAATACAAATGTTTCACCTTTTTAGCAATTTATGCCAAACGTTTACAAACGTTACGAAACAAATCTAAACGTTTCACCTTTTTAGCGATTGAAGCCAAATGTTTACAAACGTTACGAAATAAATCCAAACGTTTCACATTTTTAGCAATTTAAGTCAAACGTTTACAAACGTTACGAAACAAAAACCAAGCGTTTCACCTGTTTAGCAATTTATTCCAAACGTTTACAAATGTAACGAAACAAATCCAAGCATTTCACCTTTGTAGCAATATAAGCCAAACATTTAGAAACGTTATGAAAAAAATCCAAACGTTTTCCCTTTTAAGCGATTTTAGCCAAACGTTTACAAAGGTTAGGAAACAAATCCTAATGTTTCACCTTTTTAGCAAACTTAAGCCAAACGTTTACAAACGGTACGAAACAAATACAAACGTTTCACCTTTTTAGCGATTTAAGGTAAACGTTTACAAACGCTACGAAACAAATCCAAGTGTTTCACCTTTTTAGCGATTTAAGCCAAACGTTTACAAACGTTACGAAACAAAATCCAAACATTTCACCCTTTTAGCGATTTAAGCCAAACGTTTGCAAACATTACGAAACAAATTCAAACGTTTCACCTTTTTAGCAATTTAAGCCAAATGTTTACAAACGTTATGAAACAAATCCAAATGTTTCACCTTATTAGTGATTTAAGCCAAGCATGTACAAACGTTACTAAACAAATCCAAACGTTTTCCCTTTTTAGCGATTTAAGCCAAACGTTTAAAACGTTACGAAATTATTCCAAACGTTTCACTTTTTTAGCGATTTATCACAAATGTTTACAAAAGTAATGAAACAAATTAAAACGTTTTACCTTTTTAGCGATTGAAGCCAAACGTGTATAAACGTTACGAAACAAATCCAAACGTTTCACATTTTTAGCAATTAAAGCCAAACGTTTACAAACATTACGAAACAAAAACCAAGTGTTTCTCCTTTTTAGCAATTTAAGCCAAACGTTTACAAACGTAACGAAACAAATCCAAATGTTTCACCTTTTTAGTTATTTAAGCCAAACAATTACAAACGTTACGAAACAAATCCAAGCGTTTGACCTTTTTAGCAACTTAAGGCAAAGGTTTACAAATGTTACGGAAAAATTCAAACGTTTCCCCTTTTAGCGATTTAAGCCAAACGTTAACAAACGTTACGAAACAAATCCAAGCGTTTCACCTTTTTAGAAATTTAAGAACGTTTACAAACGATACGAAACAAATCCAACTGTTTCACCTTTTTATAGATTTAAGCCGAACGTTTACAAACGTTGCGAAAAAAATCCAAATGTTTCACCTTTTTAGCGATTTAAGCCAAACGTTTACAAACGTTACGAAACAAATCAAAACGTTTCACCTTTTTTGCGATTTAAGCCATACATTTTCAAATGTTACGAAACAAATCCAAACGTTTCACCTTTTTAGCGATTTAAGCCAATCGTTTACAAACATTACGAAACAAATCCAAACGTTTTGCCTTTTTAGCAATTTAAGCCAAAGGTTTACAAACGTTACGAAACATATCCTAACGTTTTACTTTTTTAGCAATTTAAGCCAAACGTTTACAAATGTTACGAAACAAAGCCAAACATTTAAAACGTTATGAAACAAATCCAAACGTTTCACATTTTTAACGATTAAAGCCAATCCTTTTCAAATGTTACGAAAAAAGCCCTAGCGTTTCACCTTTTTAGCAATTTAAGCCAAACATTTACAAACGTTACAAAACATATCCAAGCGTTTCACCTTTTTAGCAATTTAAGCCAAACGTTAACAAATGTTTTGAAACAAATCCAAGCGTTTCACATTTTTAAGAATTTAAGCCAAACGTTTACAAACGTTACAAAACAAATCCAAGCGTTTCACCTTTTTAGCAATTTAAGCCAATCGTTTACAAACTTTACGAAACAAATCCAAAAATTTCACCTATTTAGCGATTTAAGCCGAACGTGTCCAAACGTTACCAAACAAATCCAAACGCTTCACCTTTTTAGCAATTTAAGCCAAATGTTTACAAACGTTATGAAACAAATCCAAACGTTTCCCCTCTTTAGCCATTTAAACCAAACGTTTAAAATGTTACGAAACTAATACAAACGTTTCATCTTTTTAGCAATTTATGCCAAACGTTTACAAACGTTGTGAAACAAATCTAAACGTTTCACCATTTTACCGAATGAAGCCAAACGTTTACAAACGTTACGAAACAAATCCAAATGTTTCACATTTTTAGAAATTTAAGTCAAACATTTACTAACGATACGAAACAAAAACCAAGCGTTTCACCTTTTTAGCAATTTAAGCCAAACGTTAACAAACGTAACGAAACAAATCCCAGCATTTCACCTTTTTAGCAATTTAAGCCAAACATTTACAAACATTACGAAACAAATCGAACCGTTTCACCTTTTTAGCAATTTAAGCCAAACATTTACAAACGTTACGAAAAAAATCCAAACGTTTTCCCTTTTAGGCGATTTAAGCCAAACGTTTACAAAGGTTAGGAAACAAATCCTAATGTTTCACCTTTTTACCAAAATTAAGCTAAACGTTTACAAATTTTGTGAAAAAAATCCAAGTGTTTCACCTTTGTAGCAATTTAAGACAAACGTTTACAAACGTTATGAAACAAATCCAAGCGTTTCACCTTTTTAGCAATTTAAGCCAAACGTTTACAAACTCTACAAAACTAATCCAGGCGTTTTACCTTTTTTTAGCAATTTAAGCCAAACGGCTACAAACGGTACAAACAAATCCAAGCGTTTCACCTTTTTAGCAATTTAAGACAAACGTTTACAAAATTTACGAAACAAATCCAAGCGTTTACCTTTTTAGCAATTTAAGCCAAACGGCTACAAACGGTACAAACAAATCCAAACGTTTCATCTTTTTAGCAATTTAAGTCGAACGTTTACAAACATTACGAAACAAAACCATACGTTTCACCTTTTTAGTGATTTTAGCCAAACGTTTACAAATGTTACGAAACAAATTCAAATGTTTCCGCATTTAAGTGATTTAAGCCAAACGTTTTAAACGTTATGAAACAAATCCAAATGTTTCACCTTTTTAGTGATTTAAGCCAAACGTTTAAAAAAGCTACGAAACAAATCCAAACGTTTTACCTTTTTATCTATTTATGCTAAACGTTTACAAACGTGACGAAACAAATCTAAACGTTTCACCTTTTTAGCGATTGAAACCAAACGTTAACAAACGTTACGAAACAAATTTAAACATTTGACCTTTTTAGCGATTTAAGCCAAACGTTTACAAACGGTACGAAACAAATCCTGATATTTTATCTTTTTAGCGATTTAAGCAAAACGTTTACAAACGATACGAAACAAATCCAAGCGTTCACCTTTTTAGCAATTTAAGCCAAACGTTTACAAACGGTACAAAACAAATCCAAGCGTTCCACCTTTTTAGCAATTTAAGCCAAACGTTTACAAATGCTATGAAACAAATTTAAGCGTTTCAACTTTGTAGCAATTTAAGCCAAACGTTTACAAACGATTCGAAACAAATCCAAACGTTCACCTTTTTAGCGATTTAGGCCGAACGTTTACATACGTTGCAAAGCAAAACCAAAAGTTTCACCTTTTTAGCGATTTTAGCCAAACGTTTACAAACGTTACGAAACAAATTAAAACGTTGCCCCATTTTAGTGATTTAAGCAAAACGTTTAAAACGTTACAAAACAAATCCAAACGTTTCACCTTTTTAGCGATTTAAGCCAAATATTTACAAAAGTTACAAAATAAATCCAAATGTTTCACCTTTTTAGCTATTTAAGACAAACGTTTACAAACATTACGAAACAAATCCAAATGTTTCACCTATTTAGCGATTTAAGCCAAATGTTTATAAACGCTAGGAAACAAATCCAAACGTTTCACGTTTTTAGCGATTTATGCGAAACCTTTACAAACGATACGAAACAACTCCAAACGTTTCACCTTTTTAGCAATTTAAGCCGAACATTTACAAACATTACGAAACTGTAATACCCCAAAATATTTAATTAGCTAATTGGACCACGTGTCTAGTTTTGAGTCGCAGAAGTGACGATATCGGAAAGTTTTCTGATAAATAAGTTCTAGCAGGTCGGTTTTAGAAAAGATTATTACGGAGAAAATTTATATTATATTTCAATTCTAAAGTTAGAATTGGAATTAAATGGAAAAATGGCGAGAAAAGTCCAAAATATGGTATAGGGACCAAAGTGGTAATTTAACCACTTTGTGTCGAAAATAGAAATATTGGATTTTGACGGGAAAGTATTAATATTGAGTTTCGTATTATTTATCGGAGATAATTAATACGTATAAGTGATAATAAAAGAAGTTAGCGATTTAGCTATGGACTAAATCGTGCGAAAGAAAAGTTTAAAGGATAAATGATAAGAAACAAAAAGAACAAGGACCAAAGTGAACCTTTAGCCAAGAAATAAAAGAAACCAAATTCAAAGAAAGACAATCAGAGAAGGATCGAGAGAAAACAGAAAGCTATCGCCGATTTCCGTCGTTTCGCCGCCGTTTCTCCGTTCGACGTCCGATTCGAGCGATTCAAGCGGCGATTTATTCAGAATTAAAAGCTCTATCATCTCCGGCCATTAAATTAAGGTAAGAGGTCGGGTTTTTGCATGAAAATGATTAGTTTGTTGGCTGTTTTGGGTTAGGATTGAGTTTAGGTTGAAATTTGACGTTTTTGAGTTTATTATGGCGTTTTTGAAGAAACCGAGATATGGGTATTGACTAGGGAAGTGTTTAGCACGTCGGAATTGGGGTAAAACCCCGGAAATCAACTTCCGGGGAGCTGTGCACGTGGTGCACGACCGTGCACCACGGGTGCACGAACATGTACTGGAAGTACACGAACGTGCACCTAGCAAGGTACACGATCGTGTACCTGAAGTACACGAACGTGCACCAGTGAGGTGCACGAACGTGCACGTGATTGCACGAACGTGTACCTACCGAAGGGCACGCCCGTGCACCCTGACTCGCCTCCACGCGTATGCAAACTGTAATTGACCTAGGTGTGTGACGTTTTGAGTAATTTGACTCTAAAGGACGGGTTTCGGACTTTGAGAATCATTAATCTCGAGATTAGCTCGACGTTTTAGATAAATAATAATAATGGAAAACGTCAAGGACGTTAAGCGTTTCTCAATTATGAAATATGGTATTCGCTAAGTCATCTCTACGATTAGAGATATCGAATACGTAAATAAGTATAAAATGAAACTAAATCCTAAAACTTAAAAGTATTATACGTATAAGAATGCGAGAATCACATCTAACTATTAACGATTTATCAGGCGTGTCAGCGAATAGTGGAGTCAGTAGAAGCGGACTAGCGAGAGCGTACTATCAGATCGATCATATAATTTCTTGGATTGCGGTCACTGTGAGTTGTATTTTACTTTCACGTATTATATATTAAAGTTATTTTATATAGATATATATATTGTTTGTACGCATCGCATTACATATAATTGATTAAAATGTTATATGTTTTATTAATATATATATGAGAACTAGTAAGCGATCCGAAGAAACTAGCTACCTATTGGGTGTCAATAGGCTGTGTGATCACCAGTATCGAGTCAGTCTAGTATGTTTGCATTTGAGAAATAACTTGACACAGCTGGGAGCTGATGATTATGAAATTTACGATTGTGTATGTGAATTGATACGAGTGAGTACTCGGCTACGGTGTAGTCCGGAGTCCCCGTATCTAGTGGCTGGGCCACCAGCGAGTTGGACTCGCGATTCATATTTACGATTGGGTTGAATGATAATGATTATTCGAGAAATGTGTCGCATGCTAGGATATTTGTTTCATACGGATCAAATACATGTTTATATGTTTTATATTAATATTTTCTTGAGATGCGATGCTATGTTTCTATATTAATACTGTTAGTAAATGTCAACTCACTCAGTATTTCCCCAAATACTGATCCCTCACCTTTGATGTCTTTCAGGTGCTTAGCTTGTGAACCTAGCTAGAGGCCAATTTTGAAGTCCAGAAGTCAGTTATATATGTTAGTCTCTGACTTCTGTGAATGCTGCAGTAGTGGTCCTGTGTCGACAGAACAGTAGCCTAGACAGCAGTTCATTTTTATTGTATATATTAACTGCTGTTATTGTTTTATATGCTTTTTGTTAGGCTACGTGTTTAGTATATGATCCACGGCCCCAGATGCCGGTGAGATGTTTGAGACACTAACTGATGTATATAGTTCCGCGAGGCCAGTTTGTACAGAGTACGGTAACTAGAGCCCGCGAGGTTTTGAAACAATTAGTATATATGTTAGATTATATGTTATATATGTATATTTGCTTCCGTTGTTTGATATTGTTTGTTCATATTATATTTGACAAAAAATTAATTGTGATTTTAGGCTTGCTACGGGTTCCGGAGCTACCACTCCCGTTCCCTAGCGCCGGTTGCGGCTCAATATTTTGGGTCATGAGAATGTTGGTATCAGAGCAGTTTGGTCTAGTTACCACTGCTAGATTTGTCTGATTGTCTGTTTGACTGGAAGTATTTTGTTAGTAAGTATACCTAGGAACTACTGCAGCAAGAGTCAGACCGTAGTTGTCTGTTACTGTGTGATTTATGCATTGATAAGGTATAGTATAGCGCGTGGGAATTAGTGCTATTAAGCTAGTGAAGGATTAATATCTGTATATATAAACGACTGAGATGACTAAGTGAATGTTACTTGCGCTGAAATTATTAAGTGGATATATGCTTGCGAATTGCGTGCGACGGGATTAAGTGTTAAATGTTTACAGCATTTTATAAGTTGATACTAGAATTGCGTGTGGAAAAGAACTCAGATGGTCGCTTATGTTTGAAATTGTTTCTTTTCAGCATGTCTGGGCAAAACGGAGCTCAGTCGCATGCTGAGGAAAAACTGGAGGAAGCGCCTCCTATATTTCAAAACGGGTTTCATAATGAAGTAGACGAACCATCTGGGGTCCATCAGAATGGATTCCACGCAAATACTGGAGCATCGCCAGAAATATATCAAAATGGTTTTATGTCTGTGTCGGAGATAGGTAGTTCTTCTGGAAACAGAGTTAGAGTGCATTCGCCGGAGATAGAATACATCGAAGAAGAGGAAGAGGAACCGGAGGAAGATCCGGAAGAGGATCCTGAAGAAGATCCTGAGGAAGACCCTGAGGAGGATCCAGAAGAAGAATTAGAAGAGCAAGCAGAGGAGGAAAATCCTCAGGAAGAAGAGTATGAAGAAGAAGAACAGTTAGATGAATTCGATGTCGAAGAGTACAGAGGTGACTATTTCTGGTCTAGTGTGCGGAGATACCACAATTTGAGGGAAGATGCAGATATAGCTAACGGTCAGGCGCAGATAGCCCTAAACCAGGTTAGGAGGCAGATGCGTTCTTTTTCTAGAGGGATGTTAACTGTAGGAGCGTACTCTACTGATTTTCTGCGGATGGCGGAAGGAGTCCCTGATCTGAATGAAGACAATAGAACCATTAATCGTAGGTATGTCAGGGGTTTAGGACCTCAGTTTGATGAGCTATATGAGAACGTGGACGAACATTTTAGCACACTTACTACAATGGCCCGTAGGATTGAAACAGAGCATGAATGGGCGGGTGATCCGGTACGACCCTATTATTTTAGACGTGAGTACCACCCAGATTACGTCAGTACGTCCTCCAGAATTACAACCAACCCCTATTTTGTGCAAAGAGGTGGAAGAAACTCTGGTAGAACAGTTAGGGGCCGACATACAGGCGTAGTTATTAGGGAACCTAACGTTCCGCATCAGGCGCCTCCAGGTATTAGTGATTTACATGCTTTAAGTAATTGTGTTTATGTGTTTGCATTATTGTGTTTATATAATTGTTGCATTGCATAATAGAATGTCAGTAATAGGATAAAGCCTCGGAAAGCGAGAACCTATAGGAAGCGTTGTAGTTAAACACGCGCCTAATAAAAGAACATATAAACATAACTCACAAAAACAATAATGTAATATATACTACATAATACATTTGTAGTGAACGTAATTCCTATATTACGTTCAAGAAGCTGTAAAGGGAAAAATAGATTATTATAAAGGGAAATCGATGTGGAACATCGACACCTGTATTTGTATCTAACATGGAACAGAGTATTGCAGAAGTGGATATGGTGATTACAGCAATAGAGAATTTTGAATTTGATTGAGATGTTGGAGATATGAAGAGAGAAGGGATGTGACAGAAGAACAGTCTGTAAATGACAGAGAATGACAGCAATACAAAAATTTAACAGCAGCACAAAAATTTGAAATATATCCAATAAATATAAAGAAAGCCGTTAATAGTCGCAGAGCGTATAATCTAGAGTAAGACTTACGATTTTATGAAAATGTTGAAAGCTTTTATGATTTTTCAAGGTACAATTGTGCTCAGACATCGCATATGACATTGCATAATCACGATAGGAATGCATAAGAAACTGATTTTTAAAATGTAGATCATGCATCGTGTCTTTATAATGACAAAGAAAATGCAATTTCGAGCAACTCCTTGGTGATGAGAGATGTCATCACTCTGAGCTACAGTTGTACTAACGATTTCAGACGATTTATGAAAAGTGGTTTAGAAAGAGCTGCGCAGCCAAAAGAAGTTTTAAACTTGTTTTGTTCAGTAAGTAAACTCGGATATAAAGCCCTGCGACGAAAAATAAAAGATTATTATTATATGAGAATAAGATTTGTAAAATAAACCCCAATAACAGAATAGAGCCATGTTAATAACCATTGCCACAAGGCTAATGAACCTAAAGGAGTGATCGTCGGGAAGCATACGCAGATAAGCTGCGATGCACTGGCAATATTTAAGGATACAGTAATTATCTTTATGCAAGAGTAAAGGGTGGAACGACAGGGAGTCGTGCAAGGCGAAAGAAACGTAACAAATACATAAGAATGATGTATGATTATTCTTATGTTGAGATAAACGAGGTAGCAATCAGAAGTCATTGTTGAGGAAGAGATATTAAAAGTATGAAGGGCGAAAAGATGGTAATACGAATGATGAATATCAAGTGATATTTAAAGGAGATATAGCGTTATCAATATCAATGTTTAAAGATACAGAAGTAGAGAGAGAAAGGATACGAAATGATGAAGCATACAACTTTGCAAGATATGAAAGTTTAAATTAGATAGATCAAGAGAGATAATAATGCTATATGACTGATATTAAGTGAAGTCACTAATATCAACATTGAGAGCTAGAGATTGAGTTAACAGAAAAAAAAAAGTTAAGTTGTAAAATTTTAGTATTAGGAGAATATTACATATAAAAGTCACGATGTCATAAGAACGAAAGTCGATATTAATACAGAAAAGGTTAAGTTCCATAAGACAATTAAAACTACGTATAAAGACTAGGAGGAATAAAGAGTATAAAATGACAAATTTGAAATTGCTCCCTAATTTGAAAATTTCAAAGTTGAGTTCAATCTAGATGTTGGAAGCAGTCGAAAAACCCTTTAAGAAGGAGATGAGCAACAAAGTAAGGATAAACTAAGGAATGATTACAATCAGGATGATGTATTGAAAAGTGAAATTGAAGTCGTGGTATCACTCGAAAGTAAGAAGCAGAAGTGTAAAATGAAAAACAAAGTTGTTACATAGTAAGAAGGAATGAAAATTAAGGAAATAAATAAGTTATTAAAGATCTAATGAATCCGTTGAGGTTGAAAGTTAAAGATAAAGTTAGTTAAAGGTTAAAGATAAGAAAGAAGTTAAGCGAAAGCTAATTAACAAGAAAAGTTCTCGAAACAGTTAAATGTTAAAGAAACATATGAAATTCTTACGGGATTATCATAAGTAAGGAATTGTGACGTAAAGGGAAGAAAACTTTGACTAAGAAGTCAATAAGAAATTCCAAATGAACTTCAAAACAATAATTAGAGGAAAGGTGAAGAAGATAAGAAAATGAGGATACTAACAGTATCGGTCAAAGAAGAAGGCTGTATAAGTTACACGATTAAGGGTAACGTGAAGTGGAACGATTAAGGTAACGGAAAAAGGAATAAAAGATCATAGTCAACAAGTGACATGAAATTCACGATGGTTCAGAAGAGCAAAGGAAGGAGAAATGGAAGATAGTGAAAAGTGTATCAAGTTTAGCTACGTTAAAAGAAAGTGAAAGTATATAACATAGTTCAAGTTGAGAGAGATTGGTTAATGAAGAATGAAGTGTCAGACAATGATAAAAAGAAGTGAAAAATGACAAGAGCCAGTAAGAAAGGAAATAATAGTTACAGATGACAGTAAAGATCATAACTGCAAGTTATGATTACAAGAGAGAATATTCGTAGGAATATGCTTAAGGTAAGTATATCATTAAAATGAAATTAACACGTCGTGACTATTCACGTACAAAGAAAACTGGTAGCAACCTATAGCTACTTAGAATGAAATGAGACGAGAAAGCATTAGGTTAGGATTAGTTATAACCAGGTAGAGATGACGCAAAGATTATGATGTTAAGGATGCATCTACAGCTACATTATTCTGAAAAGACGACATATGAAATAAGAGTGACAATGAGAAGATTCTCAACTAGCAACAAGTATGAAGTTATAGCCGTGCATGGGAAAACTAATAGTTTCAGTAATTGAAAAAGCTACGACTAACGCATAGCAATGAACATTAAGAGAAGTATAAGGATAATCTTAAGATCCCAACAAGATTTATGAAAATTCGAGGACAAATTTTTATAAGGAGGGAAGAATGTAATACCCCAAAATATTTAATTAGCTAATTGGACCACGTGTCCAGTTTTGAGTCGCATAAGTGACGATATCGGAAAGTTTTCCGATAAATAAGTTCTAGCAGGTCGGTTTTAGAAACGATTATTACGGAGAAAATTTATATTATATTTCAATTCTAAAGTTAGAATTGGAATTAAATGGAAAAATGACGAGAAAAGTCCAAAATAAGGTATAGGGACCAAAGTGGTAATTTAACCACTTTGTGTCGAAAATAGAAATATTTGATTTTGACGGGAAAGTATTAATATTGAGTTTCGTATTATTTATCGGAGATAATTAATACGTATAAGTCATAATAAAAGAAGTTAACGATTTAGCTATGGACTAAATCGTGCGAAAAAAAGTTTAAAGGATAAATGATAAGAAACAAAAAGAACAAGGACCAAAGTGAACCTTTAGCCTAGAAATATAAGAAACCAAATTCAAAAAAAGAATATCAGAGAAGGATCGAGAGAAAACAGAAAGCTATCGCCGATTTCCGTCGTTTCGCCGCCGTTTCTCCGTTCGACGTCCGATTCGAGCGATTCAAGCGGCGATTTCTTCAAAATTGAAAGCTCTATTATCTCCGGCCATTAAATTAAGGTAAGAGGTTGGGTTTTTACATTAAAATGATGAGTTTGTTGGCTGTTTTGGGTTAGGATTGAGTTTAGGTTGAAATTTGACGTTTTTAGTTTATTATGGCGTTTTTGAAGAAACCGAGATATGGGTATTGACTAGGGAAGTGTTTAGCACGTCGGAATGGGGGTAAAACCCCGGAAATCGACTTCCGGGAAGCTGTGCACGTGGTGCACGAATGTGCACCACGGGTGCACGAACGTGTACTGGAAGTACACGAACGTGCACCTAGCAAGGTACACGAACGTGCACCTAGCAAGGTACACGAACGTGCACCTAGCAAGGTACACGATCGTTTACCTGAAGTACACGAACGTGCACTTTTCATGGTGCACGGATGTGTACTGGAAGTACACGAACGTGCACCAGTGAGGTGCACAAACGTGTACTTGATTGCACGAACGTGTACCTACCGAAGGGCACGCCCGTGCACCCTGACTCGCCTCCACTCGTATGCAAACTGTAGTTGACCTAGGTGTGTGACGTTTTGAGTAATTTGACTCTAAAGGACGGGTTTCGGACTTTGAGAATCATTAATCTCGAGATTAGCTCGACGTTTTAGATAAATAATAATAATGGAAAACGTCAAGGACGTTAAGCGATTCTTAATTATGAAATATGGTATTCGCTAACTCATCTCTACGATTAGAGATATCGAATACGTAAATAAGTATGAAATGAAACTAAATCCTAAAACTTAAAAGTATTATACGTATAAGAATGCGAGAATCAGGCGTGTCAGCGAGTAGTGGAGTCAGTAGAAGCGGACTAGCGAGAGCGTACTATCAGATCGATCATATCATTTCTTGGATTGCGGTCACTGTGAGTTGTATTTTACTTTCACGTATTATATATTAAAGTTATTTTATATAGATATATATATTGTTTGTACGCATCGCATTACATATAATTGATTGAAATGTTATATGTTTTATTAATTTATATATATGAGAACTAGTAAGCGATCCGAAGAAACTAGCTACCTATTGGGTGTCAATAGGCTGTGTGATCACCAGTATCGAGTCAGTCTAGTATGTTTGCATTTGAGAAATAACTTGACACAGCTGGGAGCTGATGATGATTATGAAATTTACGATTGGGTATATGAATTCATACGAGTGAGTACTCGGCTACGGTGTAGTCCGGAGTCCCCGTATCTAGTGTCTAGGCCACCAGCGAGTTGGACTCGCGATTGATATTTACGACTGGGTTGAATGATAATGATTATTCGAGAAATGTGTCGAATGCTAGGATATTAGTTTCATACGGATCAAATACATGTTTATATGTTTTATATTAATATTTTCTTGAGATGCGATGCTATGTTTCTACATTAATACTGTTAGTAAATGTCAACTCACTCAGTATTTCCCCAAATACTGATCCCTCACCTTTGATGTCTTTCAGGTGCTTAGCTTGTGGACCTAGCTAGAGGCCAATTTTGAAGTCCAGAAGTCAGCTGTATATGTTAGTCTCTTACTTCTGTGAATGCTGTAGTAGTAGTCCTGTGTCGACAGAACAGTAGCCTAGACAACAGTTCATTTTTATTGTATATATTAACTGCTGTTATTGTTTTATATGCTTTTTGTTAGGCTACGTGTTTTGAGACACTAATGGATGTATATAGTTCCGCGAGGCCAGTTCGTACAGAGTACGGTAACTAGAGCCCGCGAGGTTTTGAAACAGTTAGTGTATATGTTAGATTATATGTTATATATGTATATTTGCTTCCGTTGTTTGATATTGTTTGTTCATATTATATTTGACGAAAAATTAATTGTTATATTAGGCTTGCTACGGGTTCCGGAGCTACCACTCCGGTTCCCTAGCGCCGGTTGCGGCTCAATATTTTGGGTCGTGACAGAAACAAATCCAAGCGTTTCACCTTTTTAGCAATTTAAGCCAAATATTTTCAAACGTTACAAAAAAAATCCAAACGTTTCCCCTTTTTGCGATTTAAGCCAAACGTTTACAAAGGTTATGAAACAAATCCAAATGTTTCACCTTTTTAGCAATGTAAGACAAACATTTATAAATGTTACGAAACAAATCCAAGCGTTTCACCTTTTTAGCAATTTAAGCCAAACGTTTACAAATGTTACAAAACAAATCCAAGGGTTTCACCTTTTTAGCAATTTAAACCAAACGTTTACAAACGATACGAAACAAATCCAAGCGTTTCACCTTTTTAGCAATTTAAGCCAAACGTTTCACCTTTTTAGCGATTTAATCCGAACGTTTACAAACATTATGAAACAAAACAAAACGTTTCCCCTTTTTCGCGATATTAGCCAAACGTTTACAAACGTTACAAAAAAAATCAAACATTGCCCCATTTTAGCGATTTAAGCCAAACGTTTAAAACGTTACGAAACAAATCCAAACGTTTCCCCTTTTTAACGATTTAAGCCAAACATTTACAAAAGTTACAAAACAAATCCAAACATTTCACCTTTCTAGCTATTTATGCCAAACGTTTACAAACATTACGAAACAAATTCAAGCATTTCACCTTTTTAGCAATTTAAGCCAAACGTTTACAAACGTTACGAAACAAATCCAAATGTTTCACGTTTTTAGCGATTTACGCGAAACGTTTACAAACGATACGAAACAAATCCAAACGTTTCACCTTTTTAGCAATTTAAGCTGAACATTTACAAATGTTACGAAACAAATCAAAGCGTTTCACCTTTTTAGCAATTTAAGCCAAATGTTTACAAACGTTACACAAAAAATCCAAATATTTCCCCTTTTTAGCGATTTAAGACAAACGTTTACAAAAGTTAGGAAACAAATCCAAATGTTTACCCTTTTTAGTAATTTAAGCCAAACATTTACAAACGTTACGAAACAAATCCAAGCGTTTCACCTTTTTAGCAATTTAAGCCAAACGTTTACAAACGTTACGAAAAAAATCCAAGCGTTTCACCTTTTTAGCAATTTAAGCCAAACGTTTACAAACGATACGAAACAAATCCAAGCGTTTCACCTTTATAGCAATTTAAGCTGAACTTTTCACCTTTTTAGTTATTTAATCCAAACGGTTACAAACATTAGGAAACAAAACCAAACGTTTCACCTTTTTAGTGATTTTAGCCAAACGTTTACAAACGTTACGAAATAAATTCAAACGTTTCCCCATTTTAGCGATTTAAGCCAAAAGTTTAAAACGTTACGAAACATATCCAAACGTTTCATCTTTTTAGCAATTTAAGCCAAACGTTTACAAATGTTACGAAATAAATCCAAACATTTCACCTTTTTTGCGATTGAATCCAACGTTTACAAATGTTACGAAACAAAATCAAACCTTTCACCTATTTAGCAATTTAAGCCAAACGTTTACAAAAGTTACGAAATAAATCCAAGCGTTTCACCTTTTTTGCAATTTAAGCCAAACGTGTATTAACGTTACGAAAAAAATACAAGCGTTTTACCTATTTAGAAATTTAGACCAAACGTATACAAACGTTACGAAACAAATCTAAACATTTCACCTTTTTAGTGATTTAAGCCAAACGTATACAATCGTATGAAACAAATCCAAACGTTTCATCTTTTTAGCGATTTAAGCCAAATGTTTAAAAATTTTATGAAGCAAATCGAATTTTTTCTTCTTTTTAGCAATTTTAGGCAAACGTTACAAACGTTACGAAACAAATCCAAGCGTTTCACCTTTATAGAAATTTAATCCAAACGTTTACAAACGTTACGAAATAAATCCAAGCGTTTCACCTTCATAGCAATTTAAACGAACGTTTACAAACGTTATGAAACAAATCCAAGGGTTTAACTTTTTTAGGAATTTAAGCCAAATGTTTACAAACGTTACGAAACAAATCCAAGGGTTTCACCTTTTTAGCAATTTAAGCCAAACGTTTACGAACGATACGAAACAAATCCAAGCGTTTCACCTATTTAGAAATATAAGCCAAACGTTTCACCTTTTTAGCGTTTTAACCCAAACGTTTACAAACGTTACGAAACAAAACCAAACGTTTCACCTTTTTAGCGATTTAATCCGAACGTTTACGAACGTTATGAAACAAAACCAAACGTTTCACCTTTTTAGCGATTTTAGCCAAACGTTTACAAACGTTACGAAACAAACTCAAACATTTCCCCATTTTAGCGATTTAAGCCAAACGTTTAAAATGTTACGAAACATATCAAAACGTTTAACCTTTTTAGCGATTTAAGCCAAACGTATACAAATGTTACGAAACAAATCCAAACGTTTCACCTTTTTAGCAATTGAATCCAATGTTTACAATAGTTACGAAACAAATCCAAGCGTTTCCACCTTTTTAGCAATTTAAGCCAAACGTTTATAAATATTAAGAAACAAATCCAAACGTTTCCCCTTTATAGCGATTTAAGCCAAACGTTTACAAACGTTACGAAACAAAACCAAACGTTTAAAATGTTACGAAGCAAATCCAAACGTTTCACATTTTTAGCGATTTAAGGCAAACATTTACGAAACAAATCCAAGCGTTTCACCTTTTTAGCAATTTAAGCCAAACGTTTATAAATCTTACGAAAAAAATGAAAACATTTCACCTTTTTAGAGATTTAAGCCAAACGTATACAAACGTATGAAGCAAATCCAAACATTTCATCGTTTTAGCGATTTAAGGCAAATGCTTACAAGGGTTACGAAGCAAACCCAATTTTTTCACCTTTTTAGCTATTTAAGCCAAACATTACAAACGTTACGAAACAAATCCAAGTGTTTCACCTTTATAGCAATTAAAGCCAAACGTTTACAAACATTACGAAACAAATCCAAACGTTTCCCCTTTTTAGCGATTTAAGCCAAACGTTTACAAACGTTACAATACAAATCCAAACGTTTCCCCTTTTTAGCAATTTAGGACAAACGTTTACAAACATTACGAAACAAATACAAATTTGTCCCCTATTTATCGATTTAAGCCAAACGTTTACAAACGTTACGAAACAAAACCAAACGTTTAAAACGTTACGAAACAAATCCAAACGTTTCTCATTTTTGGCGATTTAAGCCAAACATTTACAAACGTTACTAAACAAAACCAAGCGTTTTACCTTATTAGCCTTTTTTGCCAAACGTTTACAAACGTCGCGAAACAAATCCAAGCGTTTCTACTTTTTAGCAATATAAGACAAACATTAACAAATGTAACGAAACAAATCCAAGTGTTTCACCTTTTTAGCAATTGAAGCCAAACGTTTACAAACGTTACGAAACAAGTCCAAACGTTTCCCCTTTTTAGCTATTTAAGCCAAATGTTTACAAACGTTATGAAAGAAATCCAAATGTTTCACCTTTTTCGCAATTTACTCCTAACGTTTACAAACATTACGAAACAAATCCAGGCATTTTACCATTTTAGCAATTTAAGCCAAACGTTTACAAACATTACAAAAGAAATCCAAACGTTTCCCCTTTTTAGTGATTGAAACCAAACGTTTATTAATGTTACGAAACAAATCCAAACATTTGGAAACAAATCCAAACGTTTCGAAACAAATCAAAACGTTTAAAACATTACGAAGCAAATTCAAACGTTTTAGCTTATTAGCGATTTAAACGTTACGAAACAAAGCCAAACATTTACAAACGCTAAGAAACAAATCCAAGCGTTTCACCTTTATAGCAATTTAAGCCAAACGATTACAAACGTTACGAAACAAATCCAAGCGTTTCACCTTTATACCAATTTAAACGAATGTTTACAAATGTTACGAAACAAATCCAAACGTTTCTCCTTTTTAGTGATATAAGCCAAACATTTATAAATATTACGAATCAAATCAAAACGTTTCACCTTTTTAGCGATTTGGGCCAAATGTTTCCAAACATTACGAAACAAATCCAAGCGTTTAACATTTTTAGCAATTTAAGCCAAACGTTTACAAACGTTACGAAACAAATCCAAGGGTTTCACCTTTTTAGCAAATTAAGCCGAACGTTTACAAACGATACGAAACAAATCCAAGCGTTTCACCTTTTTAGAAATATAAGCCAAACGTTTCACCTTTTTAACGATTTAATCCAAACGTTTACAAAGGTTACGAAACAAAACCAAACGTTTCGCCTTTTTAGCGATTTTAACCAAACGTTTACAAACGTTACGAAACAAACTCAAACATTTCCCCATTTTAGCGATTTAAGCCAAACATTTAAAATGTTACGAAACATATCAAAACGTTTAACCTTTTTAGCGATTTAAGCCAAACGTATACAAATGTTACGAAACAAATCCAAACGTTTCACCTTTTTAGCGATTGAATCCAATGTTTACAATAGTTACGAAACAAATCCAAGCGTTTCCACCTTTTTAGCAATTTAAGCCAAACGTTTACAAATATTAAGAAACAAATCCAAACGTTTCCCCTTTATAGCGATTTAAGCCAAACATTTACAAACGTTACGAAACAAATCCAAACGTTTCCCCTTTTTATCGATTGAATCCAACGTTTACAAACGTTACGAAACAAATCCAAGCGTTTCCACCTTTTTAGCAATTTAAGCTAAACGTTTACAAACATTACGAAACAAATGCAAACGTTTCGCCTTTTTAGCGATTTAAGCCAAACGTTTACAAACGTTACGAAACAAAACCAAACGTTAAAAATGTTACGAAGCAAATCCAAACTTTTCACATTTTTAGCGATTTAAGGCAAACATTTACAAACATTACGAAATAAAACCAAGCCTTTCACCTTTTTAGCAATTTTAGCCAAACGTTTACAAACGTTATGAAATAAATCCAAGCGTTTCTCCTTTTTAGCAATTTAAGCCAAACGTTTATAAACGTTACGAAAAAAATCCAAGTGTTTCACCTATTTAGAAATTTAAGCCAAACGCTTACAAACGTTACGAAACAAATGTAATCATTTCACCTTTTTAGTGATTTAAGCCAAACGTATACAAACGTATGAAACAAATCCAAACATTTCATATTTTTAGCGATTTAAGCCAAATGTTTACAAGGGTTACGAAGAAAATACAATTTTTTCACCTTTTTACCAATTTAAGCCAAACGTTGCAAACGTTACGAAACAAATCCAAGCGTTTCACTTTTATAGAAATTTAAGCCAAACGTTTACAAATGTTACGAAACAAATCCAAACGTTTCCCCTTGTTAGCGATTTATGCCAAACGTTTACAAACGTTACAATACAAATCAAAACATTTCCCCTTTTTAGCGATTTAGGGCAAACGTTTACAAACATTACGAAACAAATACAAATGTTTCACCTTTTTAGCGATTTACGCCAAACGTTTACAAATGTTACGAAACAAAACCAAAAGTTTAAAACGTTACGAAACAAATCCAAACGTTTCTCATTTTTGGCGATTTAAGCCAAACGTTTACAAACGTTACGAAACAAAACCAAGTGTTTCACCTTATTAGCAATTTATGCCAAACGTTTACAAACGTTACGAAACAAATCCAAGAGTTTCTACTTTTTAGCAATATAAGCCAAACGTTAACAAACGTTACTAAACAAATCGAACCGTTTCACATTTTTATCAATTGAAGCCAAACGTTTACAAACGTTATGAAACAAATCCAAATATTTCACCTTTTTAGCAATTTACTCCTAACGTTTACATACATTACAAAACAAATTCAGGCATTTTACCTTTTTAGCAATTTAATCCAAACGTTTACAAAACATTACGAAACAAATCTAAACGTTTCACCTTTTTAGTGATTGAAGCCAAACGTTTACAAATGTTACGAAACAAATCCAAACGTTTCGAAATAAATCCAAATGTTTAAAACGTTAAGAAGAAAATTCAAACGTTTCACCTTATTAGTGATTTAAACGTTACGAAACAAAGCCAAATATTTACAAACGTTACGAAACAAATCGAAGCGTTTTCCCTTTATAGCAATTTAAGCCAAACGATTACAAACGTAACGAAACAAAACCAAACGTTTCACCTTTTTAGCGATCTAAGCCAAACATTTAAACACGTTACGAAACAAAATCCAAGCATTTCACTTTTTTAGCAATTTAAGCCAAACGTTTACTAACAGTACGGAACACAACCAAACGTTTCTCATCTTTAGAGATTTAAACCAAATGTTTACAAACGCTACGAAACAAATCCAAACGTTTCACCATTTTAGCTATTGAAACCAAATGCTTACAAACATCATGAAACAAAACTAAACGTATAAAACGTTACAAGACAAACGTTACAAAACAAATCAAAACGTTTACAAACGTTACGAAACAAATCGAAACGTTTACAAACTTTACGAAACAAACCAAACGTTTTACCTTTTTAGCGATTTAAGGCAAACGTTTTACAAACGTTACGAAACAAAACCAAACGTTTCACCTTTTTAGCGATTTAAGAAAAACTATTACAAACATTATGAAAAAAACTAAACGTTTAAAACGTTATGAAACAAACGTTTACAAACGTTACGAAAAATAACCAAACGTCTCACCTTTTTAAGGATTTAAGCCAAACGTCTACAAAGGTTACAAAACAAATCCAAACGTGTCACCTTTTTAGCAATTTAAGCCAAATGTTTACAAACGATACGAAAAAAATCTAAGCATCTCACCTTTTTAGCAATTTAAGCCAAACGTTTCACCTTCTTAGCGATTTAATCCGAACTTTTACAAACGTTACGAAACAAAACCAAACGTTTCACCTTTTTAGCAATTTTAGCCAAACGTTTACAAACGTTACAAAATAAATTCAAACGTTTCCCCATTTTAGCGATTTAAACCAAATGTTTAAAACGTTACGAAACATATCCAAACATTTACCCTTTTTAGCGAATTAAGCCAAATGTTTAGAAATGTTACGAAACCAATCCAAACGTTTCACCTTTTTAGCGATTGAATCCAACGTTTACAAACGTTACGAAACAAATACAAGCGTTCCACCTTTTTAGAAATTTAAGCCAAACATTTACAAACATTACGAAACAAATCCAAATGTTTCACCTTTTTAGCAATTTAAGCCAAACGTTAACAAACGTTACGAAACAAAACCAAACGTTTAAAACGTTACGATGAAAATCCTAACATTTCACATTTTAAGCGATTTAAGACAAACATTTACAAACATTACGAAATAAAACCAAGCCTTTCACCTATTTAGCAATTTAAGCCAAACGTTTACAACCGTTACGAAATAAATCCAAGCGTTTCCTTTTTTTTTTGCAATTTATGCCAAACGTTTATTAACGTTACGAACAAAATCCAAGTGTTTCACCTATTTAGAAATTTAGGCCAAACGTTTACAAGCGTTATGAAACAAATCTAAACATTTCACCTTTTTAGCGATTTAATCCAAACGTATACAAACATATGAAACAAATCCAAATGTTTTATCTTTTTAGCTATTTAAGCCAAATGTTTAAAAATGTTACGAAACAAATCCAAGCGTTTCACCTTAATAGCAATTTAAGCGAAACGGTTACAAACGTTACGAAACAAAACCAAACGTTTTACCTTTTTAGCGATTTAAGCCAAACATTTAAAAACGTTACGAAACAAATCCAAGCATTCCACCCTTTTAGCAATTTAAGCCAAACGTTTACTAACGGTACGGAACACAACCAAACGTTTCACTTTTTTAACGATTTAAGCCAAATGTTTATAAACGCTATGAAACAAATCTAAACGTTTTTCCTTTTTAGCGATTGAACCCAAACGTTTACAAACATCATGAAACAAAACCAAATGTATAAAACGTTACGAAACAAACGTTACGAAACAAATCGAAACGTTTACAAACATTACGAAACAAAACTAAACATTTTACCTTTTTAGCGATTTAAGCCAAGCGTTTACAAACGTTTACAAATGTTACGAAACAAAACCAAACGTTTCCCTTTTTTAGCGATTTAAGCCAAACGTTTACAAACATTATGAAAAAAAAAACAAACGTTTAAAATGTTATGCAACAAACGTTTACAAACGTTACGAAAAAAAACCAAACGTCTCACCTTTTTAAGGATTTAAGCCAAACGTCTACAAAGGTTACGAAACAAATCCAAACGTGTCACCTTTTTAGCAATTTAAGCCAAACGTTTACAAAAGATACGAAAAAAATCTAAGCGTTTCACCTTTTTAGCAATTTAAGCCAAACGTATCACCTTTTTAGCGATTTAATTCGAACATTTACAAACGTTACGAAACAAAACCAAACGTTTCCCCTTTTTAGCAATTTTACCCAAACGTTTACAAACGTTACAAAATAAATTCAAACGTTTCCCCATTTTAGCGATTTAAACCAAACGTTTAAAACACTACGAAACATATCCAAACATTTCCCCTTTTTAGAGATTTAAGCCAAACGTTTAGAAATGTTACGAAACCAATCCAAACGTTTCGCCTTTTTAGCGATTGAATACAACGTTTACAAACAATACGAAACAAATCCAAACCTTTTTAGCAATTTAAGCCAAACGTTTACAAACATTACGAAACAAATCCAAACGTTTCCCCTTTTTAGCGATTTAAGCCAAACGTTTACAAACGTTAAGAAACAAAACCAAACGTTTAAAATGTTACGAAGCAAATTCAAACGTTTCACATTTTAAGCGATTTAAGGCAAACATTTACAAACATTACGAAACAAAACCAAGCCTTTCACCTATTTAGCAATTTAAGCCAAACGTTTACAACCGTTACGAAATAAATCCAAGCGTTTCACCTTTTCTGCAATTTAAGCCAAACGTTTATTAACGTTACGTAAAAAATCCAAGCGTTTCACCTATTTAGAAATTTAGGCCAAACGTTTACAAGCATTATGAAACTAATCTAAACATTTCACCTTTTTAGCGATTTAAGCCAAACGTATACAAACATATGAAACAAATCCAAATGTTTCATCTTTTTAGCTATTTAAGCCAAATGTTTAAAAATGTTACAAAACAAATCCAAGCGTTTCACCTTAATAGCAATTTAAGCCAAACGATTACAAACGTTACGAAACAAAAGCAAACATTTTACCTTTTTAGCGATTTAAGGCAAACGTTTTACAAACGTTTACAAACGTTACGAAACAAAACCAAACGTTTCACCTTTTTAGCGATTTAAGAAAAACTATTACAAACATTATGAAAAAAAACCAAACGTTTACAAACGTTACGAAAAATAACCAAACGTCTCACCTTTTTAAGGATTTAAGCCAAACGTCTACAAAGGTTACGAAACAAATCCAAACATGTCACCTTTTTAGCAATTTAAGCCAAACATTTACAAACGATACGAAAAAAATCTAAGCGTTTCACCTTTTTAGCAATTTAAGCCAAACGTTTCACCTTTTTAGCGATTTAATCCGAACATTTACAAACATTACAAAACAAAACCAAACGTTTCACCTTTTTAGCAATTTTAGCCAAACGTTTACAAACGTTACAAAATAAATTCAAACGTTTCCCCATATTAGCGATTTAAACCAAACGTTTAAAACGTTACGAAACATATCCAAACATTTACCCTCTTTAGCGATTTAAGCCAAACGTTTAGAAATGTTACGAAACCAATCCAAACGTTTCGCCTTTTTAGCGATTGAATACAACATTTACAAACATTACGAAACAAATCCAAGCGTTTCCACCTTTTTAGCAATTTAAGTCAAACGTTTACAAACATTACGAAACAAATCCAAACGTTTCCCCTTTTTAGCGATATAAGCAAAACATTTACAAACGTTACGAAACAAAACCAAACGTTTAAAATGTTACGAAGCAAATTCAAACGTTTCACATTTTAAGCGATTTAAGGCAAACATTTACAAACATTACGAAACAAAACCAAGCCTTTCACCTATTTAGCAATTTAAGCCAAATGTTTACAACCATTACGAAATAAATCCAAGCGTTTCCCCTTTTTTGCAATTTAAGCCAAACGTTTATTAACGTTACGAAAAAAATCCAAGCGTTTCACCTATTTATAAATTTAGGCCAAACTTTTACAAGCGTTATGAAACAAATCTAAACATTTCACCTTTTTAGCGATTTAAGCAAAACGTATATAAACATATGAAACAAATCCAAATGTTTCATCTTTTTAGCTATTTAAGCCAAATGTTTAAAAATGTTACGAAACAAATCCAAGCGTTTCACCTTAATAGAAATTTAAGCCAAACGATTACAAACATTACGAAACAAAACCAAACGTTTCACCTTTTTAGCGAATTAAGCCAAACATTTAAAAACGTTAAGAAACAAATCCAAGCATTTCACCCTTTTAGCAATTTAAGCCAAACGTTTACAAACGGTACGGAACACAACCAAACGTTTCACATTTTTAGAGATTTAAGCCAAATGTTTACAAACGCTAAGAAACAAATCTAAACGTTTCTCGTTTTTAGCGATTGAACCCAAACGTTTACAAACATCATGAAAAAAAACCAAACGTATAAAACATTACGAAACAAACGTTACGAAACAAATCGAAACGTTTACAAACATTACAAAACAAAACTAAACATTTTACCTTTTTAGCGATTTAAGCCAAGCGTTTACAAACGTTTACAAACGTTACGAAACAAAACCAAGTGTTTCACCTTATTAGCAATTTATGCCAAACGTTTACAAACGTTACGAAACAAATCCAAGCGTTTCTACTTTTTAGCAATATAAGCCAAACGTTAACAAACGTTACGAAACAAATCGAACCGTTTCACCTTTTTAGCAATTGAAGCCAAACGTTTACAAACGTTATGAAACAAATCCAAATATTTCACCTTTTTAGCAATTTACTCCTAACATTTACAAACATTACGAAACAAATCCAGGCCTTTTACCTTTTTTGCAATTTAAGCCAAACGTTTACAAAACATTACGAAACAAATTTAAACGTTTCACCTTTTTAGTGATTGAAGCCAAACGTTTACAAATGTTACGAAACAAATCCAAACGTTTCGAAATAAATCCAAATGTTTAAAACGTTACGAAGAAAATTCAAACGTTTCACCTTTTTAGCGTTAGTGATTTAAACGTTACGAAACAAAGCCAAACATTTACAAACGTTACGAAACAAATGGAAGCGTTTCCCCTTTATAGCAATTTAAGCCAAACGATTACAAACGTTACGAAACAAAACCAAACGTTTCACCTTTTTAGCGATCTAAGCCAAACATTTAAAAACGTTACGAAACAAATCCAAGCATTTCACCTTTTTAGCAATTTAAGCCAAACGTTTACTAACGGCACGGAACACAACCAAACGTTTCTCATCTTTAGAGATTTAAACCAAATGTTTACAAACGCTACGAAACAAATCCAAACGTTTCACCTTTTTAGCGATTGAACCCAAATGTTTACAAACATCATGAAACAAAACCAAACGTATAAAACGTTACGAAACAAACGTTACAAAACAAATCAAAACGTTTACAAACGTTACGAAACAAATCGAAACGTTTACAAACATTACGAAACAAAACCAAACGTTTTACCTTTTTAGCGATTTAAGGCAAACGTTTTACAAATGTTACGAAACAAATCCAAACGTTTCACCTTTTTAGCGATTGAATCCAACGTTTACAAACGTTACGAAACAAATCCAAGCGTTTCCACCTTTTTAGCAATTTAAGCCAAACATTTACAAACATTACGAAACAAATCCAAACGTTTCCCCTTTTTAGCGATTTAAGCCAAACATTTACAAACGTTACGAAACAAAACCAAAAGTTTGAAATGTTACGAAACAAATCCAAGCGTTTCACCTTTTTAGAAATTTAAGCCCAACGTTTCACCTTTTTAGCGATTTAATCCAAACGTTTACAAAACGTTACGAAACAAAACCAAACGTTTCACCTTTTTAGCTATTTAATCCGAACATTTACAAACTTTACGAAACAAAACCAAACGTTTCACCTTTTTAGCAATTTTAGCCAAACGTTTACAAACGTTACGAAACAAACTCAATTGTTTCCCCATTTTAGCGATTTAAGCAAAATGTTTAAAACGTTACGAAACATATCCAAACATTTTACCTTTTTAGCGATTTAAGCCAAACGTTTACAAATGTTACGAAACAAATCCAAACGTTTCACCTTTTTAGCGATTGAATCCAACGTTTAAAAATTTTACGAAACAAAACCAAGCAATTCATCTTTTTAGCGATTTTAGTCAAACGTTTACAAACGTTACAAAATAAATTCAAACGTTTCCCCATTTTAGCGATTTAAGCCAAACGTTTACAAACGTTACGAAATAAAACCAAACGTTTCACCTTTTAAGCGATTTAAGCCAAACGTTTACAAATCTTACGAAACCACTCCAAACGTTTCACCTTTTTAGCGATTGAATCCAACGTTTACAAACGTTACGAAACAAATCCAAGCGTTTCCACCTTTTTAGCAATTTAAGCCAAACGTTTACAAACATTACGAAACAAATCCAAACGTTTCCCCTTTTTAGCGATTTAAGCCAAACATTTACAAACGTTACGAAACAAAACCAAACGTTTACAAATGTTACGAAACAAATCCAAGCGTTTCACCTTTTTAGAAATTTAAGCCCAACGTTTCACCTTTTTAGCGATTTAATCCAAACGTTTACAAACGTTACGAAACAAAACGAAACGTTTCACCTTTTTAGCGATTTAATCCGAACATTTACAAACGTTACAAAACAAAACCAAACGTTTCACCTTTTTAGCGATTTTAGCCAAACGTTTACAAACGTTACGAAACAAACTCAAATGTTCCCCATTTTAGCGATTTAAGCCAAATGTTTAAAACGTTACGAAACATATCCAAACGTTTCACCTTTTTAGCGATTTAAGCCAAACGTTTACAAATGTTACCAAACAAATCCAAACGTTTCACCTTTTTAGCGATTGAATCCAACGTTTACAAATGTTACGAAACAAAACCAAGCGTTTCATCTTTTTAGCGATTTTAGCCAAACGTTTACAAACGTTACAAAATAAATTCAAACGTTTCCCCATTTTAGCGATTTAAGCCAAACGTTTACAAACGTTACGAAATAAAACCAAACGTTTCACCTTTTAAGCGATTTAAGCCAAACGTTTACAAATGTTACGAAACCATTCCAAACGTTTCACGTTTTTTGCGATTGAATCCAACGTTTACAAACGTTACGAAACAAATACAAGTGTTTCCACCTTTTTAGAAATTTAAGCCAAACATTTACAAACATTACGAAACAAATCCAAATGTTTCACCTTTTTACTAATTTAAGCCAAACGTTTACAAACGTTACGAAACAAAACCAAACGTTTAAAACATTACGATGGAAATCCTAACGTTTCACATTTTAAGCGATTTAAGGCAAACATTTACAAACATTACGACACAAAACCAAGCCTTTCACTTATTTAGCAATTTAAGCCAAACGTTTACAACCGTTACGAAATAAATCCAAGCGTTTCACCTTTTTTGCAATTTAAGCCAAACGTTTATTAACGTTACGAAAAAAAATCCAAGCGTTTCCCCTATTTAGAAATTTAGGCCAAATGTTTACAAGCGTTATGAAACAAATCTAAACATTTCACCTTTTTAGCGATTTAGCCAAACGTATACAAACATATGAAACAAATCCAAATGTTTCATCTTTTTAGCTATTTAAGCCAAATGTTTAAAAATGTTACGAAGCAAATCCAATTTTTTTCACCTTTTTAGCAATTTTAGGCAAACATTACAAACGTTACGAAACAAATCCAAGCGTTTCACCTTTATAGCAATTTAAGTCAAACGTTTACAAACATTACGAAACAAATCCAAGCGTTTCACCTTTATAGCAATTTAAACGAACGTTTACAAACGTTACGAAACTAATCCAAACGTTTCTCCTTTCTAGCGATATAAGCCAAACGTTTACAAATATTACGACTCAAATCCAAACGTTTTACCCTTTTAGCGATTTAGGCCAAACGTTTACAAACATTACGAAACAAATCGAAGCGTTTAATTTTTAGCAATTTAAGCCAAACGTTTACAAACGTTACGAAACAAATCCAAGGGTTTCAACTTTTTAGCAATTTAAGCCAAACATTTACAAACGATACGAAACAAATCCAAGCGTTTCACCTTTTTAGAAATTTAAGCCCAACGTTTCACCTTTTTAGTGATTTAATCCAAACGTTTACAAACGTTACGAAACAAAACCAAACGTTTCACCTTTTTAGCGATTTAATCCGAACGTTTACAAACGTTACGAAACAAAACCAAACGTTTCACCTTTTTAGCGATTTTAGCCAAACGTTTACAAACGTTACGAAACAAACTAAAACGTTTCCCCATTTTAGCGATTTAAGCCAAATGTTTAAAACGTTACGAAACACATCCAAACGTTTCACCTTTTTAGCGATTTAAGCCAAACGTTTACAAATGTTATGAAACAAATCCAAACGTTTCACCTTTTTAGCGATTGAATCCAACGTTTACAAACGTTACGAAACAAATCCAAGCGTTTCCACCTTTTTAGCAATTTAAGCCAAACGTTTATAAACATTACGAAACAAATCCAAACGTTTACCCTTTTTTGCGATTTAAGCCAAACATTTACAAACGTTACGAAATAAAACCAAACGTTTAAAATGCTACGAAGCAAATTCAAACGTTACGAAACAAAACCAAACATTTAAAATGTTACGAATCAAATTCAAACGTTTCACATTTTAAGCGATTTATGGCAAACATTTACAAACATTACGAAACAAAACCAAGCCTTTCACCTATTTAACAATTTAAGCCAAACGTTTACAACCGTTACGAAATAAATCCAAGCGTTTCAACTTTTTTGCAATTCAAGCCAAACGTTTATTAACGTTGCGAAAAAAAATCCAAGCGCTTCACCTATTTAGAAATTTAGGCCAAACGTTAACAACCGTTGTGAATCAAATCTAAACATTTCACCTTTTTGGCGATTTAAGCCAAACATATACAAACATATGAAATAAATCCAAATGTTTCATCTTTTTAGCTATTTAAGCCAAATGTTTAAAAATGTTACGAAGCAAATCCAATTTTTTCACCTTTTTAGCAATTTTAGGCAAACATTACAAACGTTACGAAACAAAACCAAGCGTTTCACCTTTATAGCAATTTAAGTCAAACGTTTACAAACGTTACGAAACAAATCCAAGCGTTTCACCATTATAGAAATTTAAACGAACGTTTACAAACGTTACGAAACAAATCCAAACGTTTCTCCTTTTTTGCGATATAAGCCAAACGTTTACGAATATTACGACTCAAATCCAAACGTTTCACCTTTTTAGCGATTTAGGCCAAACATTTACAAACATTACAAAATAAATCCAAGCGTTTAACTTTTTTTAGCAATTTAAGCCAAAGGTTTACAAACGTTACGAAACAAATCCAAGGGTTTCAACTTTTTAGCAATTTAAGCCAAACGTTTACAAACGATACGAAACAAATCCAAGCGTTTCACCTTTTTAGAAATTTAAGCCCAACGTTTCACCTTTTTAGCGATTTAATCCAAACGTTTACAAACGTTACGAAACAACACCAAACGTTTCACCTTTTTAGCGATTTAATCCGAACGTTTACAAACGTTACGAAACAAAACCAAACGTTTCACCTTTTTAGCGATTTTAGCCAAACGTTTACAAACGTTACGAAACAAACTCAAACGTTTCCCCATTTTAGCGATTTAAGCCAAATGTTTAAAACGTTACGAAACATAACCAAACGTTTCACCGTTTTAGCGATTTAAGCCAAACGTTTACAAATGTTACGAAACAATTCCAAACGTTTCACCTTTTTAGTGATTGAATCTAACGTTTACAAACGTTACGAAATAAATCCAATCGTTTCCACCTTTTTAGCAATTTAAGCCAAACGTTTACAAACATTACGAAACAAATCCAAACGTTTCCCCTTTTTAGCGATTTAAGCCAAACCTTTACAAACGTTACGAAACAAAACCAAACGTTTAAAATGTTACGAAGCAAATTCAAACGTTTTACATTTTAAGCGATTTAAGGCAAACATTTACAAACATTACGAAACAAAACCAAGCCTTTCACATATTTAGCAATTTAAGCCAAACGTTTACAACCGTTACGAAATAAATCCAAGCGTTTCAACTTTTTTGCAATTTAAGCCAAACGTTTATTAACGTTACGAAAAAAAAATCCAAGCGTTTCCCCTATTTAGAAATTTAGGCCAAACGTTTACAAGCGTTATGAAACAAATCTAAACATTTCACCTTTTTGGCGATTTAAGCCAAACGTATACAAACATATGAAACAAATCCAAATGTTTCATCTTTTTAGCTATTTAAGCCAAATGTTTAAAAATGTTACGAAGCAAATCCAATTTTTTCACCTTTTTAGCAATTTTAGGCAAACATTACAAACGTTACGAAACAAAACCAAGCGTTTCACCTTTATAGCAATTTAAGTCAAACGTTTACAAACGTTACGAAACAAATCCAAGCGTTTCACCATTATAGCAATTTAAACGAACGTTTACAAACATTACGACACAAATCCAAACGTTTCTCCTTTTTAGCGATATAAGCCAAACGTTTACAAATATTACGACTCAAATCCAAACGTTTCACCTTTTTAGCGATTTAGGCCAAACGTTTACAAACATTACGAAATAAATCCAAGCGTTTAACGTTTTTTAGCAATTTAAGCCAAAGGTTTACAAACGTTATGAAACAAATCCAAGGGTTTAAACTTTTTAGCAATTTAAGCCAAACGTTTACAAACGATACGAAACAAATCCAAGCGTTTCACCTTTTTAGAAATTTAAGCCCAACGTTTCACCTTTTTAGCGATTTAATCCAAACGTTTACAAACGTTACGAAACAAAACCAAACGTTTCACCTTTTTAGCGATTTAATCCGAACGTTTACAAACGTTACGAAACAAAACCAAACGTTTCACCTTTTTAGCGATTTTAGCCAAACGTTTACAAACGTTACAAAACAAACTCAAACGTTTCCCCATTTTAGCGATTTAAGCCAAATGTTTAAAACGTTACGAAACATATCCAAACGTTTCACCTTTTTAGCGATTTAAGCCAAACGTTTACAAATGTTACGAAACAATTCCAAATGTTTCACCTTTTTAGTGATTGAATCTAACGTTTACAAATGTTACGAAATAAATCCAAGCATTTCCACCTTTTTAGCAATTTAAGCCAAACGTTTACAAACATTACGAAACAAATCCAAACGGTTCCCCTTTTTAGCGATTTAAGCCAAACCTTTACAAACGTTACGAAACAAATCCAAACGTTTATAATGTTACGAAGCATATTCAAACGTTTTACATTTTAAGCGAATTAAGGCAAACATTTACAAACATTACGAAACAAAACCAAGCCTTTCACCTATTTAGCAATTTAAGCCAAACGTTTACAACCATTACGAAATAAATCCAAGCGTTTCAACTTTTTTGCAATTTAAGCCAAACGTTTATTAACGTTACGAAAAAAAATCCAAGCGTTTCACCTATTTAGAAGTTTAGGCCAAACGTTTACAAGCGTTATGAAACAAATCTAAACATTTCCCTTTTTTAGCGATTTAAGCCAAACGTATACAAACATATGAAACAAATCCAAATGTTTCATCTTTTTAGCTATTTAAGCCAAATGTTTAAAAATGTTACGAAGCAAATCCAATTTTTTCACCTTTTTAGCAATTTTAGGCAAACATTACAAACGTTACGAAACAAAACCAAGCGTTTCACCTTTATAGCAATTTAAGTCAAACGTTTACAAACGTTACAAAACAAATCCAAGCGTTTCACCATTATAGCAATTTAATCGAACGTTTACAAACGTTACAAAACAAATCCAAACGTTTCTCCTTTTTAGCGATATAAGCCAAACATTTACAAATATTACGACTCAAATCCAAACGTTTCACCTTTTTAGCGATTTAGGCCAAACGTTTACAAACATTACGAAATAAATCCAAGCGTTTAACTTTTTTTAGCAATTTAAGCCAATGGTTTACAAACGTTATGAAACAAATCCAAGGGTTTCAACTTTTTAGCAATTTAAGCCAAACGTTTACAAACGATACGAAACAAATCCAAGCGTTTCACCTTTTTAGAAATTTAAGCCCAACGTTTCACCTTTTTAGCGATTTAATCCAAACGTTTACAAACGATACGAAACAAAACCAAACGTTTCACCTTTTTAGCGATTTAATCTGGACGTTTACAAACGATACGAAACAAAACCAAACATTTCACCTTTTTAGCGATTTTAGCCAAACGTTTACAAACGTTACGAAACAAACTCAAACGTTTCCCCATTTTAGCGATTTAAGCCAAATGTTTAAAACGTTACGAAACATATCCAAACATTTCACCTTTTTAGCGATTTAAGCCAAACGTTTACAAATGTTACGAAACAATTCCAAACGTTTCACCTTTTTAGTGATTGAATCTAACGTTTACAAACGTTACGAAATAAATCCAAGCATTTCCACCTTTTTAGCAATTTAAGCCTAACTTTTACAAACATTACGAAACAAATCCAAACGTTTCCCCTTTTTAGCGATTTAAGCCAAACCTTTACAAACGTTACGAAATAAAACCAAACGTTTAAAATGTTACGAAGCAAATTCAAACGTTTTACATTTTAAGCGATTTAAGGCAAACATTTACAAACATTACGAAACAAAACCAAGCCTTTCACCTATTTAGCATTTTAAGCCAAACGTTTACAACCATTACGAAATAAATCCAAGCGTTTCAACTTTTTTGCAATTTAAGCCAAACGTTTATTAACGTTGCGAAAAAAATCCAAGCGTTTCACCTATTTAGAAATTTAGGCCAAACGTTTACAAGCGTTATGAAACAAATCTAAACATTTCACCTTTTTAGCGATTTAAGCCAAACGTATACAAACATATGAAACAAATCCAAATGTTTCATCTTTTTAGCTATTTAAGCCAAATGTTTAAAAATGTTACGAAGCAAATCCAATTTTTTCACCTTTTTAGCAATTTTAGGCAAACATTACAAACGTTACGTAACAAAACCAAGCGTTTCACCTTTATAGCAATTTAAGTCAAACGTTTACAAACGTTACGAAACAAATCCAAGCGTTTCACCATTATAGCAATTTAAACGAACGTTTACAAACGTTACGAAACAAATCCAAACGTTTCTCCTATTTAGCGATATAAGCCAAACGTTTACAAATATTACGACTCAAATACAAACGTTTCACCTTTTTAGCGATTTAGGCCAAACGTTTACAAACATTACGAAATAAATCCAAGCGTTTAACGTTTTTTAGCAATTTAAGCCAAAGGTTTACAAACGTTATGAAACAAATCCAAGGGTTTCAACTTTTTAGCAATTTAAGCCAAACGTTTACAAACGATACGAAACAAATCCAAGCGTTTCACCTTTTTAGAAATTTAAGCCCAACGTTTCACCTTTTTAGCGATTTAATCCAAACGTTTACAAACGTTACGAAACAAAACCAAACGTTTCACCTTTTTAGCGATTTAATCCGAACGTTTACAAACGTTACGAAACAAAACCAAACGTTTCACCTTTTTAGCGATTTTAGCCAAACGTTTACAAACGTTACAAAATAAATTCAAACGTTTCCCCATTTTAGCGATTTAAGCCAAACGTTTAAAACGTTACGAAACATATCCAAACGTTTCACCTTTTTAGCGATTTAAGCCAAACGTTTACAAATGTTACGAAACAATTCCAAACGTTTCACCTTTTTAGTGATTGAATCTAACGTTTACAAACGTTACGAAATAAATCCAAGCATTTCCACCTTTTTAGCAATTTAAGCCAAACGTTTACAAACATTACGAAACAAATCCAAACGGTTCCCCTTTTTAGCGATTTAAGCCAAACCTTTACAAACGTTACGAAACAAATCCAAACGTTTATAATGTTACGAAGCATATTCAAACGTTTTACATTTTAAGCGAATTAAGGCAAACATTTACAAACATTACGAAACAAAACCAAGCCTTTCACCTATTTAGCAATTTAAGCCAAACGTTTACAACCATTACGAAATAAATCCAAGCGTTTCAACTTTTTTGCAATTTAAGCCAAACGTTTATTAACGTTACGAAAAAAAATCCAAGCGTTTCACCTATTTAGAAGTTTAGGCCAAACGTTTACAAGCGTTATGAAACAAATCTAAACATTTCCCTTTTTTAGCGATTTAAGCCAAACGTATACAAACATATGAAACAAATCCAAATGTTTCATCTTTTTAGCTATTTAAGCCAAATGTTTAAAAATGTTACGAAGCAAATCCAATTTTTTCACCTTTTTAGCAATTTTAGGCAAACATTACAAACGTTACGAAACAAAACCAAGCGTTTCACCTTTATAGCAATTTAAGTCAAACGTTTACAAACGTTACAAAACAAATCCAAGCGTTTCACCATTATAGCAATTTAATCGAACGTTTACAAACGTTACAAAACAAATCCAAACGTTTCTCCTTTTTAGCGATATAAGCCAAACGTTTACAAATATTACGACTCAAATCCAAACGTTTCACCTTTTTAGCGATTTAGGCCAAACGTTTACAAACATTACGAAATAAATCCAAGCGTTTAACTTTTTTTAGCAATTTAAGCCAATGGTTTACAAACGTTATGAAACAAATCCAAGGGTTTCAACTTTTTAGCAATTTAAGCCAAACGTTTACAAACGATACGAAACAAATCCAAGCGTTTCACCTTTTTAGAAATTTAAGCCCAACGTTTCACCTTTTTAGCGATTTAATCCAAACGTTTACAAACGATACGAAACAAAACCAAACGTTTCACCTTTTTAGCGATTTAATCTGGACGTTTACAAACGATACGAAACAAAACCAAACATTTCACCTTTTTAGCGATTTTAGCCAAACGTTTACAAACGTTACGAAACAAACTCAAACGTTTCCCCATTTTAGCGATTTAAGCCAAATGTTTAAAACGTTACGAAACATATCCAAACATTTCACCTTTTTAGCGATTTAAGCCAAACGTTTACAAATGTTACGAAACAATTCCAAACGTTTCACCTTTTTAGTGATTGAATCTAACGTTTACAAACGTTACGAAATAAATCCAAGCATTTCCACCTTTTTAGCAATTTAAGCCTAACTTTTACAAACATTACGAAACAAATCCAAACGTTTCCCCTTATTAGCGATTTAAGCCAAACCTTTACAAACGTTACGAAATAAAACCAAACGTTTAAAATGTTACGAAGCAAATTCAAACGTTTTACATTTTAAGCGATTTAAGGCAAACATTTACAAACATTACGAAACAAAACCAAGCCTTTCACCTATTTAGCAATTTAAGCCAAACGTTTACAACCATTACGAAATAAATCCAAGCGTTTCAACTTTTTTGCAATTTAAGCCAAACGTTTATTAACGTTGCGAAAAAAAATCCAAGCGTTTCACCTATTTAGAAATTTAGGCCAAACGTTTACAAGCGTTATGAAACAAATCTAAACATTTCACCTTTTTAGCGATTTAAGCCAAACGTATACAAACATATGAAACAAATCCAAATGTTTCATCTTTTTAGCTATTTAAGCCAAATGTTTAAAAATGTTACGAAGCAAATCCAATTTTTTGACCTTTTTAGCAATTTTAGGCAAACATTACAAACGTTACGAAACAAAACCAAGCGTTTCACCTTTATAGCAATTTAAGTCAAACGTTTACAAACGTTACGAAACAAATCCAAGCGTTTCACCATTATAGCAATTTAAACGAACGTTTACAAACGTTACGAAACAAATCCAAACGTTTCTCCTATTTAGCGATATAAGCCAAACGTTTACAAATATTACGACTCAAATCCAAACGTTTCACCTTTTTAGCGATTTAGGCCAAACGTTTACAAACATTACGAAATAAATCCAAGCGTTTAACGTTTTTTAGCAATTTAAGCCAAAGGTTTACAAACGTTATGAAACAAATCCAAGGGTTTCAACTTTTTAGCAATTTAAGCCAAACGTTTACAAACGATACGAAACAAATCCAAGCGTTTCACCTTTTTAGAAATTTAAGCCCAACGTTTCACCTTTTTAGCGATTTAATCCAAACGTTTACAAACGTTACGAAACAAAACCAAACGTTTCACCTTTTTAGCGATTTAATCCGAACGTTTACAAACGTTACGAAACAAAACCAAACGTTTCACCTTTTTAGCGATTTTAGCCAAACGTTTACAAACGTTACAAAACAAACTCAAACGTTTCCCCATTTTAGCGATTTAAGCCAAATGTTTAAAACGTTACGAAACATATCCAAACGTTTCACCTTTTTAGCGATTTAAGCCAAACGTTTACAAATGTTACGAAACAATTCCAAACGTTTCACCTTTTTAGTGATTGAATCTAACGTTTACAAACGTTACGAAATAAATCCAAGCATTTCCACCTTTTTAGCAATTTAAGCCAAACGTTTACAAACATTACGAAATAAATCCAAACGGTTCCCCTTTTTAGCGATTTAAGCCAAACCTTTACAAACGTTACGAAACAAATCCAAACGTTTATAATGTTACGAAGCATATTCAAACGTTTTACATTTTAAGCGAATTAAGGCAAACATTTACAAACATTACGAAACAAAACCAAGCTTTTCACCTATTTAGCAATTTAAGCCAAACGTTTACAACCATTACGAAATAAATCCAAGCGTTTCAACTTTTTTGCAATTTAAGCCAAACGTTTATTAACGTTACGAAAAAAAATCCAAGCGTTTCACCTATTTAGAAGTTTAGGCCAAACGTTTACAAGCGTTATGAAACAAATCTAAACATTTCCCTTTTTTAGCGATTTAAGCCAAACGTATACAAACATATGAAACAAATCCAAATGTTTCATCTTTTTAGCTATTTAAGCCAAATGTTTAAAAATGTTACGAAGCAAATCCAATTTTTTGACCTTTTTAGCAATTTTAGGCAAACATTACAAACGTTACGAAACAAAACCAAGCGTTTCACCTTTATAGCAATTTAAGTCAAACGTTTACAAACGTTACGAAACAAATCCAAGCGTTTCACCATTATAGCAATTTAAACGAACGTTTACAAACGTTACGAAACAAATCCAAACGTTTCTCCTATTTAGCGATATAAGCCAAACGTTTACAAATATTACGACTCAAATCCAAACGTTTCACCTTTTTAGCGATTTAGGCCAAACGTTTACAAACATTACGAAATAAATCCAAGCGTTTAACGTTTTTTAGCAATTTAAGCCAAAGGTTTACAAACGTTATGAAACAAATCCAAGGGTTTCAACTTTTTAGCAATTTAAGCCAAACGTTTACAAACGATACGAAACAAATCCAAGCGTTTCACCTTTTTAGAAATTTAAGCCCAACGTTTCACCTTTTTAGCGATTTAATCCAAACGTTTACAAACGTTACGAAACAAAACCAAACGTTTCACCTTTTTAGCGATTTAATCCGAACGTTTACAAACGTTACGAAACAAAACCAAACGTTTCACCTTTTTAGCGATTTTTGCCAAACGTTTACAAACGTTACAAAACAAACTCAAACGTTTCCCCATTTTAGCGATTTAAGCCAAATGTTTAAAACGTTACGAAACATATCCAAACGTTTCACCTTTTTAGCGATTTAAGCCAAACGTTTACAAATGTTACGAAACAATTCCAAACGTTTCACCTTTTTAGTGATTGAATCTAACGTTTACAAACGTTACGAAATAAATCCAAGCATTTCCACCTTTTTAGCAATTTAAGCCAAACGTTTACAAACATTACGAAATAAATCCAAACGGTTCCCCTTTTTAGCGATTTAAGCCAAACCTTTACAAACGTTACGAAACAAATCCAAACGTTTATAATGTTACGAAGCATATTCAAACGTTTTACATTTTAAGCGAATTAAGGCAAACATTTACAAACATTACGAAACAAAACCAAGCTTTTCACCTATTTAGCAATTTAAGCCAAACGTTTACAACCATTACGAAATAAATCCAAGCGTTTCAACTTTTTTGCAATTTAAGCCAAACGTTTATTAACGTTACGAAAAAAAATCCAAGCGTTTCACCTATTTAGAAGTTTAGGCCAAACGTTTACAAGCGTTATGAAACAAATCTAAACATTTCCCTTTTTTAGCGATTTAAGCCAAACGTATACAAACATATGAAACAAATCCAAATGTTTCATCTTTTTAGCTATTTAAGCCAAATGTTTAAAAATGTTACGAAGCAAATCCAATTTTTTTCACCTTTTTAGCAATTTTAGGCAAACATTACAAACGTTACGAAACAAAACCAAGCGTTTCACCTTTATAGCAATTTAAGTCAAACGTTTACAAACGTTACAAAACAAATCCAAGCGTTTCACCATTATAGCAATTTAATCGAACGTTTACAAACGTTACAAAACAAATCCAAACGTTTCTCCTTTTTAGCGATATAAGCCAAACGTTTACAAATATTACGACTCAAATCCAAACGTTTCACCTTTTTAGCGATTTAGGCCAAACGTTTACAAACATTACGAAATAAATCCAAGCGTTTAACTTTTTTTAGCAATTTAAGCCAATGGTTTACAAACGTTATGAAACAAATCCAAGGGTTTCAACTTTTTAGCAATTTAAGCCAAACGTTTACAAACGATACGAAACAAATCCAAGCGTTTCACCTTTTTAGAAATTTAAGCCCAACGTTTCACCTTTTTAGCGATTTAATCCAAACGTTTACAAACGATACGAAACAAAACCAAACGTTTCACCTTTTTAGCGATTTAATCTGAACGTTTACAAACGATACGAAACAAAACCAAACATTTCACCTTTTTAGCGATTTTAGCCAAACGTTTACAAACGTTACGAAACAAACTCAAACGTTTCCCCATTTTAGCGATTTAAGCCAAATGTTTAAAACGTTACGAAACATATCCAAACATTTCACCTTTTTAGCGATTTAAGCCAAACGTTTACAAATGTTACGAAACAATTCCAAACGTTTCACCTTTTTAGTGATTGAATCTAACGTTTACAAACGTTACGAAATAAATCCAAGCATTTCCACCTTTTTAGCAATTTAAGCCTAACTTTTACAAACATTACGAAACAAATCCAAACGTTTCCCCTTTTTAGCGATTTAAGCCAAACCTTTACAAAAGTTACGAAATAAAACCAAACGTTTAAAATGTTACGAAGCAAATTCAAACGTTTTACATTTTAAGCGATTTAAGGCAAACATTTACAAACATTACGAAACAAAACCAAGCCTTTCACCTATTTAGCAATTTAAGCCAAACGTTTACAACCATTACGAAATAAATCCAAGCGTTTCAACTTTTTTGCAATTTAAGCCAAACGTTTATTAACGTTGCGAAAAAAAATCCAAGCGTTTCACCTATTTAGAAATTTAGGCCAAACGTTTACAAGCGTTATGAAACAAATCTAAACATTTCACCTTTTTAGCGATTTAAGCCAAACGTATACAAACATATGAAACAAATCCAAATGTTTCATCTTTTTAGCTATTTAAGCCAAATGTTTAAAAATGTTACGAAGCAAATCCAATTTTTTCACCTTTTTAGCAATTTTAGGCAAACATTACAAACGTTACGAAACAAAACCAAGCGTTTCACCTTTATAGCAATTTAAGTCAAACGTTTACAAACGTTACGAAACAAATCCAAGCGTTTCACCATTATAGCAATTTAAACGAACGTTTACAAACGTTACGAAACAAATCCAAACGTTTCTCCTATTTAGCGATAATAAGCCAAACGTTTACAAATATTACGACTCAAATCCAAACGTTTCACCTTTTTAGCGATTTAGGCCAAACGTTTACAAACATTACGAAATAAATCCAAGCGTTTAACTTTTTTTAGCAATTTAAGCCAAAGGTTTACAAACGTTATGAAACAAATCCAAGGGTTTCAACTTTTTAGCAATTTAAGCCAAACGTTTACAAACGATACGAAACAAATCGAAGCGTTTCACCTTTTTAGAAATTTAAGCCCAACGTTTCACCTTTTTAGCGATTTAATCCAAACGTTTACAAACGTTACGAAACAACACCAAACGTTTCACCTTTTTAGCGATTTAATCCGAACGTTTACAAACGTTACGAAACAAAACCAAACGTTTCACCTTTTTAGCGATTTTAGCCAAACGTTTACAAACGTTACCAAACAAACTCAAACGTTTCCCCATTTTAGCGATTTAAGCCAAATGTTTAAAACGTTACGAAACATATCCAAACGTTTCACCTTTTTAGCGATTTAAGCCAAACGTTTACAAATGTTACGAAACAATTCCAAACGTTTCACCTTTTTAGTGATTGAATCTAACGTTTACAAACGTTACGAAATAAATCCAAGCATTTCCACCTTTTTAGCAATTTAAGCCAAACGTTTACAAACATTACGAAACAAATCCAAACGGTTCCCCTTTTTAGCGATTTAAGCCAAACCTTTACAAACGTTACGAAACAAAACCAAACGTTTATAATGTTACGAAGCATATTCAAACGTTTTACATTTTAAGCGAATTAAGGCAAACATTTACAAACATTACGAAACAAAACCAAGCCTTTCACCTATTTAGCAATTTAAGCCAAACGTTTACAACCATTACGAAATAAATCCAAGCGTTTCAACTTTTTTGCAATTTAAGCCAAACGTTTATTAACGTTACGAAAAAAAATCCAAGCGTTTCACCTATTTAGAAGTTTAGGCCAAACGTTTACAAGCGTTATGAAACAAATCTAAACATTTCCCTTTTTTAGCGATTTAAGCCAAACGTATACAAACATATGAAACAAATCCAAATGTTTCATCTTTTTAGCTATTTAAGCCAAATGTTTAAAAATGTTACGAAGCAAATCCAATTTTTTCACCTTTTTAGCAATTTTAGGCAAACATTACAAACGTTACGAAACAAAACCAAGCGTTTCACCTTTATAGCAATTTAAGTCAAACGTTTACAAACGTTACAAAACAAATCCAAGCGTTTCACCATTATAGCAATTTAATCGAACGTTTACAAACGTTACAAAACAAATCCAAACGTTTCTCCTTTTTAGCGATATAAGCCAAACGTTTACAAATATTACGACTCAAATCCAAACGTTTCACCTTTTTAGCGATTTAGGCCAAACGTTTACAAACATTACGAAATAAATCCAAGCGTTTAACTTTTTTTAGCAATTTAAGCCAATGGTTTACAAACGTTATGAAACAAATCCAAGGGTTTCAACTTTTTAGCAATTTAAGCCAAACGTTTACAAACGATACGAAACAAATCCAAGCGTTTCACCTTTTTAGAAATTTAAGCCCAACGTTTCACCTTTTTAGCGATTTAATCCAAACGTTTACAAACGATACGAAACAAAACCAAACGTTTCACCTTTTTAGCGATTTAATTTGAACGTTTACAAACGATACGAAACAAAACCAAACATTTCACCTTTTTAGCGATTTTAGCCAAACGTTTACAAACATTACGAAACAAACTCAAACGTTTCCCCATTTTAGCGATTTAAGCCAAATGTTTAAAACGTTACGAAACATATCCAAACATTTCACCTTTTTAGCGATTTAAGCCAAACGTTTACAAATGTTACGAAACAATTCCAAACGTTTCACCTTTTTAGTGATTGAATCTAACGTTTACAAACGTTACGAAATAAATCCAAGCATTTCCACCTTTTTAGCAATTTAAGCCTAACTTTTACAAACATTACGAAACAAATCCAAACGTTTCCCCTTTTTAGCGATTTAAGCCAAACCTTTACAAACGTTACGAAATAAAACCAAACGTTTAAAATGTTACGAAGCAAATTCAAACGTTTTACATTTTAAGCGATTTAAGGCAAACATTTACAAACATTACGAAACAAAACCAAGCCTTTCACCTATTTAGCATTTTAAGCCAAACGTTTACAACCATTACGAAATAAATCCAAGCGTTTCAACTTTTTTGCAATTTAAGCCAAACGTTTATTAACGTTGCGAAAAAAATCCAAGCGTTTCACCTATTTAGAAATTTAGGCCAAACGTTTACAAGCGTTATGAAACAAATCTAAACATTTCACCTTTTTAGCGATTTAAGCCAAACGTATACAAACATATGAAACAAATCCAAATGTTTCATCTTTTTAGCTATTTAAGCCAAATGTTTAAAAATGTTACGAAGCAAATCCAATTTTTTCACCTTTTTAGCAATTTTAGGCAAACATTACAAACGTTACGAAACAAAACCAAGCGTTTCACCTTTATAGCAATTTAAGTCAAACGTTTACAAACGTTACGAAACAAATCCAAGCGTTTCACCATTATAGCAATTTAAACGAACGTTTACAAACGTTACGAAACAAATCCAAACGTTTCTCCTATTTAGCGATATAAGCCAAACGTTTACAAATATTACGACTCAAATCCAAACGTTTCACCTTTTTAGCGATTTAGGCCAAACGTTTACAAACATTACGAAATAAATCCAAGCGTTTAACTTTTTTTAGCAATTTAAGCCAAAGGTTTACAAACGGTATGAAACAAATCCAAGGGTTTCAACTTTTAAGCAATTTAAGCCAAACGTTTACAAACGATACGAAACAAATCGAAGCGTTTCACCTTTTTAGAAATTTAAGCCCAACGTTTCACCTTTTTAGCGATTTAATCCAAACGTTTACAAACGTTACGAAACAACACCAAACGTTTCACCTTTTTAGCGATTTAATCCGAACGTTTACAAACGTTACGAAACAAAACCAAACGTTTCACCTTTTTAGCGATTTTAGCCAAACGTTTACAAACGTTACGAAACAAACTCAAACGTTTCCCCATTTTAGCGATTTAAGCCAAATGTTTAAAACGTTACGAAACATATCCAAACGTTTCACCTTTTTGCGATTTAAGCCAAACGTTTACAAATGTTACGAAACAATTCCAAACGTTTCACCTTTTTAGTGATTGAATCTAACGTTTACAAACGTTACGAAATAAATCCAAGTGTTTCCACCTTTTTAGCAATTTAAGCCAAACGTTTACAAACATTACGAAACAAATCCAAACGGTTCCCCTTTTTAGCGATTTAAGCCAAACCTTTACAAACGTTACGAAACAAATCCAAACGTTTAAAATGTTACGAAGCAAATTCAAACGTTTTACATTTTAAGCAATTTAAGGCAAACATTTACAAACATTACGAAACAAAACCAAGCCTTTCACCTATTTAGCAATTTAAGCCAAACGTTTACAACCGTTACGAAATAAATCCAAGCATTTCAACTTTTTTGCAATTTAAGCCAAACGTTTATTAACGTTACGAAAAAAAATCCAAGCGTTTCACCTATTTAGAAATTTAGGCCAAACGTTTACAAGCGTTATGAAACAAATCTAAACATTTCACCTTTTTAGCGATTTAAGCCAAACGTATACAAACATATGAAACAAATCCAAATGTTTCATCTTTTTAGCTATTTATGCCAAATGTTTAAAAATGTTACGAAGCAAATCCAATTTTTTCACCTTTTTAGCAATTTTAGGCATACATTACAAACGTTACGAAACAAATCCAAGCGTTTCACCTTTATAGCAATTTAAGTCAAACGTTTACAAACGTTATGAAACAAATCCAAGCGTTTCACCATTATAGCAATTTAAACGAACGTTTACAAACGTTACGAAACAAATCCAAACGTTTCTACTTTTTAGCGATATAAGCCAAACGTTTACAAATATTACGACTCAAATCTAAACATTTCACCTTTTTAGCGATTTAGGCTAAACGTTTACAAACATTACGAAACAAATCCAAGCGTTTGACTTTTTTTAGCAATTTAAGCCAAACGTTTACAAACATTACGAAACAAATCCAAGGGTTTCAACTTTTTAGCAATTTAAGACAAACGTTTACAAACGATACGAAACAAATCCAAGCGTTTCACCATTTTAGAAATTTAAGCCCAACGTTTCACCTTTTTAGTGATTTAATCCAAACGTTTACAAACGTTGAGAAACAAAACCACATGTTTCCCCTTTTTATCGATTTAATCCGAACGTTTACAAACGTTACGAAACAAAACCAAACGTTTCACCTTTTTAGCGATTTTAGCCAAACATTTACAAACGTTACGAAACAAACTCAAACGTTTCCTCATTTTAGCAATTTAAGCCAAATGTTTAAAACGTTACGAAAGATATCCAAACGTTTCACCTTTTTAGCGATTTAAGCCAAACGTTTACAAATGTTACGAAACAAATCCAAACATTTCCCCTTTTTAGCGATTGAATCCAACGTTTACAAACGTTACGAAACAAATCCAAGCGTTTCCACCTTTTTAGCAATTTAAGCTAAACGTTTACAAACATTACGAAACAAATCCAAACGTTTCCCCTTTTTAGCGATGTAAGCCAAACGTTTACAAACGTTACGAAACAAAACCAAACGTTTAAAATGTTACGAAGCAAATTCAAATGTTTCACATTTTAGCGATTTAAGGCAAACATTTACAAACATTACGAAACAAAACCAAGCCTTTCATCTTTTTAGCAATTTAAGCCAAACGTTACAAACGTTACGAAACAAATCCAAGCGTTTCACCTTTATAGCAATTTAAGCCAAACAATTACAATCGTTACGAAACAAATCCAAACGTTTCCCCTTTTTAGCGATTTACAAACGTTACAATACAAATCCAAACGTTTCCCCTTTTTAGCGATTTAGGAAAAACGTTTACAAACATTACGAAACAAATACAAATGTTTCCCTTTTTTAGCGATTTAAGCCAATCGTTTACAAATATTACGAAACAAAACCAAATATTTACAAACGTTACGAAACAAAACCAAGCATTTCACCTTATTAGCAATTTACGCCAAACGTTACGAAACAAATCCAAGCGTTTCTACTTTTAGCAATATAAGGCAAATGTTACGAAACAAATCCAACCGTTTCACCTTTTTAGCAATTGAAGCCAAACGTTTACAAACGTTACGAAACAAGTCCAAACGTTTCCCGTTTTTAGCTATTTAAGCAAAATGTTTACAAACGTTATGAAACAAATGCAAATGTTTCACCTTTTAGCAATTTACTCCTAACGTTTACAAACATTACGAAACAAATCCAGGCGTTTTATCTTTTTAGCAATTTAAGCCAAACGTTTACAAACATTACGAAACAAATCCAAACGTTTCACCTTTTTAGTGATTGAAGCCAAATGTTTACAAATGTTACGAAACAAATCCAAACGTTTCGAAACAAATCCAATCGTTTAAAACGTTACGAATCAAATTCAAACGTTTCACCTTATTAGCGATTTATTTGTTACGAAACAAAGCCAAACATTTACAAACGTTACGAAACAAATCCAAGCGTTTCAACTTTATTGCAATTTAAGCCAAACGATCACAAACATTACGAAACAAAACCAAACATTTCATCTTTTTAGCGATTTAAGCGAAACATTTAAAAACGTTACGAAACAAATCCAAGCATTTCACCTTTTTAGCTATTTAAGCCAAACGTTTACTAACGGTACGTAACACAATCAAACGTTTCCCATATTTAGAGATTTAAGCCAAATGTTTACAAACGCTACAAAACAAATCCAAACGTTTCACCTTTTTAGCGATTGAACCAAAACATTTACAAACATCATGAAACAAAACCAAACGTATAAAACATTACGAAGCAAACGTTACGAAACAAATCGAAATGTTTACAAACATTACGAAATAAAACCAAGCGTTTTACCTTTTTAGCGATTTAAGCAAAACGTTTACAAGCGTTATGAAACAAAACCAAACGTTTCACCTTTATAGTGATTTAAGCCAAACGTTTACAAACATTATGAAAAAAAAAACCAAACATTTAAAACGTTATGAAACAAACGTTTACAAATGTTACAAAAAAAACCAAACGTCTCACCTTTTTAAGGATTTATGCCAAACGTCTACAAATGTTACGAAACAAATCCAAACATGTCACCTTTTTAGCAATTTAAGCCAAACGTTTACAAATGTTACGAAACTAATCCAAACATTTTATCTTTTTAGCAATTTAAGGCAAGCGTTTACAAAAGATAAGAAACAATACAAACGTTCCACATTTTTAGCGATTTAACCCGAACGTTTACAGACGCTACAAAACAAAACCAAACGTTTAAAACGTTACGAAACAAATCCAAACGTTTCACCTTTTTAGCAATTTAAGCCAAATGTTTACAAACGTTACAAAACAAATCCAAGCGTTTCACCTTTTTAGCAATTTAATCCAAACGTTTACAAATGTTAAGAAAGAAATCCAAGTGTTTCACCTTCTTAGCAATTAAGCAAAACGTTTACGAACGTTACGAAATTTCAAACGTTTCACGTTTTTAGCGATTTAAGCAAAACGTATACAAAAGTTACAAAACAAATCCAAACATTTCACCTTTTTAGCGATTTATGTCAAACGTTTACAAACGTTATGAAACAAACCCAAACGTTTCCCCATTTTAGCGATTTAAGCCAAACGTTTAAAACGTTACAAAACAAATCTAAACGTTTCCCCTTTTTAGCGATTTATGCCAAACATTTACAAACGTTGCGAAACAAAACTATGCGTTTTACCTTTTTCGCTATTTAAGCCAAACATTTACAAATGTTACGAAACGAATCCAAGCGTTTCACCTTTTTAGCAATTTAAGCCAAACGTTTACAAACGTTTCGAATCAAACCCAAACCTTTCCCCTTTTTAGCGATTTAAGCCAAACGTTTACAAAGGTTACGAAACAAATCCAAATGTTTCCCCTTTTTAGCGATTTAAGCCAAACATTTACAAATGTTACGATACAAAAACAAACGTTTTCCCTTTTTAGCGATTTAAGACAAACATTTACAAACGTCACGAAACAAAACCAAACGTTTAAAACGTTACGAAATAAATCCAAACGTTTCACATTTTTAGCGATTTAAGCCAAATCCTTACAAACGTTACGAAACAATATCAAGCGTTTCACTTTTTAGCAATTTAAGCCAATCGTTTAAGCCAATCGTTTACAAACGTTATGAAACAAATCAAAGCGTCTCACCTTTTTAGCAATTTAAGCCAAACTTTTACAAACGTTCCGAAACAAATTCAAGCGTTTCACCTTTTTAGTAATTTATGCCAAACGTTTACAAACGTTATGAAACAACTCCAAGCGTTTCACCTTTTTAGCAATATAAGCTTCACATTTACAAACTTTACGAAACAAATCTAAAAATATCACCTTTTTAGCGATTTAAGCCGAACGTTTATAAACGTTACGAAACAAAACAAAACATTTCACCTTTTATGCAATTTAAGCCTAACGTTTACAAACGTTTCGAAACAAATCTAAACGTTTTCCCATTTTAGCGATTTAAACCAAATGTTTAAAACGTTACGAAACAAATCCAAACGTTTTCCCATTTTAGCGATTTAAGCCAAACGTTTAAAACGTTACTAAACAAATCCAAACATTTCACCTTTTTAGCGATTTATGCCAAACCTTTACAAATGTTACGAAACAAATCCAAACATTTCACCTTTTTAGCGATTGAAGCCAAATTACAAAAGTTACGAAACAAATCCAAATGTTTCACCTTTTTAGCAATTTAAGCCAAACGTTTACAAATGTTGCGAAACAAAACCAAACATTTCAGCTTTTTAGCAATTTATGCCACTACGTTTACTAACGGTACGGAACACAACCAAACGTTTCCCATTTTTAGAGATTTAAGCCAAATGTTTACAAACGCTACGAAACAAATCCAAACGTTTCACCTTTTTAGCAATTGAACCCAAACGTTTACAAACATCATGAAACAAAACCAAACGTATAAAACATTACGAAACAAATTGAAACGTTTACAAACTTTACGAAATAAAACCAAGCGTTTCACCTTTTTAGCGATTTAAGCCAAACGTTTACAAAAGTTAGGACACAAAACCAAACATTTCACCTTTTTAGCGATTTAAGCCAAACGTTTACAAACATTATGAAAAAAAACCAAACGTTTAAAACGTTATGAAACAAACATTAACAAATGTTACGAAAAAAAACAAACGTCTCACCTTTTTAAGGATTTATGCCAAACGTCTACAAATGTTACGAAACAAATCCAAATGTGTCACCTTTTTAGCAATTTAAGCCAAACGTTTACAAACGTTACGAAACAAATCCAAACGTTTACAAAAGATACGAAATAATACAAACGTTTCACATTTTTAGCGATTTAACCCGAACGTTTACAGACGCAACAAAACAAAACCAAACGTTTAAAACGTTACGAAACAAATCCAAATGTTTCACCTTTTTAGCAATTTAAGCCAAACGTTTACAAACGTTACAAAACAAATCCAAGCGTTTCGCCGTTTTAGCAATTTAATCCAAACGTTTACAAATGTTAAGAAAGAAATCCAAGTGTTTCACCTTTTTAGCAATTTAAGCCAAACGTTACGAACGTTACGAAATTTCAAACGGTTCACGTTTTTAGCGATTTAAGCCAAACGTATAGAAACGTTACGAAACAAATCCAAACATTTCACCTTTTTAGCGATTAATGCCAAACGTTTACAAACGTTATGAAACAAATCCAAACGTTTTCCCATTTTCGCGATTTAAGTCAAACGTTTAAAACGTTACAAAACAAATCTAAACGTTTCCCCTTTTTAGCGATTTAAGCCAAATCTTTACAAACGTTACGAAAAAACACTAAGCGTTTTACCTTTTTAGCTATTTAAGCCAAGCATTTACAAACGTTACGAAACAAATCCAAGCGTTTCACTTTTTTAGCAATTTAAGCAGAACGTTTACAAACGTTTCGAATCAAATCCAAACCTTTCCCCTTTTTAGCGATTTAAGCCAAACGTTTTACAAAGGTTACGAAACAAATCCAAACGTTTCCCCTTTTTAGCGATTTAAGCCAAACATTTACAAACGTTACGATACAAAACCAAACGTTTTCCCTTTTAAGCGATTTAAGACAAACGTTTACAAACGTTACGAAACAAAACCAATTGTTTAAAACGTTACGAAATAAATCCAAACGTTTCACATTTTTAGCGATTTAAGCCAAACCCTTACAAATGTTACGAAACAATATCAAGCGTTTCATTTTTTAGCAATTTAAGCCAATCGTTTACAAACGTTGCGAAACAAATCAAAGCGTCTCACCTTTTTAGCAATTTAAGCCAAACTTTTACAAATGTTCCGAAACAAATTCAAGCGTTTCACCTTTTTAGTAATTTAAGCCAAACGTTTACAAACGTTACGAAACAAAACCAAACGTTTCACCTTTTTAGCGATATTAGCCAAACGTTTACAAACGTTATGAAACAAACTCAAACGTTTCCCCATTTTAGCGATTTAATCCAAATGTTTAAAACGTTACGAAACATATCCAAACGTTTCACCTTTTTGCGATTTAAGCCAAACGTTTACAAATGTTACGAAACAATTCCAAACGTTTCCCCTTTTTAGTGATTGAATCTAACGTTTACAAACGTTACGAAATAAATCCAATCGTTTCCACCTTTTTAGCAATTTAAGCCAAACGTTTACAAACATTACGAAACAAATCCAAACGTTTCCCCTTTTTAGCGATTTAATCCAAACCTTTACAAACGTTACGAAACAAAACCAAACGTTTAAAATGTTACGAAGCAAATTCAAACGTTTTACATTTTAAGCGATTTAAGGCAAACATTTACAAACATTACGAAACAAAACCAAGCCTTTCACCTATTTAGCAATTTAAGCCAAACGTTTACAACCGTTACGAAATAAATCCAAGCGTTTCAACTTTTTTGCAATTTAAGCCAAACGTTTATTAACGTTACGAAAAAAATCCAAGCGTTTCACCTATTTAGAAATTTAGGCCAAACGTTTACAAGCATTATGAAACAAATCTAAACATTTCACCTTTTTAGCGATTTAAGCCAAACATATACAAACATATGAAACAAATCCAAATGTTTCATCTTTTTTGCTATTTATGCCAAATGTTTAAAAATGTTACGAAGCAAATCCAATTTTTTCACCTTTTTAGCAATTTTAGGCAAACATTACAAACGCTACGAAACAAATCCAAGCGTTTCACCTTTATAGCAATTTAAGTCAAACGTTTACAAACGTTACGAAACAAATCCAAGCGTTTCACCATTATAGCAATTTAAACGAACGTTTACAAACGTTACGAAACAAATCCAAACGTTTCTACTTTTTAGCGATATAAGCCAAACGTTTACAAATATTACGACTCAAATCTGAACGTTTCACCTTTTTAGCGATTTAGGCCAAACGTTTACAAACATTACGAAATAAATCCAAGCGTTTAACTTTTTTTAGCAATTTAAGCCAAAGGTTTACAAACGTTATGAAACAAATCCAAGGGTTTCAACTTTTTAGCAATTTAAGCCAAACGTTTACAAACGATACGAAACAAATCCAAGCGTTTCACCTTTTTAGAAATTTAAGCCCAACGTTTCACCTTTTTAGCGATTTAATCCAAACGTTTACAAACGTTACGAAACAAAACCAAACGTTTCACCTTTTTAGCGATTTAATTCGAACGTTTACAAACGTTACGAAACAAAACCAAATGTTTCACCTTTTTAGCGATTTTAGCCAAACGTTTACAAACGTTACGAAACAAACTCAAACGTTTCCCCATTTTAGCGATTTAAGCCAAATGTTTAAAACGTTACGAAACATATCCAAACGTTTCACCTTTTTAGCGATTTAAGCCAAACGTTTACAAATGTTACGAAACAATTCCAAACGTTTCACCTTTTTAGTGATTGAATCTAACGTTTACAAACGTTACGAAATAAATCCAAGTGTTTCCACCTTTTTAGCAATTTAAGCCAAACGTTTACAAACATTACGAAACAAATCCAAACGGTTCCCCTTTTTAGCGATTTAAGCCAAACCTTTACAAACGTTACGAAACAAATCCAAACGTTTAAAATGTTACGAAGCAAATTCAAACGTTTTACATTTTAAGCAATTTAAGGCAAACATTTACAAACATTACGAAACAAAACCAAGCCTTTCACCTATTTAGCAATTTAAGCCAAACGTTTACAACCGTTACGAAATAAATCCAAGCGTTTCAACTTTTTTGCAATTTAAGCCAAACGTTTATTAACGTTACGAAAAAAATCCAAGCGTTTCACCTATTTAGAAATTTAGGCCAAACGTTTACAAGCATTATGAAACAAATCTAAACATTTCACCTTTTTAGCGATTTAAGCCAAACATATACAAACATATGAAACAAATCCAAATGTTTCATCTTTTTTGCTATTTATGCCAAATGTTTAAAAATGTTACGAAGCAAATCCAATTTTTTCACCTTTTTAGCAATTTTAGGCAAACATTACAAACGCTACGAAACAAATCCAAGCGTTTCACCTTTATAGCAATTTAAGTCAAACGTTTACAAACGTTACGAAACAAATCCAAGCGTTTCACCATTATAGCAATTTAAACGAACGTTTACAAACGTTACGAAACAAATCCAAACGTTTCTACTTTTTAGCGATATAAGCCAAACGTTTACAAATATTACGACTCAAATCTGAACGTTTCACCTTTTTAGCGATTTAGGCCAAACGTTTACAAACATTACGAAATAAATCCAAGCGTTTAACTTTTTTTAGCAATTTAAGCCAAAGGTTTACAAACGTTATGAAACAAATCCAAGGGTTTCAACTTTTTAGCAATTTAAGCCAAACGTTTACAAACGATACGAAACAAATCCAAGCGTTTCACCTTTTTAGAAATTTAAGCCCAACGTTTCACCTTTTTAGCGATTTAATCCAAACGTTTACAAACGTTACGAAACAAAACCAAACGTTTCACCTTTTTAGCGATTTAATTCGAACGTTTACAAACGTTACGAAACAAAACCAAATGTTTCACCTTTTTAGCGATTTTAGCCAAACGTTTACAAACGTTACGAAACAAACTCAAACGTTTCCCCATTTTAGCGATTTAAGCCAAATGTTTAAAACGTTACGAAACATATCCAAACGTTTCACCTTTTTAGCGATTTAAGCCAAACGTTTACAAATGTTACGAAACAATTCCAAACGTTTCACCTTTTTAGTGATTGAATCTAACGTTTACAAACGTTACGAAATAAATCCAAGTGTTTCCACCTTTTTAGCAATTTAAGCCAAACGTTTACAAACATTACGAAACAAATCCAAACGGTTCCCCTTTTTAGCGATTTAAGCCAAACCTTTACAAACGTTACGAAACAAATCCAAACGTTTAAAATGTTACGAAGCAAATTCAAACGTTTTACATTTTAAGCAATTTAAGGCAAACATTTACAAACATTACGAAACAAAACCAAGCCTTTCACCTATTTAGCAATTTAAGCCAAACGTTTACAACCGTTACGAAATAAATCCAAGCGTTTCAACTTTTTTGCAATTTAAGCCAAACGTTTATTAACGTTGCGAAAAAAAATCCAAGCGTTTCACCTATTTAGAAATTTAGGCCAAACGTTTACAAGCGTTATGAAACAAATCTAAACATTTCACCTTTTTAGCGATTTAAGCCAAACGTATACAAACATATGAAACAAATCCAAATGTTTCATCTTTTTAGCTATTTAAGCCAAATGTTTAAAAATGTTACGAAGCAAATCCAATTTTTTCACCTTTTTAGCAATTTTAGGCAAACATTACAAACGTTACGAAACAAAACCAAGCGTTTCACCTTTATAGCAATTTAAGTCAAACGTTTACAAACGTTACGAAACAAATCCAAGCGTTTCACCATTATAGCAATTTAAACGAACGTTTACAAACGTTACGAAACAAATCCAAACGTTTCTACTTTTTAGCGATATAAGCCAAACGTTTTCAAATATTATAATTCAAATCTAAACGTTTCACCTTTTTAGCGATTTAGGCTAAACGTTTACAAACATTACGAAACAAATCCAAGCGTTTGACTTTTTTTAGCAATTTAAGCCAAACGTTTACAAACATTACGAAACAAATCCAAGAGTTTCAACTTTTTAGCAATTTAAGACAAACGTTTACAAACGATACGAAACAAATCCAAGCGTTTCACCATTTTAGAAATTTAAGCCCAACGTTTCACCTTTTTAGCGATTTAATCCAAACGTTTACAAACTTTACGAAACAAAACCACACGTTTCCCCTTTTTATCGATTTAATCCGAACGTTTACAAACGTTACGAAACAAAACCAAACGTTTCACCTTTTTAGCGATTTTAGCCAAACGTTTACAAACGTTACGAAACAAACTCAAACGTTTCTCCATTTTAGCAATTTAAGCCAAATGTTTAAAACGTTACGAAAGATATCCTAACGTTTCACCTTTTTAGCGATTTAAGCCAAACGTTTACAAATGTTACGAAACAAATCCAAACGTTTCACCTTTTTAGCGATTGAATCCAACGTTTACAAACGTTACGAAACAAATCCAAGCGTTTCCACCTTTTTAGCAATTTAAGCTAAACGTTTACAAACATTACGAAACAAATCCAAACGTTTCCCCTTTTTAGCGATGTAAGCCAAACGTTTACAAACGTTACGAAACAAAACCAAACGTTTAAAATGTTACGAAGCAAATTCAAACGTTTCACATTTTAGCGATTTAAGGCAAACGTTTACAAACATTACGAAACAAAACCAAGCCTTTCATCTTTTTAGCAATTTATGCCAAACGTTACAAACGTTACGAAACAAATCCAAGCGTTTCACCTTTATAGCAATTTAAGCCAAACATTTACAAACGTTACGAAACAAATCCAAACGTTTCCCCTTTTTAGCGATTTACAAACTTTACAATACAAATCCAAACGTTTCCCCTTTTTAGCGATTTAGGAAAAACGTTTACAAACATTACGAAACAAATACAAATGTTTCCCTTTTTTAGCGATTTAAGCCAAACGTTTACAAATATTACGAAACAAAACCAAATATTTACAAACGTTACGAAACAAAACCAAGCATTTCACCTTATTAGCAATTTACGCCAAACGTTACGAAACAAATCCAAGCGTTTCTACTTTTAGCAATATAAGGCAAATGTTACGAAACAAATCCAACCGTTTCACCTTTTTAGCAATTGAAGCCAAACGTTTACAAACGTTACGAAACAAGTCCAAACGTTTCCCGTTTTTAGCTATTTAAGCAAAATGTTTACAAACGTTATGAAACAAATGCAAATGTTTCACCTTTTAGCAATTTACTCCTAACGTTTACAAACATTACGAAACAAATCCAGGCGTTTTATCTTTTTAGCAATTTAAGCCAAACGTTTACAAACATTACGAAACAAATCCAAACGTTTCACCTTTTTAGTGATTGAAGCCAAATGTTTACAAATGTTACGAAACAAATCCAAACGTTTCGAAACAAATCCAATCGTTTAAAACGTTACGAATCAAATTCAAACGTTTCACCTTATTAGCGATTTATTTGTTACGAAACAAAGCCAAACATTTACAAACGTTACGAAACAAATCCAAGCGTTTCAACTTTATTGCAATTTAAGCCAAACGATCACAAACATTACGAAACAAAACCAAACATTTCACCTTTTTAGCGATTTAAGCGAAACATTTAAAAACGTTACGAAACAAATCCAAGCATTTCACCTTTTTAGCTATTTAAGCCAAACGTTTACTAACGGTACGTAACACAATCAAACGTTTCCCATATTTAGAGATTTAAGCCAAATGTTTACAAACGCTACGAAACAAATCCAAACGTTTCACCTTTTTAGCGATTGAACCAAAACATTTACAAACATCATGAAACAAAACCAAACGTATAAAACATTACGAAGCAAACGTTACGAAACAAATCGAAATGTTTACAAACGTTACGAAATAAAACCAAGCGTTTTACCTTTTTAGCTATTTAAGCAAAACGTTTACAAGCGTTATGAAACAAAACCAAACGTTTCACCTTTTTAGCGATTTAAGCCAAACGTTTTCAAACATTATGAAAAAAAAACCAAACATTTAAAACGTTATGAAACAAACGTTTACAAATGTTACAAAAAAAACCAAATGTCTCACCTTTTTAAGGATTTTTGCCAAACGTCTACAAATGTTACGAAACAAATCCAAACATGTCACCTTTTTAGCAATTTAAGCCAAACGTTTACAAATGTTACGAACCAAATCCAAACATTTTATCTTTTTATCAATTTAAGGCAAGCGTTTACAAAAGATAAGAAACAATACAAACGTTCCACATTTTTAGCGATTTAACCCGAACGTTTACAGACGCTACAAAACAAAACCAAACATTTAAAACGTTACGTAACAAATCCAAACGTTTCACCTTTTTAGCAATTTAAGCCAAACGTTTACAAACGTTACAAAACAAATCCAAGCGTTTCACCTTTTTAGCAATTTAATCCAAACGTTTACAAATGTTAAGAAAGAAATCCAAGTGTTTCACCTTCTTAGCAATTAAGCAAAACGTTTACGAACGTTACGAAATTTCAAACGTTTCACGTTTTTAGCGATTTAAGCCAAACGTATACAAAAGTTACAAAACAAATCCAAACATTTCACCTTTTTAGCGATTTATGCCAAACGTTTACAAACGTTATGAAACAAACCCAAACGTTTCCCCATTTTAGCGATTTAAGCCAAACGTTTAAAACGTTACAAAACAAATCTAAACGTGTCCCCTTTTTAGCGATTTATGCCAAACATTTACAAACGTTGCGAAACAAAACTATGCGTTTTACCTTTTTAGCTATTTAAGCCAAACATTTACAAATGTTACGAAACAAATCCAAGCGCTTCACCTTTTTAGCAATTTAAGCCAAACGTTTACAAACGTTTCGAATCAAACCCAAACCTTTCCCCTTTTTAGCGATTTAAGCCAAACGTTTACAAAGGTTACGAAACAAATCCAAATGTTTCCCCTTTTTAGAGATTTAAGCCAAACATTTACAAATGGTATGATACAAAACCAAACGTTTTCCCTTTTTAGCGATTTAAGACAAACATTTACAAACGTCACGAAACAAAACCAAACGTTTAAAACATTACGAAATAAATCCAAACGTTTCACATTTTTAGCGATTTAAGCCAAATCCTTACAAACGTTACGAAACAATATCAAGCGTTTCACTTTTTAGCAATTTAAGCCAATCGTTTAAGCCAATCGTTTACAAACGTTATGAAACAAATCAAAGCGTCTCACCTTTTTAGCAATTTAAGCCAAACTTTTACAAACGTTCCGAAACAAATTCAAGCGTTTCACCTTTTTAGTAATTTAAGCCAAACGTTTACAAACGTTATGAAACAAGTCCAAGCGTTTCACCTTTTTAGCAATATAAGCTTCACATTTACAAACTTTACGAAACAAATCTAAAAATATCACCTTTTTAGCGATTTAAGCCGAACGTTTATAAACGTTACAAAACAAAACAAAACATTTCACCTTTTAAGCAATTTATGCCTAACGTTTACAAACGATTCGAAACAAATCCAAACGTTTTCCCATTTTAGCGATTTAAGCCAAATGTTTAAAACGTTACGAAACAAATCCAAACGTTTTCCCATTTTAGCGTTTTAAGCCAAACGTTTAAAACGTTACGAAACAAATCCAAACATTTCACCTTTTTAGCGATTTATGCCAAACCTTTACAAACGTTACGAAACAAATCCAAACGTTTCACCTTTTTAGCGATTGAAGCCAAATTACAAAAGTTACGAAACAAATCCAAATGTTTGACCTTTTTAGCAATTTAAGACAAACGTTTACAAATGTTGCGAAACAAAACCAAACATTTCAGCTTTTTAGCAATTTATGCCACTACGTTTACTAACGGTACGGAACACAACCAAACGTTTCCCATTTTTAGAGATTTAAGCCAAATGTTTACAAACGCTACGAAACAAATCCAAACGTTTCACCTTTTTAGCAATTGAACCCAAACGTTTACAAACATCATGAAACAAAACCAAACGTATAAAACATTACGAAACAAATTGAAACGTTTACAAACTTTACGAAATAAAACCAAGCGTTTCACCTTTTTAGCGATTTAAGCCAAACGTTTACAAAAGTTATGAAACAAAACCAAACATTTCACCTTTTTAGCGATTTAAGCCAAACGTTTACAAACATTATGAAAAAAAACCAAACGTTTAAAACGTTATGAAACAAACATTAACAAATGTTACGAAAAAAAACAAACGTCTCACCTTTTTAAGGATTTATGCCAAACAAATGTTACGAAACAAATCCAAATGTGTCACCTTTTTAGCAATTTAAGCCAAACGTTTACAAACGTTACGAAACAAATCCAAACGTTTTATCTTTTTAGCGATTTAAGGCAAGCGTTTACAAACGATACGAAATAATACAAACGTTTCACATTTTTAGCGATTTAACCCGAACGTTTACAGACGCTACAAAACAAAACCAAACGTTTAAAACGTTACGAAACAAATCCAAACGTTTCACCTTTTTAGCAATTTAAGCCAAATGTTTACAAACGTTACAAAACAAATCCAAGCGTTTCACCTTTTTAGCAATTTAATCCAAACGTTTACAAATGTTAAGAAAGAAATCCAAGTGTTTCACCTTTTTAGCAATTTAAGCCAAACGTTTACGAACGTTACGAAATTTCAAACGGTTCACGTTTTTAGCGATTTAAGCCAAACGTATAGAAACGTTACGAAACAAATCCAAACATTTCACCTTTTTAGCGATTAATGCCAAACGTTTACAAACGTTATGAAACAAATCCAAACGTTTTCCCATTTTATCGATTTAAGTCAAACGTTTAAAACGTTGCAAAACAAATCTAAACGTTTCCCCTTTTTAGCGATTTAAGCCAAATCTTTACAAACGTTGCGAAAAAAAACTAAGCGTTTTACCTTTTAGCTATTTAAGCCAAGCATTTACAAACGTTACGAAACAAATCCAAGCGTTTCACTTTTTTAGCAATTTAAGCAGAACGTTTACAAACGTTTCGAATCAAATCCAAACCTTTCCCCTTTTTAGCGATTTAAGCCAAACGTTTTACAAAGGTTACGAAACAAATCCAAACGTTTCCCCTTTTTAGCGATTTAAGCCAAACATTTACAAACGTTACGATACAAAACCAAGCGTTTTCCCTTTTAAGCGATTTAAGACAAACATTTACAAACGTTACGAAACAAAGCCAATTGTTTAAAACGTTACGAAATAAATCCAAACGTTTCACATTTTTAGCGATTTAAGCCAAACCCTTACAAATGTTACGAAACAATATCAAGCGTTTCATTTTTTAGCAATTTAAGCCAATCGTTTACAAACGTTGCGAAACAAATCAAAGCGTCTCACCTTTTTAGCAATTTAAGCCAAACTTTTACAAACGTTCCGAAACAAATTCAAGCGTTTCACCTTTTTAGTAATTTAAGCCAAACGTTTACAAACGTTATGATACAAATCCAAGCGTTTCACCTTTTAAGCAATTTAAGCCAGACATTTACAAACGTTACGAAACAAATCTAAAAGTTTCACCTTTTTAGCGATTTAAGCTGAACGTTTATAAACGTTATGAAACAAAACCAAACATTTCACCTTTTAAGCAATTTAAGCCTAACGTTTACAAACGTTTCGAAACAAATACAAACATTTTCCCATTTTAGCGATTTAAGCCAAATATTTAAAATTTTACAAAACAAATCCAAACGTTTTCTCATTTTAGCTATTTAAGCCAAACGTTTAAAATGTTACGAAACAAATCCAAACATTTAACCTTTTTAGCGATTTATGCCAAACCTTTACAAACGTTACGAAACAAATCCAAACGTTTCACTTTTGTAGCGATTGAAGCCAAATTACAAACGTTACGAAACAAATCCAAATGTTTCACCTTTTTAGCAATTTATGCCAAACATTTACTAACGGTACGGAACACAACCAAACGTTTCCCATTTTTAGAGATTTAAGTCAAATGTTTACAAACGCTACAAAACAAATCCAAACGTTTCACCTTTTTAGCGATTGAACCCAAATGTTTACAAACATCATGAAACAAAACCAAACGTATAAAACGTTACGAAGCAAACGTTACGAAACAAATCGAAACGTTTACAAACATTTTGAAATAAAACCAAGCGTTTTACCTTTTTAGCGATTTAAGCCAAACGTTTACAAACGTTATGAAACAAAGCCAAATGTTTCACCTTTTTAGCGATTTAAGCCAAACGTTTACAAACATTATGAAAAAAAACCAAACGTTTAAAACGTTATGAAACAAACGTTAACAAATGTTACGAAAAAATCCAAACGTCTCACCTTTTTAAGGATTTATGCCAAACGTCTACAAATGTTACGAAACAAATCCAAAAGTGTCACCTTTTTAGCATTTTAAGCCAAACGTTTACAAACTTTACGAAACAAATCCATACGTTTTATCTTTTTAGCGATTTAAGGGAAGCGTGTACAAACGATACGAAACAATACAAACGTTTCACATTTTTAGCGATTTAACCCGAACGTTTACAAACGCTACAAAACAAAACCAAACGTTTAAAATGTTGCGAAACAAATCCAAACGTTTCACCTTTTTAGCAATTTAAGCCAAATGTTTACAAACGTTACTAAACAAATCCAAGCGTTTCACCTTTTTAGCAATTTAATCCAAACGTTTACAAATGTTAAGAAAGAAATCCAAGTGTTTCACCTTTTTAGCAATTTAAGCCAAACGTTTACGAACGTTACGAAATTTCAAACGTTTCAAGTTTTTAGAGATTTAAGCCAAACGTATACAAACGTTACGAAACAAATCCAAACATTTCACCTTTTTAGCGATTAATGCCAAACGTTTACAAACGTTATAAAAAAAACAAAACGTTTTCCCATTTTAGCGATTTAAGCTAAACGTTTAAAACGTTACAAAACAAATTTAAACGTTTCGCCTTTTTAGCGATTTAAGCCAAACCTTTACAAACGTTGCGAAACAAAACTAAGTGTTTTACGTTTTTAGCTATTTAAGCCAAACATATACAAACGTTACGAAACAAATCCAAGCGTTTCACCTTTTTAGCAATTTAAGCCAAACGTTTACAAACGTTTCGAATCAAATCCAAACCTTTCCCCTTTTTAGCGATTTAAGCCAAATGTTTACAAAGGTTACGAAACAAATCCAAACGTTTCCCTTTTTAGTGATTTAAGCCAAACATTTACAAACGTTACGATACAAAACCAAACGTTTTCCCTTTTTAGCGATCTAAGTCAAACGTTTACAAACGTTACGAAACAAAACCAAATGTTTAAAACGTTACGAAATAAATCCAAACATTTCACATTTTTAGCGATTTAAGTCAAACCCTTACAAACGTTACGAAACAATATCAAGCGTTTCACTTTTTAGCAATTTAAGCCAATCGTTTACAAACGTTACTAAACAAATAAAAGCGTCTCACCTTTTTAGCAATTTAAGCCAAACTTTTACAAACATTCCGAAGCAAATTCAAGCGTTTCACCTTTTTAGTAATTTAAGCCAAACGTTTACAAACGTTATGAAACAAATCCAAGCGTTTCACCTTTTTAGCAATTTAAGCCAGACATTTACAAACGTTACAAAACAAATCTAAAAGTTTCACCTTTTTAGCGATTTAAGCCCAACGTTTATAAATGTTACGAAACAAAATTAAACATTTCACCTTTTTAGCAATTTAAGCCTAACGTTTACAAACGTTTCGAAACAAATACAAACGTTTTCCGATTTTAGCGATTTTGCCAAACGCTTAAAACGTTACGAAACAAATCCAAATGTTTTCCCATTTTAGCGATTTAAGCCAAACGTTTAAAACGTTACGAAACAAATCCAAACATTTCACCTTTTTAGCGATTTATGCCAAAACTTTACAAACGTTACAAAACAAATCCAAACGTTTCACCTTTTTAGCGATTGAAGCCAAATTACAAACGTTACGAAACAAATCCAAATGTTTACAAACGTTACAAAACAAATCCAAGCGTTTCCCCTTTTTAGAAATTTTGGCCAAACGTTTACAAATATTACGAAACAAAACCAAACGTTTCACCTTTTTAGCGATTTATGCCAAATGTTGAACCTTTTTAGAAATTTAAGCCAAACGTTTACAAACCTTACAAAACAAATCCAAACGTTTCACCTTTTTAGCGATTTAAGCCAAACGTTTACAAACGTTACGAAACAAAACCAAACGTTTTACCTTTTTAACGATTTAAGCCAAACGTTTACAAACGTTACGAAACAAAGCCAAACGTTTACAAACGCTACGAAAGAAATCCAAGCGTTTTACCTTTATAGCAATTTTAGCCAAAAAGAATGCAAACGTTACGAAACAAAACAAAACGTTTACCCTTTTTAGCGATTTAAGCCAAACGTTTACAAACATTACGAAACAAATCCAAGCGTTTCACCTTTTTAGCAATTGAAGAAAAACGTTTACTAACGTTACGGAACAAAAAAACGTTTCACATTTTTAGCGATTTAAGCCAAATGTTTACAAACGCTACGAAACAAATCCAAACATTTCACCTTTTTAGAGATTGAACCCAAACGTCATGAAACAAATCCAAACGTTTAACCTTTTTAGCGATTGAACCCAAACATTTACAAACGTTATGAAACAAATACAAACGATTCACCTTTTTAGCGATTTGAGCCAAACGTTAACAAACATTATGAAACAAAACCAAACGTTTCACCTTTTTAGCAATTTAAGCCAAACGTTTACAAACGTTATGAAACAATACCAAATTTTAAAACGTTACGAAACAAACGTTACGAAAAAATCGAAACGTTTACAAACTTTTCGAAACAAAACCAAACGTTTCACCTTTTTAGCAATTTAAGCCAAACGTTTACAAACGTTACGAAACAAAACCAAACATTTCATCTTTTTAGCGATTTAAGCCAAACGTTTACAAACATTACGAAATAAAACCAAACGTTTAAAACATTACGAAACAAATGTTCCGAAACAAATCCAAATGTTTACAAACATTACGAAAAAAAATCAAACGTCTCACCTTTTTAGGGATTTAAGCGAAACGTTTACAAACGTTACGAAACAAAACCAAATGTTTCACCTTTTTAGCGATTTAAGCCTTACGTTTACAAATGTTATGAAACAAATCCAAACATTTCACCTTTTTAGCGATTGAACCCAAACCTTTACAAACGTTATAAAACACATCCAAACGTTTCACCTTTTTAGCGATTGAACCCAAACATTTACAAACGTTATGAAACAAATCCAAACATTTCACCTTTTAAGCGATTTAAGCCAAACGTTAACAAACCTAACGAAACAAAACCAAACGTTTCACCTTTTTAGCGATTTAAACCAAACGTTTACAAACGTTACGAAACAATACCAAACTTTAAAACGTTACGAAACAAACGTTACGAAACAAATAGAAACATTTACAAACGTTGTGAAATAAAACCAAACGTTTCACCTTTTTAGTGATTTAAGCCAAAATTTATAAATGTTACGAAAAAAACCAAACGTTTCATCTTTTTAGCGATTTAAACCAAACGTTTACAAACATTACGAAATAAAACCAAACGTTTAAAACGTTACGAAACAAACGTTTAAAACGTTACGAAACAAACGTTACGAAACAAATCCAAAATTTTACAAACGTTGAGAAACAAAACCAAACGTCTCGCCTTTTTAGGGATTTAAGCCAAATGTTTACAAACAAAACCAAACGTTTCACCTTTTTAGCGATTTAAGCCATATGTTTACAAACGTTAGGAAACAAATCCAAACGTTTCACCTTTTTTGCGATTTGAGCCAAATGTTTACAGATGTTACGAAACAAATCCAAACGTTTGACCTTTTTAGTGGTTTAAGCGAACAAAACCAATGTTTCACCTTTTTAGCGATTTATTCCAAACTTTTCCCCTTTTTAGCAATTTAAGCCAAACGTTTACAAACGTTACGAAACAAATCCAAACGTTTCCCCTTTTTAGTGATTTAAGCCAAACGTTTACAAGCATTACGAAACAAAACCAAATGTTTCACCTTTTTAGCGGTTTAAGCCAAACGTTTACGAACGATACGAAACAAAGCCAAACGTTTACAAACGTTACGAAAGAAATCCAAGCGTTTCACCTTTATAGAAATTTAAGCCAAACGTATGCAAACGTTACGGAACAAAACCAAATGTTTCCCCTTTTTAGCGAAATAAACCTAACGTTTAAAAACGTTACGAAACACATCCAAGCGTTTCACCTTTTTAGCAATTTAAGCCAAATATTTACTAACGTTACGGAACAAAACAAAACGTTTCACATTTTTAGCGATTTAATCCAAACGTTTACAAATGCTACGAAACAATTCCAAACGTTTCTCCTTTTTAGCGATTGAACCCAAACGTTTACAAACGTTATGAAACAAATCCAAATGTTTCACCTTTTTAGCTATTTAAGCCAAACGTTTACAAACGTTACGAAACAATACCAAACTTTAAAACGTTACGAAACAAAAGTTACGAATCAAATGGAAACGTTTACAAACGTTACGAAACAAAATCAAACGTTTCACCTTTTTAGCGATTTAAACCAAAAGTTTACAAACGTTACGAAACAAAACCAAACGTTTCATCTTTTTAGCGATTTAAGCCAAACGTTTACAAACATTACGAAATAAAACCAAACAATTAAAAATTTACGAAACAAATCTAAATATTTACAAACTTTACGAAACAAAACCAAACGTCTCACCTTTTTAGGAATTTAAGCCAAACGTTTACAAACTTTTCGAAACAAAACCAAACGTTTCACCTTTTTAGCGATTTAAGCCAAACGTTTACAAATGTTACGAAACAAAACCAAACATTTCATCTTTTTAGCGATTTAAGCCAAACGTTTACAAACATTACGAAATAAAACCAAAAGTTTCACCTTTTTTGCGATTTAAACCAAACATTTACAAACATTACGAAACAAAACTAAACGTTTCACCTTTTTAGCGATTTATTCCAAACGTTTACCCTTTTTAGAAATTTAAGCCAAACGTTTACAAACGTTACGAAACAAATCCAACGTTTCACCTTTTTAGCGATTTAAGCCAAACGTTTACAAACGTTATGAAACAAAACCAAACGTTTCACCTTTTTAGCGGTTTAAGCCAAACGTTTACGAATGTTAGGAAACCAAGCCAAACGTTTACAAACGTAACGAAAGAAATCCAAGAGTTACACCTTTATAGATATTTAAGCCAAATGTATGCAAACGTTACGAAACAAAACCAAATGTTTCCCCTTTTCAGCTATTTAAGCCAAACGTTTACAAACGTTACGAAACAAATCCAAGCGTTTCACCTTTTTAGCAATTTAAGCCAAATATTTACTAACGTTACGGAAAAAAACAAAACGTTTTACATTTTTAGTGATTTATTCGAAACGTTTACAAACGCTGCGAAACAAATCCAAACGTTTCTCCTTTTTAGCAATTGAACCCAAACGTTTACAAACGTTATGAAACAAATCCAAACGTTTCCCCTTTTTAGCGATTTAAACCAAACGTTTACAAACATTACAAAACAAAACCAAATATTTCCCCTTTTTGTGAATTAAGCCAAACGTTTATAAACGTTACAAAACAATACCAAACGTTTCACCTTTTTAGTGATTTACGCCAAACGTTTACAAACGTTACGAAACAATACCAAACTTTAAGACGTTACGAAACAAATGTTACGAAACAAATTGAAACGTTTACAAATGTTACGAAACAAAACCAAACGTTTCCCCTTTTTAGCGATTTAAGCCAAACTTTTACAAACGTTACAAAACAAAACCAAATGTTTCATGTTTTTAGCGATTTAAGCCAAACGTTTACAAACATTACGAAATAAAACCAAACGTTTAAAACGTTACGAAACAAATCCAAACGTTTACAAACGTTACAAAACAAAACCAAACGTCTCACCTTTTTAGGGATCTATGCCAAATGTTTACTAACGTTACGAAACAAAACCAAACATTTCACCTTTTTAGCAATTTAAGCCATACGTTTACAAACGTTACGAAACAAATCCAAACGTTTCACCTTTTTTGCGATTTAAGCCAAATGTTTACAAATGTTACGAAACAAAACCAAATGTTTAAAACGATACGAAAAAAATCCAAACATTTACAAACGTGACAAAACAACAACAAATGTTTCCCCATTATAGCTATCTAGGCCAAACGTTTATAAACCTTACGAAACAAAACCAAACGTTTGTAAACGTTACCAAATAAATCCAAACGTTTCACATTGTTAGTGATATAAGCCAAACGTTTACAAACGTTACGAAACAAATCCAAACGTTTCCCCTTTTTAGTGATTTAAGCCAAACGTTTACAAACATTACGAAACAAAACCAAATGTTTCACCTTTTTAGCGGTTTAAGCCAAACGTTTACGAACGTTACGAAACAAAGCCAAACGTTTACAAACGTTACAAAAGAAATCCAAGCGTTTCACCTTTATAGAAATTTAAGCCAAACGTATGCAAACGTTGCGGAACAAAACAAAATGTTTCCCCTTTTTAGCGAATTAAACCTAACGTTTAAAAACGTTACGAAACAAATCCAAGCGTTTCACCTTTTTAACAATTTAAGCCAAATATTTACTAACGTTACGGAACAAAACAAAACGTTTCACATTTTTAGCGATTTAATCCAAACGTTTACAAATGCTACGAAACAATTCCAAACGTTTCTCCTTTTTAGCGATTGAACCCAAACGTTTACAAACGTTATGAAACAAATCCAAATGTTTCACCTTTTTAGCTATTTAAGCCAAACGTTTACAAACGTTACGAAACAATACCAAACTTTAAAACGTTACGAAACAAAAGTTACGAATCAAATGGAAACGTTTACAAACGTTACAAAACAAAATCAAACGTTTCACCTTTTTAGCGATTTAAGCCAAAAGTTTACAAACGTTACGAAACAAAACCAAACGTTTCATCTTTTTAGCGATTTAAGCCAAACGTTTACAAACATTACGAAATAAAACCAAACAATTAAAACTTTACGAAACAAATCCAAATATTTACAAACTTTACGAAACAAAACCAAACGTCTCACCTTTTTAGGGATTTAAGCCAAACGTTTACAAACTTTTCGAAACAAAACCAAACGTTTCACCTTTTTAGCGATTTAAGCCAAACGTTTACAAATGTTACGAAACAAAACCAAACATTTCATCTTTTTAGCGATTTAAGCCAAACGTTTACAAACATTACGAAATAAAACCAAACGTTTCACCTTTTTTGCGATTTAAACCAAACATTTACAAACATTACGAAACAAAACTAAACGTTTCACCTTTTTAGCGATTTATTCCAAACGTTTACCCTTTTTAGAAATTTAAGCCAAACGTTTACAAACGTTACGAAACAAATCCAAACGTTTCACCTTTTTAGCGATTTAAGCCAAACGTTTACAAACGTTATGAAACAAAACCAAACGTTTCACCTTTTTAGCGGTTTAAGCCAAACGTTTACGAACGTTAGGAAACAAGGCCAAACGTTTACAAACGTAACGAAAGAAATCCAAGAGTTTCACCTTTATAGAAATTTAAGCCAAATGTATGCAAACGTTACGAAACAAAACCAAATGTTTCCCCTTTTCAGCTATTTAAGCCAAACGTTTACAAACGTTACGAAACAAATCCAAGCGTTTCACCTTTTTAGCAATTTAAGCCAAATATTTACTAACGTTACGGAAAAAAACAAAACGTTTCACATTTTTAGTGATTTATTCGAAACGTTTACAAACGCTACGAAACAAATCCAAACGTTTCTCCTTTTTAGCAATTGAACCCAAACGTTTACAAACGTTATGGAACAAATCCAAACGTTTCCCCTTTTTAGCGATTTAAGCCAAACGTTTACAAACATTACAAAACAAAACCAAATATTTCCCCTTTTTGTGAATTAAGCCAAAGGTTTATAAACGTTACAAAACAATACCAAACGTTTCACCTTTTTAGTGATTTACGCCAAACATTTACAAACGTTACGAAACAATACCAAACTTTAAAACGTTACGAAACAAATGTTACGAAACAAATTGAAACGTTTACAAATGTTACGAAACAAAACCAAACGTTTCCCCTTTTTAGCGATTTAAGCCAAACTTTTACAAACGTTACGAAACAAAACCAAATGTTTCATCTTTTTAGCGAATTAAGCCAAACGTTTACAAACATTACGAAATAAAACCAAACGTTTAAAACGTGACGAAACAAATCCAAACGTTTACAAACGTTACGAAACAAAACCAAACGTCTCACCTTTTTAGGGATCTAAGCCAAATGTTTACTAACGTTACGAAACAAAACCAAACATTTCACCTTTTTAGCAATTTAAGCCATACGTTTACAAACGTTACGAAACAAATCCAAACGTTTCACCTTTTTTGCGATTTAAGCCAAATGTTTACAAATGTTACGAAACAAAACCAAATGTTTAAAACGATACGAAAAAAATCCAAACATTTACAAACGTTACAAAACAACACCAAACGTTTCCCCATTATAGCTATCTAGGCCAAACGTTTATAAACATTACGAAACAAAACCAAACGTTTGTAAACGTTACCAAATAAATCCAAACGTTTCACATTGTTAGTGATTTAAGCCAAACGTTTACAAACGTTACGAAACAAATCCAAACGTTTCCCCTTTTTAGTGATTTAAGCCAAACGTTTACAAACATTACGAAACAAAACCAAATGTTTCACCTTTTTAGCGGTTTAAGCCAAACGTTTACGAACGTTACGAAACAAAGCCAAACGTTTACAGACGTTACGAAAGAAATCCAAGCGTTTCACCTTTATAGAAATTTAAGCCAAACGTATGCAAACGTTACGGAACAAAACAAAATGTTTCCCCTTTTTATCGAATTAAACCTAACGTTTAAAAACGTTACGAAAGAAATCCAAGCGTTTCACCTTTTTAACAATTTAAGCCAAATATTTACTAACGTTACGGAACAAAACAAAACGTTTCACATTTTTAGCGATTTAATCCAAACGTTTACAAATGCTACGAAACAATTCCAAACGTTTCTCCTTTTTAGCGATTGAACCCAAACGTTTACAAACATTATGAAACAAATCCAAATGTTTCACCTTTTAAGCTATTTAAGCCAAACGTTTACAAACGTTACGAAACAATACCAAACTTTAAAACGTTACGAAACAAAAGTTACGAATCAAATGGAAACGTTTACAAACGTTACGAAACAAAATCAAACGTTTCACCTTTTTAGCGATTTAAGCCAAAAGTTTACAAACGTTACGAAACAAAACCAAACGTTTCATCTTTTTAGCGATTTAAGCCAAACGTTTACAAACATTACGAAATAAAACCAAACAATTAAAACTTTACGAAACAAATCCAAATATTTACAAACTTTACGAAACAAAACCAAACGTCTCACCTTTTTAGGGATTTAAGCCAAACGTTTACAAACTTTTCGAAACAAAACCAAACGTTTCACCTTTTAGCGATTTAAGCCAAACGTTTACAAATGTTATGAAACAAAACCAAACATTTCATCTTTTTAGCGATTTAAGCCAAACGTTTACAAACATTACGAAATAAAACCAAACGTTTCACCTTTTTTGCGATTTAAACCAAACATTTACAAACATTACGAAACAAAACTAAATGTTTCACCTTTTTAGCGATTTATTCCAAACGTTTACCCTTTTTAGAAATTTAAGCCAAACGTTTACAAACGTTACGAAACAAATCCAAACGTTTCACCTTTTTAGCGATTTAAGCCAAACGTTTACAAACGTTATGAAACAAAACCAAACGTTTCACCTTTTTAGCGGTTTAAGCCAAACGTTTACGAACGTTAGGAAACCAAGCCAAACGTTTACAAACGTAACGAAAGAAATCCAAGAGTTTCACCTTTATAGAAATTTAAGCCAAATGTATGCAAACGTTACGAAACAAAACCAAATGTTTCCCCTTTTCAGCTATTTAAGCCAAACGTTTACAAACGTTACGAAACAAATCCAAGCGTTTCACCTTTTTAGCAATTTAAGCCAAATATTCACTAACGTTACGGAAAAAAACAAAACGTTTTACATTTTTAGTGATTTATTCGAAACGTTTACAAACGCTACGAAACAAATCCAAACGTTTCTCCTTTTTAGCAATTGAACCCAAACGTTTACAAACGTTATGAAACAAATCCAAACGTTTCCCCTTTTTAGCGATTTAAGCCAAACGTTTACAAACATTACAAAACAAAACCAAATATTTCCCCTTTTTGTGAATTAAGCCAAACGTTTATAAACGTTACAAAACAATACCAAACGTTTCACCTTTTTAGTGATTTACGCCAAACGTTTACAAACATTACGAAACAATACCAAACTTTAAAACGTTACGAAACAAATGTTACGAAACAAATTGAAACGTTTACACATGTTACGAAACAAAACCAAACGTTTCCCCTTTTTAGCGATTTAAGCCAAACTTTTACAAACGTTACGAAACAAAACCAAATGTTTCATCTTTTTAGCGATTTAAGCCAAACGTTTACAAACATTACGAAATAAAACCAAACGTTTAAAACGTTACGAAACAAATCCAAACGTTTACAAACGTTACGAAACAAAACCAAACGTCTCACCTTTTTAGGGATCTAAGCCAAATGTTTACTAACGTTACGAAACAAAACCAAACATTTCACCTTTTTAGCAATTTAAGCCAGACGTTTACAAACGTTACGAAACAAATCCAAACGTTTCACCTTTTTTGCGATTTAAGCCAAATGTTTCCAAATGTTACGAAACAAAACCAAATGTTTAAAACGATACGAAAAAAATCCAAACATTTACAAACGTTACAAAACAACACCAAACGTTTCCCCATTATAGCTATCTAGGCCAAACGTTTATAAACATTACGAAACAAAACCAAACATTTGTAAACGTTACCAAATAAATCCAAACGTTTCACATTGTTAGTGATTTAAGCCAAACGTTTACAAACGTTACGAAACAAATCCAAACGTTTCCCCTTTTTAGTGATTTAAGCCAAACGTTTACAAACATTACGAAACAAAACCAAATGTTTCACCTTTTTAGCGGTTTAAGCCAAACGTTTACGAACGTTACGAAACAAAGCCAAACGTTTACAAACGTTACGAAAGAAATCCAAGCGTTTCACCTTTATAGAAATTTAAGCCAAACGTATGCAAACGTTACGGAACAAAACAAAATGTTTCCCCTTTTTAGCGAATTAAACCTAACGTTTAAAAACGTTACGAAACAAATCCAAGCGTTTCACCTTTTTAGAAATTTAAGCCAAATATTTACTAACGTTACGGAACAAAACAAAACGTTTCACATTTTTAGCGATTTAATCCAAACGTTTACAAATGCTACGAAACAATTCCAAACGTTTCTCCTTTTTAGCGATTGAACCCAAACGTTTACAAACGTTATGAAACAAATCCAAATGTTTCACCTTTTTAGCTATTTAAGCCAAACGTTTACAAACGTTACGAAACAATACCAAACTTTAAAACGTTACGAAACAAAAGTTACGAATCAAATGGAAACGTTTACAAACGTTGCGAAACAAAATCAAACGTTTCACCTTTTTTGCGATTTAAACCAAACATTTACAAACATTACGAAATAAAACTAAAAGTTTCACCTTTTTAGCGATTTATTCCAAACGTTTACCCTTTTTAGAAATTTAAGCCAAACGTCTACAAACGTTACGGAACAAATCCAAACGTTTCACCTTTTTAGCGATTTAAGCCAAACGTTTACAAACGTTATGAAACAAAACCAAACGTTTCACCTTTTTAGCGGTTTAAGCCAAACGTTTACGAACGTTAGGAAACCAAGCCAAACGTTTACAAACGTAACGAAAGAAATCCAAGAGTTTCACCTTTATAGAAATTTAAGCAAAATGTATGCAAACGTTACGAAACAAAACCAAATGTTTCCCCTTTTCAGCTATTTAAGCCAAACGTTTACAAACGTTACGAAACAAATCCAAGCGTTTCACCTTTTTAGCAATTTAAGCCAAATATTTACTAACGTTACGGAAAAAAACAAAACGTTTTACATTTTTAGTGATTTATTCGAAACGTTTACAAACGCTACAAAACAAATCCAAACGTTTCTCCTTTTTAGCAATTGAACCCAAACGTTTACAAACGTTATGAAACAAATCCAAACGTTTCCCCTTTTTAGCGATTTAAGCCAAACGTTTACAAACATTACAAAACAAAACCAAATATTTCCCCTTTTTGTGAATTAAGCCAAACGTTTATAAACGTTACAAAACAATACCAAACGTTTCACCTTTTTAGTGATTTACGCCAAACGTTTACAAACGTTACGAAACAATACCAAACTTTAAAACGTTACGAAACAAATGTTACGAAACAAATTGAAACGTTTACAAATGTTACGAAACAAAACCAAACGTTTCCCCTTTTTAGCGATTTAAGCCAACCTTTTACAAACGTTACGAAACAAAACCAAATGTTTCATCTTTTTAGCGATTTAAGCCAAACGTTACAAACATTACGAAATAAAACCAAACGTTTAAAACGTTACAAAACAAATCCAAACGTTTACAAACGTTACGAAACAAAACCAAACGTCTCACCTTTTTAGGGATCTAAGCCAAATGTTTACTAACGTTACGAAACAAAACCAAACATTTCACCTTTTTAGCAATTTAAGCCATACGTTTACAAACGTTACGAAACAAATCCAAACGTTTCACCTTTTTTGCGATTTAAGCCAAATGTTTACAAATGTTACGAAACAAAACCAAATGTTTAAAACGATACGAAAAAAATCCAAACATTTACAAACGTTACAAAACAACACCAAACGTTTCCCCATTATAGCTATCTAGGCCAAACGTTTATAAACATTACGAAACAAAACCAAACGTTTGTAAACGTTACCAAATAAATCCAAACGTTTCACATTGTTAGTGATTTAAGCCAAACGTTTACAAACGTTACGAAACAAATCCAAACGTTTCCCCTTTTTAGTGATTTAAGCCAAACGTTTACAAACATTACGAAACAAAACCAAATGTTTCACCTTTTTAGCGGTTTAAGCCAAACGTTTACGAACGTTACGAAACAAAGCCAAACGTTTACAAACGTTACGAAAGAAATCCAAGCGTTTCACCTTTATAGAAATTTAAGCCAAACGTATGCAAACGTTACGGAACAAAACAAAATGTTTCCCCTTTTTAGCGAATTAAACCTAACGTTTAAAAACGTTACGAAACAAATCCAAGCGTTTCACCTTTTTAGAAATTTAAGCCAAATATTTACTAACGTTACGGAACAAAACAAAACGTTTCACATTTTTAGCGATTTAATCCAAACGTTTACAAATGCTACGAAACAATTCCAAACGTTTCTCCTTTTTAGCGATTGAACCCAAACGTTTACAAACGTTATGAAACAAATCCAAATGTTTCACCTTTTTAGCTATTTAAGCCAAACGTTTACAAACGTTACGAAACAATACCAAACTTTAAAACGTTACGAAACAAAAGTTACGAATCAAATGGAAACGTTTACAAACGTTACGAAACAAAATCAAACGTTTCACCTTTTTAGCGATTTAAGCCAAAAGTTTACAAACGTTACGAAACAAAACCAAACGTTTCATCTTTTTAGCGATTTAAGCCAAACGTTTACAAACATTACGAAATAAAACCAAACAATTAAAACTTTACGAAACAAATCCAAATATTTACAAACTTTACGAAACAAAACCAAACGTCTCACCTTTTTAGGGATTTAAGCCAAACGTTTACAAACTTTTCGAAACAAAACCAAACGTTTCACCTTTTAGCGATTTCAGCCAAACGTTTACAAATGTTATGAAACAAAACCAAACATTTCATCTTTTTAGCGATTTAAGCCAAACGTTTACAAACATTACGAAATAAAACCAAACGTTTCACCTTTTTTGCGATTTAAACCAAACATTTACAAACATTACGAAACAAAACTAAATGTTTCACCTTTTTAGCGATTTATTCCAAACGTTCACCCTTTTTAGAAATTTAAGCCAAACGTTTACAAACGTTACGAAACAAATCCAAACGTTTCACCTTTTTAGCGATTTAAGCCAAACGTTTACAAACGTTATGAAACAAAACCAAACGTTTCACCTTTTTAGCGGTTTAAGCCAAACGTTTACGAACGTTAGGAAACCAAGCCAAACGTTTACAAACGTAACGAAAGAAATCCAAGAGTTTCACCTTTATAGAAATTTAAGCCAAATGTATGCAAACGTTACGAAACAAAACCAAATGTTTCCCCTTTTCAGCTATTTAAGCCAAACGTTTACAAACGTTACGAAACAAATCCAAGCGTTTCACCTTTTTAGCAATTTAAGCCAAATATTCACTAACGTTACGGAAAAAAACAAAACGTTTTACATTTTTAGTGATTTATTCGAAACGTTTACAAACGCTACGAAACAAATCCAAACGTTTCTCCTTTTTAGCAATTGAACCCAAACGTTTACAAACGTTATGAAACAAATCCAAACGTTTCCCCTTTTTAGCGATTTAAGCCAAACGTTTACAAACATTACAAAACAAAACCAAATATTTCCCCTTTTTGTGAATTAAGCCAAACGTTTATAAACGTTACAAAACAATACCAAACGTTTCACCTTTTTAGTGATTTACGCCAAACGTTTACAAACATTACGAAACAATACCAAACTTTAAAACGTTACGAAACAAATGTTACGAAACAAATTGAAACGTTTACACATGTTACGAAACAAAACCAAACGTTTCCCCTTTTTAGCGATTTAAGCCAAACTTTTACAAACGTTACGAAACAAAACCAAATGTTTCATCTTTTTAGCGATTTAAGCCAAACGTTTACAAACATTACGAAATAAAACCAAACGTTTAAAACGTTACGACACAAATCCAAACGTTTACAAACGTTACGAAACAAAACCAAACGTCTCACCTTTTTAGGGATCTAAGCCAAATGTTTGCTAACGTTACGAAACAAAACCAAACATTTAACCTTTTTAGCAATTTAAGCCATACGTTTAGAAACGTTACGAAACAAATCCAAACGTTTCACCTTTTTTGCGATTTAAGACAAATGTTTCCAAATGTTACGAAACAAAACCAAATGTTTAAAACGATACGAAAAAAATCCAAACATTTACAAACGTTACAAAACAACACCAAACGTTTCCCCATTATAGCTATCTAGGCCAAACGTTTATAAACATTACGAAACAAAACCAAACATTTGTAAACGTTACCAAATAAATCCAAACGTTTCACATTGTTAGTGATTTAAGCCAAACGTTTACAAACGTTACGAAACAAATCCAAACGTTTCCCCTTTTTAGTGATTTAAGCCAAACGTTTACAAACATTACGAAACAAAACCAAATGTTTCACCTTTTTAGCGGTTTAAGCCAAACGTTTACGAACGTTACGAAACAAAGCCAAACGTTTACAAACGTTACGAAAGAAATCCAAGCGTTTCACCTTTATAGAAATTTAAGCCAAACGTATGCAAACGTTACGGAACAAAACAAAATGTTTCCCCTTTTTAGCGAATTAAACCTAACGTTTAAAAACGTTACGAAACAAATCCAAGCGTTTCACCTTTTTAGAAATTTAAGCCAAATATTTACTAACGTTACGGAACAAAACAAAACGTTTCACATTTTTAGCGATTTAATCCAAACGTTTACAAATGCTACGAAACAATTCCAAACGTTTCTCCTTTTTAGCGATTGAACCCAAACGTTTACAAACGTTATGAAACAAATCCAAATGTTTCACCTTTTTAGCTATTTAAGCCAAAAGTTTACAAACGTTACGAAACAATACCAAACTTTAAAACGTTACGAAACAAAAGTTACGAATCAAATGGAAACGTTTACAAACGTTGCGAAACAAAATCAAACGTTTCACCTTTTTTGCGATTTAAACCAAACATTTACAAACATTACGAAACAAAACTAAACGTTTCACCTTTTTAGCGATTTATTCCAAACGTTTACCCTTTTTAGAAATTTAAGCCAAACGTCTACAAACGTTACGGAACAAATCCAAACGTTTCACCTTTTTAGCGATTTAAGCCAAACGTTTACAAACGTTATGAAACAAAACCAAACGTTTCGCCTTTTTAGCGGTTTAAGCCAAACGTTTACGAACGTTAGGAAACCAAGCCAAACGTTTACAAACGTAACGAAAGAAATCCAAGAGTTTCACCTTTATTGAAATTTAAGCCAAATGTATGCAAACGTTACGAAACAAAACCAAATGTTTCCCCTTTTCAGCTATTTAAGCCAAACGTTTACAAACGTTACGAAACAAATCCAAGCGTTTCACCTTTTTAGCAATTTAAGCCTAATATTTACTAACGTTACGGAAAAAAACAAAACGTTTTACATTTTTAGTGATTTATTCGAAACGTTTACAAACGCTACGAAACAAATCCAAACGTTTCTCCTTTTTAGCAATTGAACCCAAACGTTTACAAACGTTATGAAACAAATCCAAACGTTTCCCCTTTTTAGCGATTTAAGCCAAACGTTTACAAACATTACAAAACAAAACCAAATATTTCCCCTTTTTGTGAATTAAGCCAAACGTTTATAAACGTTACAAAACAATACCAAACGTTTCACCTTTTTAGTGATTTACGCCAAACGTTTACAAACGTTACGAAACAATACCAAACTTTAAAACGTTACGAAACAAATGTTACGAAACAAATTGAAACGTTTACAAATGTTACGAAACAAAACCAAACGTTTCCCCTTTTTAGCGATTTAAGCCAACCTTTTACAAACGTTACGAAACAAAACCAAATGTTTCATCTTTTTAGCGATTTAAGCCAAACGTTACAAACATTACGAAATAAAACCAAACGTTTAAAACGTTACGAAACAAATCCAAACGTTTACAAACGTTACGAAACAAAACCAAACGTCTCACCTTTTTAGGGATCTAAGCCAAATGTTTACTAACGTTACGAAACAAAACCAAACATTTCACCTTTTTAGCAATTTAAGCCATACGTTTACAAACGTTACGAAACAAATCCAAACGTTTCACCTTTTTTGCGATTTAAGCCAAATGTTTACAAATGTTACGAAACAAAACCAAATGTTTAAAACGATACGAAAAAAATCCAAACATTTACAAACGTTACAAAACAACACCAAACGTTTCCCCATTATAGCTATCTAGGCCAAACGTTTATAAACATTACGAAACAAAACCAAACGTTTGTAAACGTTACCAAATAAATCCAAACGTTTCACATTGTTAGTGATTTAAGCCAAACGTTTACAAACGTTACGAAACAAATCCAAACGTTTCCCCTTTTTAGTGATTTAAGCCAAACGTTTACAAACATTACGAAACAAAACCAAATGTTTCACCTTTTTAGCGGTTTAAGCCAAACGTTTACGAACGTTACGAAACAAAGCCAAACGTTTACAAACGTTACGAAAGAAATCCAAGCGTTTCACCTTTATAGAAATTTAAGCCAAACGTATGCAAACGTTACGGAACAAAACAAAATGTTTCCCCTTTTTAGCGAATTAAACCTAACGTTTAAAAACGTTACGAAACAAATCCAAGCGTTTCACCTTTTTAGAAATTTAAGCCAAATATTTACTAACGTTACGGAACAAAACAAAACGTTTCACATTTTTAGCGATTTAATCCAAACGTTTACAAATGCTACGAAACAATTCCAAACGTTTCTCCTTTTTAGCGATTGAACCCAAACGTTTACAAACGTTATGAAACAAATCCAAATGTTTCACCTTTTTAGCTATTTAAGCCAAACGTTTACAAACGTTACGAAACAATACCAAATTTTAAAACGTTACGAAACAAAAGTTACGAATCAAATGGAAACGTTTACAAACGTTACGAAACAAAATCAAACGTTTCACCTTTTTAGCGATTTAAGCCAAAAGTTTACAAACGTTACGAAACAAAACCAAACTGTAATATCCCGTGTTTTCAAACTTGATTTGTCAGTTTGGTTATCCTTTACAAATTGGTTGTTTTCTTGCATTCGTTGTTATTTTGCATTTCAACATTTTTCTTGTTATGTTTCGAACTTGATTCTGAATGGTTATATGTTAGAAGTAACACTTGTGATACATTGGTTGTGTCTTTTTGAGTGTCTTATATGTATCCCATGATCTCGTATGTGTTTGATGTTGATTCGATTTATTTTCGGGTATATATCAAAATAGCATTTGTATGTGTTCAAGAACTGCCCTGTTTTAGTAAAACGTTGATATCTCCCAATTGAAATGTCGGATCAGGCCCATTTTTTTAATATGTTGTTCATAAGAGTATATTCTAGCATGTGTTAAATTTTCACGTTTTTTGGATGCTTCTAACTCTCAAAATGATAATTAAATCGTGGTTTTTATCAAAGCCCATGTAAAGCCCGCATAAGTCTATAAGTAGACCCATATTTTCATGTGAGCAGTCCCCTTTTCTTTTCCACAAACCCTAAAACGAATATCTTCATAAAAAATACACATTTCCTTTGTTCTAACAAGCCCGGATGCGATTCATTACGTTAAGAACTTGATTTTTCATCATACTCGCAAGATCTACGCGATTTCTACGTTGTGTTCTTCGCTGGTGGCTTGTGGATCCAATTGATTTCGGTCCAGCCCTTTGAACCTTGGGCTAATACATCAATTATAATCTTGTTCATCATTCTTAGGTAATTCTTTTACTCCTAATTGATTTATGGATTCGTTGTTGTGTGATTTTGCCTAGAAATGCATAATATAGGATTTTGATGGATTGAATCGTCGTTACTGATATGCTATGTTTAAGCTACTGATGTTATATGATTAAATGATGGGTTATACATATATGATCTGATGTTATAAGTTTTGGAAAGTGTTTGACATGATTCAATAACGAATTGGTGTAATTAAACAATGAATAGGCGATTTCTAGACTTGTGCGAATTGGATTCGTTTAATGAATTATTTAAATGGTTGAATCCAAATTGATTGATTATTAAGTGTTCTTATATCAATAGCTACTGATATAAAAAGTTTTTATTTGTAAATGAGAATTGAAATTGGTTTGTGTTGTAAAATCTCTACGATTTGCGAAATTGACAATTCTACGAAAGTTAAACGCAACGATTGCAAAATGGTTTTCAAATGTTATATCTACTGATCTAATATTTTCTATATGATGTTTTTATGTTTTTAAATCAGTAGTAACATATTTTGGTTCATCGATTGTTGGTTTTGAATCGTTTGGCTAGTTTAGGCAATTTTCGGCAAAATTGCCAAATTTGATTATTTGAGTGCTTTGGCTTAATTTTGATTTTGATCAAATTGTTAATGGCTGGAAATACATTTTATAAACTATTTTGGACATTTATAAAATGATAGTTTACCTTGGGTCGTTTTAAAAATCAGGTGGTTGTTATGGTATATAAGTTATGGTGAATTTTACAAAGGTGATATGGCTATCTAAATTAATATTTTACATTTGAGTTTAAATCTTTAAAAGGTGTTTAAATCCTATTAATTGAATTTAAGGTGGAATTTTTAAGTGATGTATACCTTGGGTGAAACTTGTCAAGTGTTGGCAAGATATATGATTTATTGCTTTTAAGGTTGGCATTGTTAAGCTATGGATTGAGTTCTTATTTTCAAATGACTTTGGTTTTATTTAAGGATTGGTTTTAAACTCTGGTTTTCACTTTGGCTTATGGTTGGGTCGGGTTAGACTTGTGTCGCCCGACATGTTGTGTTGAGCTATACTGCAGTTAAGGCTAACACACTACTCTGGGAAACTCTTTGGTTTAAAAGAACTATTTAAGTTATGAAAAGGACTTCGGTTTTGTTTTTATGGATACGAACTCATCTAAGCTAACTTGCATAAATTGTTTAAAGTGAATGATATGAATTCTTTGGTTTTTTTGATACATAGATGTTTACCTTACTTGGTTGTACTTTGGTTGTGTTCAAGATGCTAGTCCTATGTGGTGTCTAGTATTCTTAGAGTTAGGGGTTGTATGGATTTTAACTTATACATTGTTTTAGACCCGTCGAATGCTCGTGCTTCGGAGTCTACGCAGGGTTAGCTGTTTGCCAAGATTTCACGTGGATAAGCAAGCAGTGAGTTTGTAGTGCTATTTACCACTTTATTAAGTACCGCATTATATTTTAATATTATAAATGCTTTTGAACTGTTTTTACGGATTATGGATCTGGATTGAAACGAGCTGCTCGATAGGCTTGTATCGAGACTGTGTGCACCGGTAAGTACTCTGGGATCGGCAGACTAAAGTCTTGCTTACGCTGGTATATGACGAGGATATGTTCCCGTCCACTCTGGGTTTATCAGTATGCTATGTCATACTTACGCTGGGATCATTTCAATACTGTTTTTCATAATCATATTATATTAGTATAAAATGTTTTGATTTAAGGGTTTTAAACTTAATAAATGTAAATAGTATTGCGAACTCATCTCAGTATATCTGACCCCGTTGTTTTCCCAAATTTTCCAGGTTTATGATTTGAAAGCTGGTCCACTCCGATTCTTGATTCTTGGAGGTTTTTATGTCAATAAAACTAGTCTGTTGTTTTAAACTCTTAGACCGCAGTAGAACTAGTATAGTGTTTGATTATTATACTTTGGTTTGTCGTGGTGGTACGACTTTTATATTATTATACTTTGGCATGTTACATTGGATTATTATATTTGAGGCATGATTCACAGTTTCGGATTATTATCAAGTTATAATATTAGAACTGTTGTATAAACTGTTAGACTTAGTTTGGAGTCTCGGTTGCCCCCGAGCAGTGGTTTTCTTGCAGGTTTATTTGTACATAAGGTTATCCGCGAGGCTTGCTACGGGTTTTGGTACGAACATACCCATACCCTAGCGCCGGTCGCGATCCATGAAATTGGGTCGTGACAAAGTTGGTATCAGAGCTTTATTTTCGAACTAAGGCCAAATAATTGCATGTTATGTGTTTATCTCTTTGAGGCATGTTAAGTGTTTTTTTGTCATGTCATAGGATCTACTGCGGAATTAGGATTCAAGTCTTGTCTTTTGAAACGTCATCTTTTATTTTCAAAATTTTCTACCTTCATCTATAGGAATGTCGAGGGTCGGTCTTATGTGTTACTGATACTTTACTTTATAATATTTATTGCTTAAACATTGGGTGATCTGTTGGCCGTTGTGCCATATATGAGATATACTTTGGATGATTTTTGGTTGGCTGTTGTGCCTTATATGGTGTTTACTTCGGGTGATGCTTTGTTGGCTGTTGTGCCATATATGATGTTTACTTTGAGTGATTAGTTGTTGGCTTTTACACCTTGGATGATTTTGATTATATTTGGGTTGCTTTCACCTCGTTGGTGAGTACATTTGTTTTGGCTGTGTTTGTTGGGTGCTAAATAGGTTGGCACGTACTATGATACGTTATGCCTTGGCCTTATGTGGTTTTTAAAGGATTTTGTGATAAATCTTTAAGCATGTGTTGTGGCTACACGTTGTTTGGTCACGCGTTGGTTTAATGGTTTTATTGAAAAAATTATTTTGATTTGATTTGTGTTTTGACACGAGAATCGGAAGAGAAGTCTGGTTTTTAAAACATATGTGTGTGATTTTTTATTTCTTTTCAAGTAAAAAGAATTTTTCGTATCTTAGAATCTTACGTTTTGACTTGGTGTTGACAAACGGTTGTTTACAAAATAATATTATTTATGAGATTTTCCCACCGTATTGAAAATTAATATTTTTGGATGTTATTTTACCATGTTGTGGTATGTCGACGTTTGAAGCGTCGTTTGGTCATATGTTTGGTAACTATGTTTGGCTTGCTTAGGTGCTTACAGAATGATTGTTTGAGATCAATTATTTTCTCTCTTAAATTTTTGAGATGATTTTTGATACTTGGGTTGCTTGAGCTCTTATTTTGAAAAGATTGTGTTTTTATTAAAAAGTTTTCCGGATTTACAAATGTTTTGGATACGTTTTATAAAAGATTATTTTGAGTTTAACTTGGGTCACCCAAATTTGGAAGTTGAGCTTGGTAGTTGTAATGACTCGGCTAACTCGATGGTTTTGTGGATTAAGATACACTGGAAAATTTTAATTAATTGGTTTATAGAAGGAAGTTTTCCGAAAATCAATTTGTTTTAAACCGTGGGGCTCAGTTAGACTTGAAACCTTTTGTGGGTGATTTTATATTTCAAAAAGAATTTTAATACGTATTCTTGATCGATGATTTATTACATGTTGATATTTTTTTTTACGATTCTGAGTATGCTATGGTATGTTTTATTAAGATTTGAGATCTAATTAGGTTATATGGGTTTTGTATACCATGTCGGTAGATATACAATGATCAATTGGATGTTGCATGCTCGTTTCTTTTGATAGCATGTTAGTTGCCTACAATGTTTATGATTTGTTATATGGCAAGATGTTTGGGTTAAATACGGGTTAAGGCATGCTTGGGTGATTTATGATTAGGTGTAAATCACATCTTTTTTGTGTTGTTTCGTGTTAGTATGCTTCGTATATTGGCTAAGTTTTCTATGTTAGTTGTTTTATCTTGTTTGTCTCATTGTGCGGATAGCACATGAGGTCGTTGCTATCAGGTGTTTGTTTGGCTGAACCTCGATATTGGTTTTTAATTGTGAGTAGGACCTTCGTTTAGACCCTGTATTGCTTTAGTTTCAGTTTCGGATTACGCTGGATTTAGTGTGTTGTTTTGTGGATAGAAGTCTTAGGGTTTTGATATGAGTAAGATGAAGAAAACGTTTCCTTGGTGGTTTTTGATTATTCTGAACAAGGAGGTTGGAAATTCTTATTCGAAGAGATAGATTGGTGTATTAATACACTGGTGTTTTTCGTCAAGATTGGATGATGCGATGCGGGAATTGGTGGTTTGTTTTGTAAAAACGTATGTGATGTATTGTTTTTCCTCGAGTTAAGTTTAAGCTTATTGGGAGTTTATTGTCTTATAAGAGATTTTATAGTAGTTATCGGTTTGAATTGTGATGATAGTATTGTATGATTAGTGAATTGCGAGAATGGGGTTTGAGAAATATTTTGAGGCTATCGAGTGCACATCTCACAGAGGGTAATGTCTAGCAAATGTTTTATCGAGTAATTGATTTCATATGAATATTTGTTAGAGTATTTGAAATGTTTTTATCACGTAATTGTGCCCAGACATACCATGAACATGCATTTTTGTATGTCACGAATAGGGAATTGCATTGAGCACAGAGTATGTTCAATAAATAAAAAGAAAATAAATAATTGGTCCATGCATAATAGTACATGCATCATATGCATTGAAAAGATTAGAGTTGGATGCAACTCTTTGGGGATGAGAGGTGTCATCACCCTGGCGCACAATTATGTAAAGTAGATTTTGGCAATAAAGTGTTTTTGAGAAAAATGTTTTAAAATGAACTCGCGAGTCACCTTGGGATAAATGTAATTATAAAGTTGATGAATTTCAAATGGTTTGAAATTTTACCGAAAGGTAGCTAGACAAATACTCAGTGATGATGGTGCTGAATTGAGGATGCTTACGTTATGATTGATTGGTTTGTAGTATCATAATTTTGTGTTTCGTAGGAAGTAGTATTGGATATAAGGTTACACTCAACTTATTGTTGTAATAAGTATGATAGGGTTTTGAGGTCAGATTGGAAGGCTTATGTGCTAACTTCCGAGTTGTGATTTGAGAGTTGTTGGATTAGGGGATTTGGTTATGCTCCACGTGTGTGTATATATTGTGATTTTAAAAGAAGTTTGGTTTTTACACGTTCGATTTTGTTTAAATATTTTGGTATACTCAAATAGAATATTGTGCGAGCGAGGATATTTTCAATATAAATTTATTTTTCCATTTTGACAAAGGATAAAATTTTATCAAGTTTGAATTAAAGAGAATAAAAATTTTGTTAGTTGAACGGTTTTATAGATTTGAAAACTTATTTGAAAGTAAGGTGTAACTGTAAATTCAAATACGAATGTTTTGAAAATTTTAATGTGTTCTCAAAACTGGAGTTTTCCCAACAGTAAAAGTATTTTGGTTTTAAATATAAAAGGAGTTATAAGATATTAATGTCTTTAAAGAGAAAAGAGAAGTTGTAATGTTTTATAATTTGAATTATTTCCCTATAAGTTTGGTTTTGAGCATAACCAATAACCCGATTACTGGTGAATGTGATTTAGGTGATCTCTTGTTAGCAAGTTTTCAGTTATATTTGGTGAAACAATTTTGAGAATTTCAGTTGTTTCGGATTTATGAGTTAGCTGATTCGAGAATCGTGATGAGTAGGTTTCGACAATAAAAAGGTTGGTTGATCGATACTATTGATTGTGAATTTTTGTTGTTGAAAATTTGATATCATTTTGTTGGGTTGTTTAACCTTTTATGTGCGGCATAGATTTAGTTTGTGAAACAAAATTGGTATGTATATTGGTATTTAATTACCTTAGGTAACTTCGGGCTGTATGCTTTCTTATGGTATGAGTGGAAGAATCTTTCTCAATGTGTCGGTTTGTATATAACTTGGAGATTTCGTTATCATAGGTTAAAGTGACATATTCTTTGGAATGTCGGTAGGTGAGTAAGTGTTTATTGAATCGTTAAGGTTGATGGTCTTATCGAGCTTAGTCCTTGTCGTGTGTACAACTCGATTTTCATAATGTTTTAAAGTTGGCTGATTTATATTGGCGAGAACTTTATCTAGTTAATTTTGGACTAGACCGTTCGTTTGATATAACAAGTTTATTTATATATTTGATATGAGATAGTAGGTGTAGAGATGTTAAGTAGGTGGCAAGGATTGCATGACGTTATTAATGGGGATTTCAAGAATTTCATTTGAACTGTTAGATTTTGGTATTGTAAGAACTGTGATTTGAGTTTCGGGCTTGTCCTTGAACCTTCTCAAGGCTGTCTTGATAGTTGTTAGAATTCGAACGAGTTTAGTAACCTTCCTTGTGAGCATGTTTAATGTTTATAGTTGAATAATCTTGGAGGTTTATATTTTGTTTAATCAAGTAATAGTTGGAGTGTTGAACTGTCGAATTTATAATTTTGCGCATACTTGGTGTAAAAAAATTGAGTTGTTATTTTATGTAAGTGGTGATTTGAGTTATCATTCGAGGTACAACGTGTTAAGTTGTGGTTGTGCAAGTGCGTAGGTTGATGAGTTGAGGTATGCTTATGGTTTCAGTTTTATTCGGTTATATAGTTGGGGAGTATACTTAGGGGACGGAGTCCATTATGTTGAATTGTTATCTTTCATTCCTTGAGGTATGTTGGGTTTAGCGTTGCTTCGAATGTTCGATGCTATTTTAGTACTTTGGATTTGTGTTATAAGTTCTACTTTGGTTGCTTTGTGCGCGTATATTGTGTTTTGTGCTTTGTGTTAAATTCGAGGACGAATTTTTTTAAGTTGGGGAGAATGTAATATCCCGTGTTTTCAAACTTGATTTGTCAGTTTGGTTATCCTTTACAAATTGGTTGTTTTCTTGCATTCGTTGTTATTTTGCATTTCAACATTTTTCTTGTTATGTTTCGAACTTGATTCTGAATGGTTATATGTTAGAAGTAACACTTGTGATACATTGGTTGTGTCTTTTTGAGTGTCTTATATGTATCCCATGATCTCGTATGTGTTTGATGTTGATTCGATTTATTTTCGGGTATATATCAAAATAGCATTTGTATGTGTTCCAGAACTGCCCTGTTTTAGTAAAACGTTGATATCTCCCAATTGAAATGTCGGATCAGGCCCATTTTTTTATATGTTGTTCATAAGAGTATATTCTAGCATGTGTTAAATTTTCACGTTTTTTGGATGCTTCTAACTCTCAAAATGATAATTAAATCGTGGTTTTTATCAAAGCCCATGTAAAGCCCGCATAAGTCTATAAGTAGACCCATATTTTCATGTGAGCAGTCCCCTTTTCTTTTCCACAAACCCTAAAACGAATATCTTCATAAAAAATACACATTTCCTTTGTTCTAACAAGCCCGGATGCGATTCATTACGCTAAGAACTTGATTTTTCATCATACTCGCAAGATCTACGCGATTTCTACGTTGTGTTCTTCGCTGGTGGCTTGTGGATCCAATTGATTTCGGTCCAGCCCTTTGAACCTTGGGCTAATACATCAATTATAATCTTGTTCATCATTCTTAGGTAATTTTTTTACTCCTAATTAATTTATGGATTCGTTGTTGTGTGATTTTGCCTAGAAATGCATAATATAGGATTTTGATGGATTGAATCGTCGTTACTGATATGCTATGTTTAAGCTACTGATGTTATATGATTAAATGATGGGTTATACATATATGATCTGATGTTATAAGTTTTGGAAAGTGTTTGACATGATTCAATAACGAATTGGTGTAATTAAACAATGAATAGGCGATTTCTAGACTTGTGCGAATTGGATTCGTTTAATGAATTATTTAAATGGTTGAATCCAAATTGATTGATTATTAAGTGTTCTTATATCAATGGCTACTGATATAAAAAGTTTTTATTTGTAAATGAGAATTGAAATTGGTTTGTGTTGTAAAATCTCTACGATTTGCGAAATTGACAATTCTACGAAAGTTAAACGCAACGATTGCAAAATGGTTTTCAAATGTTATATCTACTGATCTAATATTTTCTATATGATGTTTTTATGTTTTTAAATCAGTAGTAACATATTTTGGTTCATCGATTGTTGGTTTTGAATCGTTTGGCTAGTTTAGGCAATTTTCGGCAAAATTGCCAAATTTGATTATTTGAGTGCTTTGGCTTAATTTTGATTTTGATCAAATTGTTAATGGCTGGAAATACATTTTATAAACTATTTTGGACATTTATAAAATGATAGTTTACCTTGGGTCGTTTTAAAAATCAGGTGGTTGTTATGGTATATAAGTTATGGTGAATTTTACAAAGGTGATATGGCTATCTAAATTAATATTTTACATTTGAGTTTAAATCTTTAAAAGGTGTTTAAATCCTATTAATTGAATTTAAGGTGGAATTTTTAAGTGATGTATACCTTGGGTGAAACTTGTCAAGTGTTGGCAAGCTATATGATTTATTGCTTTTAAGGTTGGCATTGTTAAGCTATGGATTGAGTTCTTATTTTCAAATGACTTTGGTTTTATTTAAGGATTGGTTTTAAACTCTGGTTTTCACTTTGGCTTATGGTTGGGTCGGGTTAGACTTGTGTCGCCCGACATGTTGTGTTGAGCTATACTGCAGTTAAGGCTAACACACTACTCTGGGAAACTCTTTGGTTTAAAAGAACTATTTAAGTTATGAAAAGGACTTCGGTTTTGTTTTTATGGATACGAACTCATCTAAGCTAACTTGCATAAATTGTTTAAAGTGAATGATATGAATTCTTTGGTTTTTTTGATACATAGATGTTTACCTTACTTGATTGTACTTTGGTTGTGTTCAAGATGCTAGTCCTATGTGGTGTCTAGTATTCTTAGAGTTAGGGGTTGTATGGATTTTAACTTATACATTGTTTTAGACCCGTCGAATGCTCGTGCTTCGGAGTCTACGCAGGGTTAGCTGTTTGCCAAGATTTCACGTGGATAAGCAAGCAGTGAGTTTGTAGTGCTATTTACCACTTTATTAAGTACCGCATTATATTTTAATATTATAAATGCTTTTGAACTGTTTTTACGGATTATGGATCTGGATTGAAACGAGCTGCTCGATAGGCTTGTATCGAGACTGTGTGCACCGGTAAGTACTCTGGGATCGGCAGACTAAAGTCTTGCTTACGCTGGTATATGACGAGGATATGTTCCCGTCCACTCTGGGTTTATCAGTATGCTATGTCATACTTACGCTGGGATCATTTCAATACTGTTTTTCATAATCATATTATATTAGTATAAAATGTTTTGATTTAAGGGTTTTAAACTTAATAAATGTAAATAGTATTGCGAACTCATCTCAGTATATCTGACCCCGTTGTTTTCCCAAATTTTCCAGGTTTATGATTTGAAAGCTGGTCCACTCCGATTCTTGATTCTTGGAGGTTTTTATGTCAATAAAACTAGTCTGTTGTTTTAAACTCTTAGACCGCAGTAGAACTAGTATAGTGTTTGATTATTATACTTTGGTTTGTCGTGGTGGTACGACTTTTATATTATTATACTTTGGCATGTTACATTGGATTATTATATTTGAGGCATGATTCACAGTTTCGGATTATTATCAAGTTATAATATTAGAACTGTTGTATAAACTGTTAGACTTAGTTTGGAGTCTCGGTTGCCCCCGAGCAGTGGTTTTCTTGCAGGTTTATTTGTACATAAGGTTATCCGCGAGGCTTGCTACGGGTTTTGGTACGAACATACCCATACCCTAGCGCCGGTCGCGATCCATGAAATTGGGTCGTGACAAAGTTGGTATCAGAGCTTTAGTTTCGAACTAAGGCCAAATAATTGCATGTTATGTGTTTATCTCTTTGAGGCATGTTAAGTGTTTTTTTGTCATGTCATAGGATCTACTGCGGAATTAGGATTCAAGTCTTGTCTTTTGAAACGTCATCTTTTATTTTCAAAATTTTCTACCTTCATCTATAGAAATGTCGAGGGTCGGTCTTATGTGTTACTGATGCTTTACTTTATAATATTTATTGCTTAAACATTGGGTGATCTGTTGGCCGTTGTGCCATATATGAGATATACTTTGGATGATTTTTGGTTGGCTGTTGTGCCTTATATGGTGTTTACTTCGGGTGATGCTTTGTTGGCTGTTGTGCCATATATGATGTTTACTTTGAGTGATTAGTTGTTGGCTTTTACACCTTGGATGATTTTGATTATATTTGGGTTGCTTTCACCTCGTTGGTGAGTACATTTGTTTTGGCTGTGTTTGTTGGGTGCTAAATAGGTTGGCACGTACTATGATACGTTATGCCTTGGCCTTATGTGGTTTTTAAAGGATTTTGTGATAAATCTTTAAGCATGTGTTGTGGCTACACGTTGTTTGGTCACGCGTTGGTTTAATGGTTTTATTGAAAAAATTATTTTGATTTGATTTGTGTTTTGACACGAGAATCGGAAGAGAAGTCTGGTTTTTAAAACATATGTGTGTGATTTTTTATTTCTTTTCAAGTAAAAAGAATTTTTCGTATCTTAGAATCTTACGTTTTGACTTGGTGTTGACAAACGGTTGTTTACAAAATAATATTATTTATGAGATTTTCCCACCGTATTGAAAATTAATATTTTTGGATGTTATTTTACCATGTTGTGGTATGTCGACGTTTGAAGCGTCGTTTGGTCATATGTTTGGTAACTATGTTTGGCTTGCTTAGGTGCTTACAGAATGATTGTTTGAGATCAAATATTTTCTCACTTAAATTTTTGAGATGATTTTTGATACTTGGGTTGCTTGAGCTCTTATTTTGAAAAGATTGTGTTTTTATTAAAAAGTTTTCCGGATTTACAAATGTTTTGGATACGTTTTATAAAAGATTATTTTGAGTTTAACTTGGGTCACCCAAATTTGGAAGTTGAGCTTGGTAGTTGTAATGACTCGGCTAACTCGATGGTTTTGTGGATTAAGATACACTGGAAAATTTTAATTAATTGGTTTATAGAAGGAAATTTTCCGAAAATCAATTTGTTTTAAACCGTGGGGCTCAGTTAGACTTGAAACCTTTTGTGGGTGATTTTATATTTCAGAATGAATTTTAATACGTATTCTTGATCGATGATTTATTACATGTTGATATTTTTTTTTTACGATTCTGAGTATGCTATGGCATGTTTTATTAAGATTTGAGATTTAATTAGGTTATATGGGTTTTGTATACCATGTCGGTAGATATATAATGATCAATTGGATGTTGCATGCTCGTTTCTTTTGATAGCATGTTAGTTGCCTACAATGTTTATGATTTGTTATATGGCAAGATGTTTGGGTTAAATACGGGTTAAGCCATGCTTGGGTGATTTATGATTAGGTGTAAATCACATCTTTTTTGTGTTGTTTCGTGTTAGTATGCTTCGTATATTGGCTAAGTTTTCTATGTTAGTTGTTTTATCTTGTTTGTCTCATTGTGCGGATAGCACATGAGGTCGTTGCTATCAGGTGTTTGTTTGGCTGAACCTCGATGTTGGTTTTTAATTGTGAGTAGGACCTTCGTTTAGACCCTGTATTGCTTTAGTTTCAGTTTCGGATTACGCTAGATTTAGTGTGTTGTTTTGTGGATAGAAGTCTTAGGGTTTTGATATGAGTAAGATGAAGAAAACGTTTCCTTGGTGGTTTTTGATTATTCTGAACAAGGAGGTTGGAAATTCTTATTCGAAGAGATAGATTGGGGTATTAATACACTGGTGTTTTTCGTCAAGATTGGATGATGCGATGCGGGAATTGGTGGTTTGTTTTGTAAAAACGTATGTGATGTATTGTTTTTCCTCGAGTTAAGTTTAAGCTTATTGGGAGTTTATTGTCTTATAAGAGATTTTATAGTAGTTATCGGTTTGAATTGTGATGATAGTATTGTATGATTAGTGAATTGCGAGAATGGGGTTTGAGAAATATTTTGAGGCTATCGAGTGCACATCTCACAGAGGGTAATGTCTAGCAAATGTTTTATCGAGTAATTGATTTCATATGAATATTTGTTAGAGTATTTGAAATGTTTTTATCACGTAATTGTGCCCAGACATACCATGAACATGCATTTTTGTATGTCACGAATAGGGAATTGCATTGAGCACAGAGTATGTTCAATAAATAAAAATAAAATAAATAATTGGTCCATGCATAATAGTACATGCATCATATGCATTGAAAAGATTAGAGTTGGATGCAACTCTTTGGGGATGAGAGGTGTCATCACCCTGGCGCACAATTATGTAAAGTAGATTTTGGCAATAAAGTGTTTTTGAGAAAAATATTTTAAAATGAACTCGCGAGTCACCTTGGGATAAATGTAATTATAAAGTTGACGAATTTCAAATGGTTTGAAATTTTACCGAAAGGTAGCTAGACAAATACTCAGTGATGATGGTGCTGAATTGAGGATGCTTACGTTATGATTGATTGGTTTGTAGTATCATAATTTTGTGTTTCGTAGGAAGTAGTATTGGATATAAGGTTACACTCAACTTATTGTTGTAATAAGTATGATAGGGTTTTGAGGTCAGATTGGAAGGCTTATGTGCTAACTTCCGAGTTGTGATTTGAGAGTTGTTGGATTAGGGGATTTGGTTATGCTCCACGTGTGTGTATATATTGTGATTTTAAAAGAAGTTTGGTTTTTACACGTTCGATTTTGTTTAAATATTTTGGTATACTCAAATAGAATATTGTGCGAGCGAGGATATTTTCAATATAAATTTATTTTTCCATTTTGACAAAGGATAAAATTTTATCAAGTTTGAATTAAAGAGAATAAAAATTTTGTTAGTTGAACGGTTTTATAGATTTGAAAACTTATTTGAAAGTAAGGTGTAACTGTAAATTCAAATACGACTGTTTTGAAAATTTTAATGTGTTCTCAAAACTGGAGTTTTCCCAACAGTAAAAGTATTTTGGTTTTAAATATAAAAGGAGTTATAAGATATTAATGTCTTTAAAGAGAAAAGAGAAGTTGTAATGTTTTATAATTTGAATTATTTCCCTATAAGTTTGGTTTTGAGCATAACCAATAACCCGATTACTGGTGAATGTGATTTAGGTGATCTCTTGTTAGCAAGTTTTCAGTTATATTTGGTGAAACAATTTTGAGAATTTCAGTTGTTTCGGATTTATGAGTTAGCTGATTCGAGAATCGTGATGAGTAGGTTTCGACAATAAAAAGGTTGGTTGATCGATACTATTGATTGTGAATTTTTGTTGTTGAAAATTTGATATCATTTTGTTGGGTTGTTTAACCTTTTATGTGCGGCATAGATTTAGTTTGTGAAACAAAATTGGTATGTATATTGGTATTTAATTACCTTAGGTAACTTCGGGCTGTATGCTTTCTTATGGTATGAGTGGAAGAATCTTTCTCAATGTGTCGGTTTGTATATAACTTGGAGATTTCGTTATCATAGGTTAAAGTGACATATTCTTTGGAATGTCGGTAGGTGAGTAAGTGTTTATTGATTCGTTAAGGTTGATGGTCTTATCGAGCTTAGTCCTTGTCGTGTGTACAACTCGATTTTCATAATGTTTTAAAGTTGGCTGATTTATATTGGCGAGAACTTTATCTAGTTAATTTTGGACTAGACCGTTCGTTTGATATAACAAGTTTATTTATATATTTGATATGAGATAGTAGGTGTAGAGATGTTAAGTAGGTGGCAAGGATTGCATGACGTTATTAATGGGGATTTCAAGAATTTCATTTGAACTGTTAGATTTTGGTATTGTAAGAACTGTGATTTGAGTTCCGGGCTTGTCCTTGAACCTTCTCAAGGCTGTCTTGATAGTTGTTAGAATTCGAACGAGTTTAGTAACCTTCCTTGTGAGCATGTTTAATGTTTATAGTTGAATAATCTTGGAGGTTTATATTTTGTTTAATCAAGTAATAGTTGGAGTGTTGAACTGTCGAATTTATAATTTTGCGCATACTTGGTGTAAAAAAATTGAGTTGTTATTTTATGTAAGTGGTGATTTGAGTTATCATTCGAGGTACAACGTGTTAAGTTGTGGTTGTGCAAGTGCGTAGGTTGATGAGTTGAGGTATGCTTATGGTTTCAGTTTTATTCGGTTATATAGTTGGGGAGTATACTTAGGGGACGGAGTCCATTATGTTGAATTGTTATCTTTCATTCCTTGAGGTATGTTGGGTTTAGCGTTGCTTCGAATGTTCGATGCTATTTTAGTACTTTGGATTTGTGTTATAAGTTCTACTTTGGTTGCTTTGTGCGCGTATATTGTGTTTTGTGCTTTGTGTTAAATTCGAGGACGAATTTTTTTAAGTTGGGGAGAATGTAATATCCCGTGTTTTCAAACTTGATTTGTCAGTTTGGTTATCCTTTACAAATTGGTTGTTTTCTTGCATTCGTTGTTATTTTGCATTTCAACATTTTTCTTGTTATGTTTCGAACTTGATTCTGAATGGTTATATGTTAGAAGTAACACTTGTGATACATTGGTTGTGTCTTTTTGAGTGTCTTATATGTATCCCATGATCTCGTATGTGTTTGATGTTGATTCGATTTATTTTCGGGTATATATCAAAATAGCATTTGTATGTGTTCCAGAACTGCCCTGTTTTAGTAAAACGTTGATATCTCCCAATTGAAATGTCGGATCAGGCCCATTTTTTTATATGTTGTTCATAAGAGTATATTCTAGCATGTGTTAAATTTTCACGTTTTTTGGATGCTTCTAACTCTCAAAATGATAATTAAATCGTGGTTTTTATCAAAGCCCATGTAAAGCCCGCATAAGTCTATAAGTAGACCCATATTTTCATGTGAGCAGTCCCCTTTTCTTTTCCACAAACCCTAAAACGAATATCTTCATAAAAAATACACATTTCCTTTGTTCTAACAAGCCCGGATGCGATTCATTACGTTAAGAACTTGATTTTTCATCATACTCGCAAGATCTACGCGATTTCTACGTTGTGTTCTTCGCTGGTGGCTTGTGGATCCAATTGATTTCGGTCCAGCCCTTTGAACCTTGGGCTAATACATCAATTATAATCTTGTTCATCATTCTTAGGTAATTCTTTTACTCCTAATTGATTTATGGATTCGTTGTTGTGTGATTTTGCCTAGAAATGCATAATATAGGATTTTGATGGATTGAATCGTCGTTACTGATATGCTATGTTTAAGCTACTGATGTTATATGATTAAATGATGGGTTATACATATATGATCTGATGTTATAAGTTTTGGAAAGTGTTTGACATGATTCAATAACGAATTGGTGTAATTAAACAATGAATAGGCGATTTCTAGACTTGTGCGAATTGGATTCGTTTAATGAATTATTTAAATGGTTGAATCCAAATTGATTGATTATTAAGTTTTCTTATATCAATAGCTACTGATATAAAAAGTTTTTATTTGTAAATGAGAATTGAAATTGGTTTGTGTTGTAAAATCTCTACGATTTGCGAAATTGACAATTCTACGAAAGTTAAACGCAACGATTGCAAAATGGTTTTCAAATGTTATATCTACTGATCTAATATTTTCTATATGATGTTTTTATGTTTTTAAATCAGTAGTAACATATTTTGGTTCATCGATTGTTGGTTTTGAATCGTTTGGCTAGTTTAGGCAATTTTCGGCAAAATTGCCAAATTTGATTATTTGAGTGCTTTGGCTTAATTTTGATTTTGATCAAATTGTTAATGGCTGGAAATACATTTTATAAACTATTTTGGACATTTATAAAATGATAGTTTACCTTGGGTCGTTTTAAAAATCAGGTGGTTGTTATGGTATATAAGTTATGGTGAATTTTACAAAGGTGATATGGCTATCTAAATTAATATTTTACATTTGAGTTTAAATCTTTAAAAGGTGTTTAAATCCTATTAATTGAATTTAAGGTGGAATTTTTAAGTGATGTATACCTTGGGTGAAACTTGTCAAGTGTTGGCAAGCTATATGATTTATTGCTTTTAAGGTTGGCATTGTTAAGCTATGGATTGAGTTCTTATTTTCAAATGACTTTGGTTTTATTTAAGGATTGGTTTTAAACTCTGGTTTTCACTTTGGCTTATGGTTGGGTCGGGTTAGACTTGTGTCGCCCGACATGTTGTGTTGAGCTATACTGCAGTTAAGGCTAACACACTACTCTGGGAAACTCTTTGGTTTAAAAGAACTATTTAAGTTATGAAAAGGACTTCGGTTTTGTTTTTATGGATACGAACTCATCTAAGCTAACTTGCATAAATTGTTTAAAGTGAATGATATGAATTCTTTGGTTTTTTTGATACATAGATGTTTACCTTACTTGATTGTACTTTGGTTGTGTTCAAGATGCTAGTCCTATGTGGTGTCTAGTATTCTTAGAGTTAGGGGTTGTATGGATTTTAACTTATACATTGTTTTAGACCCGTCGAATGCTCGTGCTTCGGAGTCTACGCAGGGTTAGCTGTTTGCCAAGATTTCACGTGGATAAGCAAGCAGTGAGTTTGTAGTGCTATTTACCACTTTATTAAGTACCGCATTATATTTTAATATTATAAATGCTTTTGAACTGTTTTTACGGATTATGGATCTGGATTGAAACGAGCTGCTCGATAGGCTTGTATCGAGACTGTGTGCACCGGTAAGTACTCTGGGATCGGCAGACTAAAGTCTTGCTTACGCTGGTATATGACGAGGATATGTTCCCGTCCACTCTGGGTTTATCAGTATGCTATGTCATACTTACGCTGGGATCATTTCAATACTGTTTTTCATAATCATATTATATTAGTATAAAATGTTTTGATTTAAGGGTTTTAAACTTAATAAATGTAAATAGTATTGCGAACTCATCTCAGTATATCTGACCCCGTTGTTTTCCCAAATTTTCCAGGTTTATGATTTGAAAGCTGGTCCACTCCGATTCTTGATTCTTGGAGGTTTTTATGTCAATAAAACTAGTCTGTTGTTTTAAACTCTTAGACCGCAGTAGAACTATTATAGTGTTTGATTATTATACTTTGGTTTGTCGTGGTGGTACGACTTTTATATTATTATACTTTGGCATGTTACATTGGATTATTATATTTGAGGCATGATTCACAGTTTCGGATTATTATCAAGTTATAATATTAGAACTGTTGTATAAACTGTTAGACTTAGTTTGGAGTCTCGGTTGCCCCCGAGCAGTGGTTTTCTTGCAGGTTTATTTGTACATAAGGTTATCCGCGAGGCTTGCTACGGGTTTTGGTACGAACATACCCATACCCTAGCGCCGGTCGCGATCCATGAAATTGGGTCGTGACAAAGTTGGTATCAGAGCTTTAGTTTCGAACTAAGGCCAAATAATTGCATGTTATGTGTTTATCTCTTTGAGGCATGTTAAGTGTTTTTTTGTCATGTCATAGGATCTACTGCGGAATTAGGATTCAAGTCTTGTCTTTTGAAACGTCATCTTTTATTTTCAAAATTTTCTACCTTCATCTATAGGAATGTCGAGGGTCGGTCTTATGTGTTACTGATACTTTACTTTATAATATTTATTGCTTAAACATTGGGTGATCTGTTGGCCGTTGTGCCATATATGAGATATACTTTGGATGATTTTTGGTTGGCTGTTGTGCCTTATATGGTGTTTACTTCGGGTGATGCTTTGTTGGCTGTTGTGCCATATATGATGTTTACTTTGAGTGATTAGTTGTTGGCTTTTACACCTTGGATGATTTTGATTATATTTGGGTTGCTTTCACCTCGTTGGTGAGTACATTTGTTTTGGCTGTGTTTGTTGGGTGCTAAATAGGTTGGCACGTACTATGATACGTTATGCCTTGGCCTTATGTGGTTTTTAAAGGATTTTGTGATAAATCTTTAAGCATGTGTTGTGGCTACATGTTTTTTGGTCACGCGTTGGTTTAATGGTTTTATTGAAAAAATTATTTTGATTTGATTTGTGTTTTGACACGAGAATCGGAAGAGAAGTCTGGTTTTTAAAACATATGTGTGTGATTTTTTATTTCTTTTCAAGTAAAAAGAATTTTTCGTATCTTAGAATCTTACGTTTTGACTTGGTGTTGACAAACGGTTGTTTACAAAATAATATTATTTATGAGATTTTCCCACCGTATTGAAAATTAATATTTTTGGATGTTATTTTACCATGTTGTGGTATGTCGACGTTTGAAGCGTCGTTTGGTCATATGTTTGGTAACTATGTTTGGCTTGCTTAGGTGCTTACAGAATGATTGTTTGAGATCAATTATTTTCTCTCTTAAATTTTTGAGATGATTTTTGATACTTGGGTTGCTTGAGCTCTTATTTTGAAAAGATTGTGTTTTTATTAAAAAGTTTTCCGGATTTACAAATGTTTTGGATACGTTTTATAAAAGATTATTTTGAGTTTAACTTGGGTCACCCAAATTTGGAAGTTGAGCTTGGTAGTTGTAATGACTCGGCTAACTCGATGGTTTTGTGGATTAAGATACACTGGAAAATTTTAATTAATTGGTTTATAGAAGGAAGTTTTCCGAAAATCAATTTGTTTTAAACCGTGGGGCTCAGTTAGACTTGAAACCTTTTGTGGGTGATTTTATATTTCAAAAAGAATTTTAATACGTATTCTTGATCGATGATTTATTACATGTTGATATTTTTTTTACGATTCTGAGTATGCTATGGTATGTTTTATTAAGATTTGAGATCTAATTAGGTTATATGGGTTTTGTATACCATGTCGGTAGATATATAATGATCAATTGGATGTTGCATGCTCGTTTCTTTTGATAGCATGTTAGTTGCCTACAATGTTTATGATTTGTTATATGGCAAGATGTTTGGGTTAAATACGGGTTAAGGCATGCTTGGGTGATTTATGATTAGGTGTAAATCACATCTTTTTTGTGTTGTTTCGTGTTAGTATGCTTCGTATATTGGCTAAGTTTTCTATGTTAGTTGTTTTATCTTGTTTGTCTCATTGTGCGGATAGCACATGAGGTCGTTTCTATCAGGTGTTTGTTTGGCTGAACCTCGATATTGGTTTTTAATTGTGAGTAGGACCTTCGTTTAGACCCTGTATTGCTTTAGTTTCAGTTTCGGATTACGCTGGATTTAGTGTGTTGTTTTGTGGATAGAAGTCTTAGGGTTTTGATATGAGTAAGATGAAGAAAACGTTTCCTTGGTGGTTTTTGATTATTCTGAACAAGGAGGTTGGAAATTCTTATTCGAAGAGATAGATTGGTGTATTAATACACTGGTGTTTTTCGTCAAGATTGGATGATGCGATGCGGGAATTGGTGGTTTGTTTTGTAAAAACGTATGTGATGTATTGTTTTTCCTCGAGTTAAGTTTAAGTTTATTGGGAGTTTATTGTCTTATAAGAGATTTTATAGTAGTTATCGGTTTGAATTGTGATGATAGTATTGTATGATTAGTGAATTGCGAGAATGGGGTTTGAGAAATATTTTGAGGCTATCGAGTGCACATCTCACAGAGGGTAATGTCTAGCAAATGTTTTATCGAGTAATTGATTTCATATGAATATTTGTTAGAGTATTTGAAATGTTTTTATCACGTAATTGTGCCCTGACATACCATGAACATGCATTTTTGTATGTCACGAATAGGGAATTGCATTGAGCACAGAGTATGTTCAATAAATAAAAAGAAAATAAATAATTGGTCCATGCATAATAGTACATGCATCATATGCATTGAAAAGATTAGAGTTGGATGCAACTCTTTGGGGATGGGAGGTGTCATCACCCTGGCGCACAATTATGTAAAGTAGATTTTGGCAATAAAGTGTTTTTGAGAAAAATGTTTTAAAATGAACTCGCGAGTCACCTTGGGATAAATGTAATTATAAAGTTGATGAATTTCAAATGGTTTGAAATTTTACCGAAAGGTAGCTAGACAAATACTCAGTGATGATGGTGCTGAATTGAGGATGCTTACGTTATGATTGATTGGTTTGTAGTATCATAATTTTGTGTTTCGTAGGAAGTAGTATTGGATATAAGGTTACACTCAACTTATTGTTGTAATAAGTATGATAGGGTTTTGAGGTCAGATTGGAAGGCTTATGTGCTAACTTCCGAGTTGTGATTTGAGAGTTGTTGGATTAGGGGATTTGGTTATGCTCCACGTGTGTGTATATATTGTGATTTTAAAAGAAGTTTGGTTTTTACACGTTCGATTTTGTTTAAATATTTTGGTATACTCAAATAGAATATTGTGCGAGCGAGGATATTTTCAATATAAATTTATTTTTCCATTTTGACAAAGGATAAAATTTTATCAAGTTTGAATTAAAGAGAATAAAAATTTTGTTAGTTGAACGGTTTTATAGATTTGAAAACTTATTTGAAAGTAAGGTGTAACTGTAAATTCAAATACGACTGTTTTGAAAATTTTAATGTGTTCTCAAAACTGGAGTTTTCCCAACAGTAAAAGTATTTTGGTTTTAAATATAAAAGGAGTTATAAGATATTAATGTCTTTAAAGAGAAAACAGAAGTTGTAATGTTTTATAATTTGAATTATTTCCCTATAAGTTTGGTTTTGAGCATAACCAATAACCCGATTACTGGTGAATGTGATTTAGGTGATCTCTTGTTAGCAATTTAAGCCAAATATTTACTAACGTTACGGAACAAAACAAAACGTTTCACATTTTTAGCGATTTAATCCAAACGTTTACAAATGATACGAAACAATTCCAAACGTTTCTCCTTTTTAGCGATTGAACCCAAACGTTTACAAACGTTATGAAACAAATCCAAATGTTTCACCTTTTTAGCTATTTAAGCCAAACGTTTACAAACGTTACGAAACAATACCAAACTTTAAAACGTTACGAAACAAAAGTTACGAATCAAATGGAAACGTTTACAAACGTTACGAAACAAAATCAAACGTTTCACCTTTTTAGCGATTTAAGCCAAAAGTTTACAAACGTTACAAAACAAAACCAAACGTTTCATCTTTTTAGCGATTTAAGCCAAACGTTTACAAACATTACGAAATAAAACCAAACAATTAAAACTTTACGAAACAAATCCAAATATTTACAAACTTTACGAAACAAAACCAAACGTCTCACCTTTTTAGGGATTTAAGCCAAACGTTTACAAACTTTTCGAAACAAAACCAAACGTTTCACCTTTTTAGCGATTTAAGCCAAACGTTTACAAATGTTACGAAACAAAACCAAACATTTCATCTTTTTAGCGATTTAAGCCAAACGTTTACAAACATTACGAAATAAAACCAAACGTTTCACCTTTTTTGCGATTTAAACCAAACATTTACAAACATTACGAAACAAAACTAAACGTTTCACCTTTTTAGCGATTTATTCCAAACGTTTACCCTTTTTAGAAATTTAAACCAAACGTTTACAAACGTTACGAAACAAATCCAAACGTTTCACCTTTTTAGCGATTTAAGCTAAACGTTTACAAACGTTATGAAACAAAACCAAACGTTTCACCTTTTTAGCGGTTTAAGCCAAACGTTTACGAACGTTAGGAAACCAAGCCAAACGTTTACAAACGTAACGAAAGAAATCCAAGAGTTTCACCTTTATAGAAATTTAAGCCAAATGTATGCAAACGTTACGAAACAAAACCAAATGTTTCCCCTTTTCAGCTATTTAAGCCAAACGTTTACAAACGTTACGAAACAAATCCAAGCGTTTCACCTTTTTAGCAATTTAAGCCAAATATTTACTAACGTTACGGAAAAAAACAAAACGTTTCACATTTTTTGTGATTTATTCGAAACGTTTACAAACACTACGAAACAAATCCAAACGTTTCTCCTTTTTAGTAATTGAACCCAAACGTTTATAAACGTTATGAAACAAATCCAAACGTTTCCCCTTTTTAGCGATTTAAGCCAAACGTTTACAAACATTACAAAACAAAACCAAATATTTCCCCTTTTTGTGAATTAAGCCAAACGTTTATAAACGTTACAAAACAATACCAAACGTTTCACCTTTTTAGTGATTTACGCCAAACGTTTACAAACGTTACGAAACAATGCCAAACTTTAAAACGTTACGAAACAAATGTTACGAAACAAATTGAAACGTTTACAAATGTTACGAAACAAAACCAAACGTTTCCCCTTTTTAGCGATTTAAGCCAAACTTTTACAAACGTTGCGAAACAAAACCAAATGTTTCATCTTTTTAGCGATTTAAGCCAAACGTTTACAAACATTACGAAATAAAACCAAACGTTTAAAACGTTATGAAACAAATCCAAACGTTTACAAACGTTACGAAACAAAACCAAACGTCTCACCTTTTTAGGGATCTAAGCCAAATGTTTACTAACTTTACGAAACAAAACCAAACATTTCACCTTTTTAGCAATTTAAGCCATACGTTTACAAACGTTAAGAAACAAATCCAAATGTTTCACCTTTTTTGCTATTTAAGCCAAATGTTTACAAATGTTACGAAACAAAACCAAATGTTTAAAACGATACGAAAAAAATCCAAACATTTACAAACGTTACAAAACAACACCAAACGTTTCCCCATTATAGCTATCTAGGCCAAACGTTTATAAACATTACGAAACAAAACCAAACGTTTGTAAACGTTACCAAATAAATCCAAAGGTTTCACATTGTTAGTGATTTAAGCCAAACGTTTACAAACGTTACGAAACAAATCCAAACGTTTTACCATTTTAGTGATTTAAGCAAAACGTTTACAAAGGTTACGAAACAAATCCAAACGTTTCGAAACAAATCCAAACGTTTAAAACGCTACGAAACAAATCCAACCGTTTAACGTTTTTAGTGATTTAAGACGAACGTTTACAAAGGTTACGAAATAAAACTGTAATATCCCGTATTTTAAAAAAAAATTAAAACCCTAATTATAAATTTTTGCATTTCGTCAAGCTTTAACTAATTTATTATTATTATTATATATTTTTATTTGATTTTATTTTAGTCGCTCGTTGATTCGATTGTGGTCCGATTCGTGTTTAGTGTGTATTATTAAATTTAAAAGAAAAAAAAAAGAAAAAAAAATGTGCCACGCATGAAATGAAAACCCATGCATTGTTTTCTTCTTTTAACGTGGCCCATTCTTTGTATTGATGAAAAGCCCACACTTTCATGTTATATGAATAAGCTATATTGCAGCTTATGAAACTCAACCATTCCTTTCTCTTTTAAAACGTAACCTGTTACGTTTCTTCAATTCCTAACCTAAATTTCATTCTCTGTTTCACAAACTCAGCCGCCATTCATTACATTAAACAATCTGAACTTCATCTTCAATCATCATTCATTCCTTTAGTTCACTCAATCCGGTAAGCTTCTTTGTTCTTAATATTTCAGTTTTAACTATAATCGACACTTCCGTAATTTGGATCATTCTCTTTCGTTTCTAGATCAAAATCAGAACCGTTTGATCTCGGAGATTGCAGACTCAATTCTTTACAATTCTCATCTTTGTTTTCGTCAAAACGGTACGTAATTCAATACGATATAGTCGCTGCCATTTCATCGTAATTCCGCGTAGTATTATTCTGTTTTGCAATTATGTAGCTGCCGTAGTTGAATTCTTGATCGCCATGATTTCTGTAATATGTTCTTGATATTGTATCTTGTTAGTTGGTGAAGTTTTAAGAATAATTGTTTGTGTTAATAAGAGAATCAAGACTTAGGTTTAGTTTCAGGTTATAGTTTCATGTATGGTTGCAGCAAATAGTGATGGCGGGGATGGGTTTCCATTTGACTTTGAGAAGATAACTAATAGGCTTTATAGGTTCTTAAAGTGTTGGCTTAATTTGATTTGATCCCTTAAATTATTGTAACTTAGTTATCATGGTTGCTACAACTTGGAATTGATTGTGTTGGCACTTGCTGAACGTTCATGGCAAGAATATAGAATTGGTTATGTGAAACGGAAAAGATGGTTAAATGGCCATTATGGTCACCATTTTATTTAATTTAAATTTATTAAATCCCTCAAGTTAATTTTACCGATGGATAATAACTTTTGAATTGTGTTTTAATTTTAAGTTGACAATTAGAAAACGACAATTATTTTATTATCTAAATTTATATAATTACTCGGGTAATTATATTTAAATTTAATTGAAATGTCAATTTTGCTAATTTACAATTTAGCCCCTAAAGTTTCTAAAAACCTATTTAAGTTAAGTTTTATTTTTAGATCTTTGTTTTGATTATTAATTTAGTAAATTGAGAATAAATAATTAATTGTGATTTCGAATAATCAAATTGGCTAAAATACAGTTTAGTCCCTAAACTTTTATAAACTTAAAATGGTTAAGTTTTAGTTGTAACTTGGGTTATTTGGATTTGAAGTTATTGAATTCTATTTTAAAAATAGGATAATTATTTTATCAAGTATTTTAATTTATAAACTCTGTTTTATAAATTTAATAAAATTTTGGACCGACACTACCAAAAAAAAACAGTCAATGAGGGAAAATCCGTCGTAACGGAACTGTGACGGATTAATGTTTTTGCATTGAAATTTGTGACGGATAAAACAATTTGTCGCAAATTTTTTGAATTGCTTTTGGTGACAGAAACTAGTGACGGATTTATTTTATTTATGACGGATTTTTCTGTCACAAATCTGCTGTTCTATTGTAGTGCGAGTTAGACTTTGGTCGTCCCGCAAGTGGGAAGAAATTTGGTAGTTTTTAATAACTCGCCTGACTCACTGATATGGATTTTAACTTTGTTTTATTTAAATTATTTTACGAATCATTCTAAATATATTTATATGATGTGTACTTTATAATTTGGGTTATTTTTGGAATGCATTTAATATAAGTGTTTATTAAATGTGGCTTGGTATTGTGTTGTGCTAGTCCTATGTGGTGTCTAGTACTCTTTAGAGTTAGGGAATGATTTTAATTATGATTTTAATATTTTATTAGACCCGTCGACTGTTCGTACTTCAGAGGCGAACTAGAGTTAAGTGCTTGTCAGGATCACGTGGATTTAGCAAGCAGTGAGTTTATATCTCTATTTACCTCTTTATTAAGCAAATGTCATATTTTTTATATTTAAATGTATAAACAGCTTTCGAACTGTTTTTCGGCATTGTGGATTTGATTTGGAATGTGCTACTCGATGGGCATCATCAGGACTGCGTGCGCGCCGGTAATGATTATGGTATTTAGGTAGGTTTAAGATACGTCTCACCTTAGTGAGGGCACCGGTGGAAGATACGTCTCCTGGGCTCACTATTTATTTAAGTGATAGTCGGGGATCAGTTATTGAGATACGTCTCACCGACACGACAATGGATTTAGAATTGTGGATTAGGGTTTCATTGATAATCCATAATGAAAATGTTTTATTAAACGTTTTTAAAGGTTTTTAACTTAATAAATGTAAATGGTTATATAAATCTGACCCCGTTGTTTTCTCAAATTTTCCAGGTTTATGATTTGAGCATTGGTCGATCTCCGTTTCTTCATTCTCAGAGGTTTTTATTTTATTTTTAGAATAAAAGAGTCGAACTGTTTTAAACTCTTAGACCGCAGTAGTAGTATCAGTTATTCATGTCTCAGTCTTTTATTTATATTTTAGACTGTTGTTTGTTGGATTGGTACAACTATTATTTTATCAGCTTTGGCATGATTACAGTGTTCATGGAATTTTATATATTGCCATGCTGTTAGATATTATTTGAAATAAGCGTACTTTAAATATATGTTGTTATATTGTACTGCTAGACTAGGCTGAAGTATCGGTTGCCCCCGAGCATGTGATTTTCTGCAGGTATGAATGTTATAAGTTGGTTATCCGCAAGGCTAGCTACGGGTTTTGGTACAGCCATACCCATACCCTAGCGCCGGTCACGATTCATGAAAATGGGTCGTGACAAAAACAAAACGTTTCACCTTTTTATCGAGTTAAGCCAAACGTTTACAAACGTTTCGAAACAAAACCAAACGTTTCACCTTTTTAGCGATTTAAGCCAAACGTTTACAAACGTTACGAAACAAAACCAAGTGTTTCACCTTTTTAGCGATTTAAGCCAAACCTTTACAAACTCTACAAAACAAAACCAAGTGTTTCAACTTTTTAGCAATTTAAGCCGAACGTTTACAAATGTTACGAAACAAATCCAAGTGTATCACCTTTTTAGTGATTTAAGCCAAACGTTTACAAACGCTACAAAACAAATCCAAACGTTTGACCTTTTTAGAGATTTAAGCCAAACGTTTACAAACGTTACGAAACAAATCCAAACGTTTACAAACGTTGCAAAACAAATCCAAGCGTTTCCCCTTTATAGCAATTTAAGCCAAACGTTTACAAATGTTACAAAATAAAACCAAACGTTTCACCTTTTTAGCGATTTAAGCCAAACGTTTCCCCTTTTTAGCAATATAAGCCAAACGTTTACAAACATTAAAAAACAAATACAAACATTTCCCCTTTTTAGTGATTTAAGCCAAAATGTTTACAAACGTTACCAAACAAATCCAAACGTTTACAAACGTTACGAAACAAATCCAAGAGTTTCACCTTTATAGCAATTTAAGCAAAACATATACAAACGTGTCGAAACAAGACCAAACGTTTTACCTTTTTAGAGATTTAAGCCAAACGTTTACAAACGTTACGAAACAAAACCAAGTGTTTCACCTTTTTAGCGATTTAAGCCAAACCTTTACAAACACTATGAAACAAAACCAATTGTTTCACCTTTTTAGCAATTTAAGCCGAACGTTTACAAACGTTACGAAACAAATCGAAGTGTTTGACCTTTTTAGCGATTTAAGCCAAACGTTTACAAACGCTACAAAACAAATCCAAACGTTTCACCTTTTTAGAGATTTAAGCCAAACGTTTACAAACGTTACGAAACAAATCCAAACGTTTACAAACATAACAAAACAAATCCAAGCGTTTCACCTTTATAGAAATTTAAGCCAAAATATACAAATGTTACAAAATAAAACCAAATGTTTCACCTTTTTAGCGATTTAATCCAAACGTTTACAAACTCTACAAAACAAAACCAAGTGTTTCAACTTTTTAGCAATTTAAGCCGAACGTTTACAAATGTTACGAAACAAATCCAAGTGTATCACCTTTTTAGTGATTTAAGCCAAACATTTACAAACGCTACAAAACAAATCCAAACGTTTGACCTTTTTAGAGATTTAAGCCAAATGTTTACAAACGTTACGAAACAAATCCAAACATTTACAAACGTTACAAAACAAATCCAAGCGTTTCCCCTTTATAGCAATTTAAGCCAAACTTTTACAAATGTTACAAAATAAAACCAAACGTTTCACCTTTTTAGCGATTTAAGCCAAACGTTTCCCCTTTTTAGCAATATAAGCCAAACGTTTACAAACATTAAAAAACAAATACAAACATTTCCCCTTTTTAGTGATTTAAGCCAAAATGTTTACAAACGTTACCAAACAAATCCAAACGTTTACAAACGTTAAGAAACAAATCCAAGAGTTTCACCTTTATAGCAATTTAAGCAAAACATATACAAACGTTTCGAAACAAGACCAAACGTTTTACCTTTTTAGAGATTTAAGCCAAACGTTTACAAACGTTACGAAACAAAACCAAGTGTTTCACCCTTTTAGCGATTTAAGCCAAACCTTTACAAACACTATGAAACAAAACCAAGTGTTTCACCCTTTTAGCAATTTAAGCCGAACGTTTACAAACGTTACGAAACAAATCGAAGTGTTTGACCTTTTTAGCGATTTAAGCCAAACGTTTACAAATGCTACAAAACAAATCCAAACGTTTCACCTTTTTAGAGATTTAAGCCAAACGTTTACAAACGATACGAAACAAATCCAAACGTTTACAAACGTAACAAAACAAATCCAAGCGTTTCACCTTTATAGAAATTTAAGCCAAAATATACAAATGTTACAAAATAAAACCAAATGTTTCACCTTTTTAGCGATTTAATCCAAACGTTTCCCCTTTTTAGCAATATAAGCCAAACGTTTACAAACATTACGAAACAAATCCAAACGTTTCCCCTTTTTAGCGATTTAAGCCAAATGTTTACAAACATTACCAAACAAATCCAAACGTTTACAAACGCTACAAAACAAATCCAAGAGTTTTACCTTTATAGCAATTTAAGAAAAATGTTTACAAACATTTCGAAACAAAACCAAACGTTTCACCTTTTTAGAGATTTAAGCCAAACGTTTACAAACGTTACGAAACAAAACCAAACGTTTCCCCTTTTTCGCGATTTCAGCCAAACGTTTACAAACATTATGAAAGAAAACCAATCGTTTAAAAAGTTACGAAACAAACGTTACGAAACAAATCCAAATGTTTACAAACGTTACGAAACTAAACCAAACGTCTCACCTTATTTGGGATTTAAGCCAAACGTTTACAAATGTTACAAAACAAAACCAAACGTTTCACATTTAGCGATTTAATCCATACGTTTACAAACGTTACGAAACAAATCCAAACGTTTCACCTTTTTAGTGATTTAAGCCAAATGTTTACAAATGTTTAGAAACAAATCCAAACATTTCACCTTTTTAGCGATTTAAGACAAACATTTACAAATGTTACGGAACAAAACCAAACATTTTACCTTTTTAGTGATATAACCCAAACGTTACGAAACAAAACCAAACGTTTAAAATGTTACGAAAAAAATACAAACGTTTACAAACGTTTCCCAGTTTTAGTTATTTGAGCCAAAAGTTTACAAACATTACGAAACAAAACCAAACCTTTGTAAACGTTACCAAATAAATCCACACGTTTCACATTTTTAGTGATATAAGCCAAACGTTTACAAAATTTGCGAAACAAATCCAAACGTTTCCCCATTTTAGTGATATAAGCCAAACGTTTACAAACGTTACGAAACAAATCCAAGTGTTTCACCTTTTTAGCAATTTAAGCCGAACGTTTACAAACGTTACGAAACAAATCGAAGTGTTTGACCTTTTTAGCGATTTAAGCCAAACGTTTACAAATGCTACAAAACAAATCCAAACGTTTCACCTTTTTAGAGATTTAAGCCAAACGTTTACAAACGTTACGAAACAAAACCAAGTGTTTCCCCATTTTAGTGATATAAGCCAAACGTTTACAAACGTTACGAAACAAATCCAAGTGTTTCACCTTTTTAGAAATTTAAGCCGAACGTTTACAAATGTTACGAAACAAATCCAAGTGTTTCACCTTTTTAGCGATTTAAGCCAAACGTTTACAAACGCTACAAAACAAATCCAAACGTTTCACCTTTTTAGAGATTTAAGCCAAACGTTTACAAACGTTACGAAACAAATCCAAACGTTTACAAACGTTACAAAAAAAAATCCAAGAGTTTCACCTTTATAGAAATTTAAGCCAAACGTTTACAAACGTTACAAAATAAAACCAAACGTTTCACCTTTTTAGCGATTTAAGCCAAACGTTTCCCCTTTTTAGCAATATAAGCCAAACGTTTACAAACATTACGAAACAAATGCAAACGTTTCCCCTTTTTAATGATTTAAGCAAAATGTTTACAAACATTACCAAACAAATCCAAACGTTTACAAACATTACGAAACAAATCCAAGAGTTTCACCTTTATAACAATTTAAGAAAAACGTTTAGAAATGTTTCGAAACTAAACCAACCGTTTCACCTTTTTAGCGATTTAAGCCAAACGTTTACAAACGTTACGAAACAAAACAAAACGTTTCACCTTTTTCGCGATTTAAGCAAGACGTTTACAAACATTACGAAACAAAATAAACGTTTAAAAAGTTACGAAACAAACGTTACGAAACAAATCCAAATGTTTACAAACGTTACGAAACTAAACCAAACGTCTCCCCTTAATAGGGATTTAAGCCAAACGTTTACAAATGTTACAAAACAAAACCAAACATTTCACATTTTTAGCGATTTAATCCATACGTTTACAAACGTTACGAAACAAATCCAAACGTTTCACCTTTTTAGCGATTTAAGTAAAATGTTTACAAACGTTTAGAAACAAATCAAAACATTTCACCTTTTTAGCGATTTAATCCAAACATTTACAAATGTTACAGAATAAAACCAAACGTTCTACCTTTTTAGTAATATAAGCCAAATGTTTCCAAACGTTACGAAACAAAACCAAACGTTTAAAACGTTACGAAAAAAATCTAAACGTTTACAAACGTTTCCCAATTTTAGTTATTTGAGCCAAACGTTTACAAACATTACGAAACAAGACCAAACGTTTGTAAACGTTACCAAATAAATCCAAACGTTTCCCATTTTTAGTGATATAAGCCAAACGTTTACAAAAGTTGCGAAATAAATCCAAACGTTTCCCCATTTTAGTGATATAAGCCAAACGTTTACAAACGTTACGAAACAAATCCAAGTGTTTCACCTTTTTAGCAATTTAAGCTGAACATTTACAAATGTTATGAAACAAATCGAAGTGTTTGACCTTTTTAGCAATTTAAGCCAAACGTTTACAAACGCTACAAAACAAATCCAAACCTTTCACCTTTTTAGAGATTTAAGCCAAACGTTTACAAACGTTACGAAACAAATCCAAACGTTTACAAACGTTACAAAACAAAATCCAAGAGTTTCACCTATATAGAAATTTAAGCCAAACGTTTACAAACATTACAAAATAAAACCAAACGTTTCACCTTTTTAGCGATTTAAGCCAAACGTTTCCCCTTTTAGCAATATAAGCCAAACGTTTACAAACATTACGAAACAAATGCAAACGTTTCCCCTTTTTAGTGATTTAAGCCAAATGTTTACAAACATTACCAAACAAATCCAAACGTTTACAAACATTACGAAACAAATCCAAGAGTTTCACCTTTATAGCAATTTAAGAAAAACGTTTATAAATGTTTCGAAACTAAACCAACCGTTTCACCTTTTTAGCGATTTAAGCCAAACGTTTACAAACGTTACGAAACAAAACCAAACGTTTCACCTTTTTCGCGATTTACGCCAGACGTTTACAAACATTACGAAACAAAACCAAACGTTTAAAAAGTTACGAAACAAACGTTACGAAACAAATCCAAATGTTTACAAACGTTACGAAACTAAACCAAACGTCTCCCCTTAATAGGGATTTAAGCAAAACGTTTACAAATGTTACAAAACAAAACCAAACGTTTCACATTTTTAGCGATTTAATCCATACGTTTACAAACTTTACGAAACAAATCCAAACGTTTCACCTTTTTAGCGATTTAAGCAAAATGTTTACAAATGTTTAGAAACAAATCAAAACATTTCACCTTTTTAGCGATTTAATCCAAACATTTACAAATGTTACGAAACAAAACCAAACGTTTAAAACCTTACACAAAAATCCAAACGTTTACAAACGTTTCCCAATTTTAGTTATTGAAGCCAAACATTTACAAACGTTACGAAACAAAACCAAACGTTTGTAAACGTTACCAAATAAATCCAAACGTTTCACAGTTTTAGTGATATAAGACAAATGTTTACAAAACTTGCGAAACAAATCCAAACGTTTCCCCATTTTAGTGATTTAAGCCAAACGTTTACAAACGTTACGTAACAAATCCAAACGTTTCGAAACAAATCCAAACGTTTAAAACGTTACGAAACAAATCCAACTGTTTCACTTTTTTAGCAATTTAAAACGAACGTTTACAAAGGTTACGAAACAAAACCAAACGTTTCACCTTTTTATCGATTTAAGCCAAACGTTTACAAACGTTACGAAACAAATCCAAACGTTTCACCTTTTTAGCGATTTAAGCCAAACGTTTACAAACGTTACGAAACAAATTCAAGCGTTTCAACTTTTTAGAAATTTAAGCCAAACGTTTACAAACGTTATGAAACAAATCCAAGTGTTTCGCATTTTTAGCAATTTGAGCCAAACGTTTACAAACGTTACAAGACAAATTCAAACGTTTCCTCTTTTTGACGATTTAAGCCAAACGTTTACAAATGTTACAGAACAAATCCAAACGTTTCCCCTATTTAACGATTTAAGCTTAACGTATACAAACGATACGAAATAAAACCAAACGTTTCACCTTTTTTGCAATTTAAGCCAAACATTTTCAAATGTTACGGAACAAATCCAAACGTTTCACGTTTTTAGCGATTTAAACTAAACGTTTACAAACGTTGCGGAACAAATTAAAACGTTTCACATTTTTAGTGATTTAAGCCAAACGTTTGCAAACGTTACGAAATAGTTCCAAAACGTTTTATCTTTTTAGTGATTTAAGGCAAACGCGAACAAACGTTTCACATATTTAGAGATTTAAGCCGAACATTTACAAAAGTTACGAAAGAAAATCAAACGTTTATAATGTTATGAAACAAATCGAAACGTTTCACCTTTTGAACAATTTAAGCCAAACGTTTACAAACGTAACGAAACAAATTCAAGCGTTTCACATTTTTAGCAATATAAGCCAAACGTTTACAAACATTACAAAACAAATCCAAGCGTTTCACCTTTTTAGCAATTTAAGCCAAACGTTTACAAACGTTACGAAATTTCAAACGTTTCACCTTTTTAGCGATTTAAGCCAAACATATACAAACGTTACGAAACAAATCCAAACGTTTAACCTTTTTAGCGATTTATGCCAAACGTTTAAAAACGTTACAAAAGAAATCCAAGCGTTTCCCATTTTAGCGATTTAAGCCAAACGTTAAAAACATTACGAAACAAATCCAAACGTTTCCCCTTTTTAACGATTTAAGCTAAACCTTTACAAACGTTACGAAACAAAACCAAGTGTTTCACCTTTTTAGGAATTTAAGCCAAACGTCTACAAACGTTGCGAAACAAATCCAAGTGTTTCACCTTTTTAGCAATTTAAGCGAAACGTTTACTAAGGCTACAAAACAAATCCAAACGTTTCACCTTTTTAGAGATTTAAGCCAAACGTTTACAAACGCTACGAAACAAAACCAAACGTTTCATCTTTTTAGCGATTTAAGCCAAACGTTTACAAACATTACGAAATAAAACCAAACATTTAAAACGTTACGAAAGAGATGTTACGAAACAAATCCAAATGTTTACAAATTTTACGAAACAAAACCAAACGTCTCACCTTTTTAGTGATTTAATCCATACGTTTACAAACGTTACGAAACTAATCCAAACGTTTCACCGTTTTTGCCATTTAAGCCAAATGTTTACAAATGTTACGAAACAAACCCAAACGTTTCACCTTTTTAGCGATTTAAGCCAAACATTTACAAACATTACGAAACAAACCAAACGTTTCGCCTTTTTAGCGATTTAAGCTTAACGTTTACAAACGTAACAAAAGAAATCCAAACGTTTAAAACGTTACAAAACAAATCGAAACGTTTACAAACGTTACAAAACAACACCAAATATTTCCCCATTTTATCTATTTAAGCAAAAAGTTTATAAACATTACAAAACAAAACCAAACGTTTGTAAACGTTACCAAATAAATCCAAACGTTTCATATTTTTAGTGATTTAAGCCAAACGTTTACAAACGTTACGAAACAAATCCAAAGGTTTCACCATTTTACTGATTTAAGCCAAACGTTTACAAAGGTTACGAAACAAATCCAAATGTTTCGAAACAAATCCAAACGTTTAAAACGTTACTAAACAAATCCAACTGTTTCACTTTTTTAGCAATTTAAGACGAACGTTTGCAAAGGTTATGAAACCAAACCAAACGTTATACCTTTTTATCGATTTAAGCCAAAAGTTTACAAACGTTACAAAACAAATCGAAACGTTTCACCTTTTTAGCGATTTAAGCCAAACGTTCACAAACGTTACGAAACCAATCCAAGCGTTTCAACTTTTTAGCAATTTTAACCAAACGTTTACAAATGTTACTAAACAAATCGAAGCGTTTCACCTTTTTAGCAATTTAAACCAAACGTTTAAAACGTTACGAAACAAATCTAAACATTTAACATTTTTAGCAATTTGAGCCAAACATTTACAAATGTTACGAGAACAAATCCAAACGTTTCACCTTTTTAGATTTAAGCAAAACGTTTACAAACGTTACGGAACAAATCAAAACGTTTCACCTTTCTAGCGATTTAAGCCAAATGTTTGCAAACATTACGAAACAAATCCACACGTTTCACCTTTTTATCGATTTAAGCAAAACATTTACAAATGTTACGAAACAAATCCAAATGTTTCATCTTTTAAGCGATTTAAGCCAAGCGTTTATAAAGGTTGCAAAACAAATCCAAACGTGTCACCTTTTTAGCAATTTAAGTAAAATGTTTACAAACATTACGGAACAAATCCAAACATTTCACCTTTTTAGCGATTTATGCCAAACGTTTACAAAGGTTACAAAACAAATCCAAACGTGTCACCTTTTTAGAAATTTAAGCCAAACGTTTACAAACGTTACGAAACAAATCCAAACGTATTATCTTTTTATCGATTTAAGGCAAACATTTACAAACGTTGCGAAACAAATACAAACGTTTTACATTTTTAGCAATTTAAGCCGAACATTTACAAACGTTACGAAACAAATCCCATCGTTTCACCTTTTTAAAAATTTAAGCCCAACGTTTAACGAAACAAATCCAAGCGTTTCACCTTTTTAGCAATTTCAGCAAAACGTTTACAAACGTTACAAAACAAATCCAAGCGTTTCACCTTTTTGGCAATTTAAGCCAAACGTTTACAAACGTTACAAAAATTCAAACGTTTCACCTTTTTAGCGATTTAAGCCAAACATATACAAACGTTACGAAACAAATCCAAACCTTTTACCTTTTTAGCGATTTAAGCCAAACGTTTACAAACGTTACGAAACAAATCCAAACATTTCACCTTATTAGCTATTTAATGCAAACGTTTACAAAGTTTACAAAACAAAACCAAACATTTCACCTTTTCAGCGATTTTAGCCAAACGTTTACAAAGGTTGCAAAACAAATCCAAACGTGTCACCTTTTTAGAAAATTAAGCCAAACGTTTACAAACGTTCCGAAACAAATCCAAACGTATTATCTTTTTAGCAATTTAAGGCAAACTTTTACAAACGTTGCGGAACAAATAAAAACGTTTCACTTTTTTTAGCAATTTAAGCCGAACATTGTCACGACCCAATTTCATGGATCGCGACCGGCTCTAGGGTATGGGTATGGTCGTACCGAAACCCGTAGCAAGCCTCGCGGAAAACGTTGTATTCAATATAACCTGCAAGAAAACCAATGCTCGGGGGCAACCGAGACTTCAGCCTAATCTCTAACAACTTACATAGCAGTTCTAACATAATTACTTAATAGCAATTCGAAACTATGAAACATGCCTCATATAATAAATAATCCAATGTAACATACCAAAGTATAATAATATAAAAGTCGTACCACTATGACAAAACAAAGTACAATGATAGTGACAACTAGTTCTACTGCGGTCTAAGAAGTAAAACAGTTGACTAGTTTGATAACATAAAAAGACCTCCGAGAAATCAAAAGATCGGAGATGACCAACGCTCTCAAAATCATAAGCCTGGAAAATTTGGAAAACAACGGGGTCAGATATACTGAGATGAGTTCATAATGTTATTTACATTTATTAAGTTTAAAACCCTTAAAACAAATCCTTTTATACTAAGATATATATTGATTATGGAAAACAATATTGAAATGAAATCCCAAAGTATTTAACCCAAAGTAGATGGGAACAAATCCTCATCGATTTCCAAAGTAGGCCAGACATTGGTCAGCCAATCCCAAAGCACTTACCGGTGCACACAGTCTCGATTCAAGCCTATCGAGTAGCTCGTTTCAATCCAGATCCATAATCCTTAAAACAGTTCACAACATTTGATATACTAAAATAATGTGCGGTACTTAATAAAGCGGTAAATAACACTACAAACTCACTGCTTGCTTATCCACGTGAATCTTGGCAAACAGCTAACCCTGCGTAGACTCCGTAGCACGAGCAGTCGACATGTCTAAAACATTATATAAGTCAAAATCCGAACAACCCCTAACTCTAAGAATACTAGACTCCACATAGAACTAGCATTTCACAACGCAACCAAAGAATCAAACAAGGTAACCAAAATACAACCAAGTATCCATACAACTAATGAACCAAATAAGGCAAGTTCAGTTTAGGTCAGTTCTTATCTTTTAAAACGAAACCAAAGTATTTAAATACTTATATAGTCCTTTTAAAACAATTTCAGTTCCCAATGTAGTGTGTTAGCCTTGCTGCAGTATAGCTCAACACAACATGTGGGAGACCACGTCTAACCCGACCCAACCATAAACCAAGTTTAAAACCAAAGTCTTTAATCAAACTTTAAATGAAATCAAATTTATTTTCAATAATAACTCATACCCTAACTTAATAATACCACGATACAATTTAGAAAACAACAAATCCAAATAAGCTTGCCAACACTTGGCAAGTAACACCCAGGGTACACTTGAATATATCACCTTAAATGGAATCAACAAGATTCAACATCTTTCAAGTAACAACTTGAAAGTAAATAATTTAATCAACTCATAACAAACCATATAAACCTTACATGCCTTATATCTCATTTAACCAATGTTAACCACAATCTAGAATATGACTAACATCCTTTAAATATGTTTGAACCATTTTATAAACAAAGTTTCCAGTCATTAACAATTTGATCAAAACCAAAATTAAGCCAAAGCACTCAAATATGACAATTTTGCCGAAAATTGCCTAAACTAGCCAAACGACTCAAAACCAACAATCGATGAACCAAAGTATGTTACTACTGATATAAAACTTTTAAAACATCACTTAGAATATATTATATCAGTAGGTATATCATTTGAAAACCATTTACCAATCATAGCGTCGTTTAACTTTCATAAAATTGACAATTTCGCAAATCGTAGAGATTTTACATAACAACTTAATTTCAAATCCCAAATTCAAATACAAACTATTTAGATCAGTAGATATAGGTGAGAAACATAAAAATATCATGCCAAATCAGATTTAACATAATATACAAATCGCTAAGGGAATCCATAACGCAAAAAGCTTGAAAACGCATAATCATCGCTTAAACCATGCCAAACCAATTCCAATCACTACACATCAGAAATTAATCATACTAAACTCCAATATAAACACATATATCAGATCATAAAACTCAGACCATCAAACATAAGGTTTCAATCCTCAAAACACCCTAAATCATGCAATTCTACGCATAACACATCAACAAAAATAACCCAATACAAAAGGGATGAAGACAATACCTTAGAGTGATGAAGAATATGATAATAAAGATAATAAACCCTCGGCTAAGGGTCTGGACCGAAATAATCAAGCCACAAATCACACCAACGAATCATACGAAGAAGGAATTGCGTAGATTCCGCGAAACGGAAAATCAATCACCAAATAATTGTTAAAAACCACCATGAATCATAAAGGAATGATAGAAATTGAGTTTATTTGAGTAAAGGGTCGTTCTAGGTCTGATAGGGTGAAAAGGGGCTGAAGAAATCGAGTTAAAAGCATATTTATACAAAAACAGCGAACCCTACAGTGTCGCGTCGTGCCCAAGATACGGACACGTCGCGCCCGCGACCTCCACATGTCGCGCCCGCGACAGAAAGAAAAAGATCCGAACCAACTTGTTTTTAGCAAATTCTCTCAGGAACGACATATCCAAAATGGAGCCCGATCCAACGGTGCATTAGGGAGATATGGGCATTTTACTAAAGCATGTCACATCTAGAAAACACATAAACACTCGTTCGATAAGGGTCAGAACCTAATCAAAACAACACACCAAAGGTTATGCAAACCAAACCATGGTTTCAAGGAACCAAACAACCAAAGACCAAACCAGAACACATTGAAAAAATCATCAGAACAAGCCGGAAAAATACGGGATATTACAATTTACAAAAGTTACGAAACAAAACCAAACGTTTAAAACGTTACGAAACAAATCCCATCGTTTCACCTTTTTAAAAATTTAAGCCAAACGTTTACAAACGTAAAGAAATAAATCCAAGCGTTTCACCTTTTTAGCAATTTCAGCAAAACAGTTTACAAACGTTACGAAACAAATCCAAGCGTTTCACCTTTTTAGCAATTTAAGCCAAACGTTTACAAACGTTACGAAATTTCAAACGTTTCACCTTTTTAGCGATTCAAGACAAACATATACAAACGTTTAACCTTTTTAGCGATTTAAGCCAAACGTTTACAAGCGTTACGAAACAAATCCAAACGTTTCATCTTTTTAGCGATTTAAGCCAAACGTTTACAAACATTACGAAATAAATCCAAATGTTTCGAAACAAATCCAAATGTTTAAAACATTATGAAACAAATCCAACCGTTTCACTTTTTTAGCAATTTAAGACGAACGTTTACAAAGGTTACGAAACAAAACCAAACGTTTCCCCTTTTATCAATTTAAGCCAAACGTTTACAAATGTTACAAAACAAATCCAAATGTTTCCCCTTTTTAGAGATTTAAGCCAAACGTTTACAAACAATACGAAATAAATCCAAGCGTTTCAACTTTTTAGCAATTTAAGCCAAACGTTTACAAACAAGAAACAAAAAACAAATCCAAGCGTTTCACCTTTTTAGCAATTTAAACCAAACGTTTAAAACGTTACGAAACAAATCTAAACGTTTCGCATTTATAACAATTTGAGCCAAACGTTTACAAACGTTACAAGAAAAATTTAAACGTTTCACCTTTTTGACGATTTAAGCCAAACGTTACCAAACAAATCCTAACGTTTCACTTATTTAGCGATTTAAGCCGAACGTACACAAACGTTACGAAACAAAACCAAACGTTTCACCTTTTTTGCTATTTAAGCCGAACGTTTTCAAATGTTACGGAACAAATCCAAACATTTCACGTTTTTAGCAATTTAAGCCAAACGTTTACAAACGTTACGGAACAAATTAAAATGTTTCACCTTTTTAGCGATTTAAGCCAAACGTTTGCAAACGTTACGGAACAAATCCAAAATGTTTTATCTTTTTAGCGATTTAAGACAAACGTTTATAAACGTTTCGTAACAAATACAAACGTTTAACATTTTTAGCGATTTAAGCCGGATATTTACAAAAGTGAAGAAAGAAAACCAAACGTTTAAAACGTTACGAAACAAATCCAAATGTTTCACCTTTTAAACAATTTAAGCCAAACGTTTACAAACGTAACGAAACAAATCCAAGCGTTTCACCTTTTTAGCAATTTAAGCCAAACGTTTACAAACGTTAGAAAACAAATCCAAGAGTTTCACCTTTTTACCAATTTAAGCCAAACATTTACAAACGTTACGAAATTTCAAACGTTTCACCTTTTTAGCGATTTAAGCCAAACGTTTACAAACGTTACGAAATTTCAAACGTTTCACCTTTTTAGCGATTTAAGCCAAACGTATACAAACGTTACGAAACAAATCCAAACGTTTAACCTTTTTAGTGATTTATGCCAAACGTTTACAAACGTTACGAAACAAAACCAAACGTTTCATCTTTTTAGCGATTCAAGCCAAACGTTTACAAATATTACGAAATAAAACCAAACGTTTAAAACGTTACGAAACAAACGTTACGACACAAATCCAAATATTTACAAACTTTACGAAACAAAACCAAACGTCTCACTCTTTCTAGGGATTTAAGCCAAACGTTTACAAGCGTTACGAAACAAAACCAAACGTTTCACCTTTTTAGCGATTTAAGCCATACGTTTACAAACGTTACGAAACAAATCCAAACGTTTCACCTTTTTTGCCATTTAAGCCAAATGTGTACAAATGTTACGAAACAAACCCAAACGTTTCACCTTTTTAGCGATTTAAGTCAAACATTTACAAGCGTTACCAAACAAAACCAAACGTTTATCCTTTTTTGCGATTTAAGCCTAACGTTTACAAACGTTACGAAAAAAATCCAAACGTTTAAAACGTTACAAAAAAATCCAAACGTTTACAAACGTTACAAAACAACACCAAACGTTTATAAACATTACGAAACAAAACCAAACGTTTGTAAACGTTACCAAATAAATCCAAACGTTTCACATTTTTAGTAATTTATGCCAAACGTTTACAATCAATCCGAAACAAATCCATACGTTTCGCCATTTTAGTGATTTAAGCCAAACGTTTACAAAGGTTACGAAACAAATCCAAACGTTTCGAAACAAATCCAAACGTTTAAAACATTACTAAACAAATCCAACTGTTTCACTTTTTTAGCAATTTAAGACGAACGTTTGCAAAGGTTACGAAACAAAATCAAACGTTTCACCGTTTTATCGATTTAAGCCAAAAGTTTACAAACGTTACGAAATAAATCGAAACGTTTCCCCTTTTTAGCGATTTAAGCCAAACATTTACAAACGTTACGAAACAAATCCAAGCGTTTCAACTTTTTAGGAATTTAAGCCAAACGTTTACAAACGTTACGAAACAAATCGAAACGTTTCACCTTTTTAGCAATTTAAACCAAACGTTTAAAACATTACAAAACAAATCTAAACGTTTCACATTTTTAGCAATTTGAGCCAAACATTTACAAATGTTACGAGATAAATCCAAACGTTTTGCCTTTAAAGCGATTTAAGCCAAACGTTTACAAACGTTACAAAAAAAATCCAAACGTTTCACCTTATTAGCTATTTAAGCCGAACGTTTACAAACATTACGAAACAAAACCAAACATTTCCCCTTTTTTGCAGTTTAAGAAAAACGTTTTCAAACATTACGTAACAAATCCAAACGTTTCCACTTTTTAGCGATTTAAGCCAAAAGTTTTGCAAACGTTACGGAACAAATCAAAACATTTCACCTTTCTAGCGATTGAAGCCAAACATTTGCAAACGTTACGAAACAAATCCAAACGTTTCACCTTTTTATCAGTTTAAGCCAAACATTTCCAAATGTTACGAAAAAATCCAAACGTTTCACCTTTTTAGCGATTTATGCCAAGCGTTTACAAAGGTTACAAAAAAAATCCAAACGTTTCACCTTTTTAACGATTTAAGCCAAATGTTTACAAAGGTTACGAAACAAAACCAAACGTTTCACCTTTTTAGCGATATAAGCCAAATATTTATAAAAGTTACAAAACAAATCCAAACGTGTCACCTTTTTAGAAATTAAAGCCAAAAGTTTACAAATATTATGAAACAAATCCAAACGTTTTATCTTTTTAGCGATTTAAGGCAAACGTTTACAAATGTTGCGAAACAAATACAAACATTTCACATTTTTAGCAATTTAAGCCGAACATTTACAAAAATTACGAAACAAAACAAATCCAAGCGTTTAAAACGTTGCAAAACAAATCCCATCGTTTCACCTTTTTAAAAATTTAAGACAAACATTTACAAACGTAACAAAACAAATCCAAGCGTTTCACCTTTTTAGCAATTTAAGCCAAACGTTTACAAACGTTACGAAACAAATCCAAGCGTTTCACCTTTTTTGCAATTTAAGCCGAACGTTACGAAATTTCAAACGTTTCCCCTTTTTAGTGATTTAAGCCAAACATATACAAACGTTACGAAACAAATCCAAACGTTTAACCGTTTTAGCGATTTAAGCCAAACGTCTACAAACGTTAAGAAACAAATCCAAACGTTTCCTCATTTTAGCGATTTAAACCAAACATTTAAAACGGTACGAAACAAATCCAAACGTTTCACCTTTTTAGCAATTTAAGCCAAACGTTTACAAACGCTACGAAACAAAACCAAGTGTTTCACCTTTTTAGCAATTTAAGCCAAACGTTTACAAACGCTACGAAACAAATCCAAACATTTCACCTTTTTAACGATTTAAGCCAAACGTGTACAAACGTTACGAAACAAATCTAAACATTTCACCTTTTTAGCGGTTTAAGCCGAACGTTTACAAACGTTACGAAACAAAACCAAACGTTTCACCTTTTTTGCAGTTTAAGCCGAATGTTTTCAAACGTTACGGAACAAATCCTAACGTTTCACCTTTTTAGCGATTTAATCCAAACGTTTACAAACGTTACGGAACAAATCAAAACGTTTCACATTTCTAGCGATTTAAGCCAAATGTTTGCAAACGTTACGAAACAAATCACCTTTTAATAGATTTAAGCCAATCTTTTAAAAAGGTTGCAAAACAAATCCAAACGTGTCACCTTTTTAGCAATTTAAGCAAAACGTTTACAAAGGTTACGAAACAAAACCAAACGTTTCATCTTTTTAGCTATTTTAGCCAAACGTTCACAAAGGTAAACAAACAAATCCAAACGTGTCACCTTTTTAGAAATTTAAGCCAAACGTTTACAAATGTTACGAAACAAATCCAAATGTATTATCTTTTTAGCGATTTAAGGCAAACGTTTACAAACGTTGCGAAACAAACTCAAACGTTTCCCATTTTTGGCAAAAGTTACGAAACAAAACCAAACGTTTAAAACGTTACGAAACAAATCCCATTGTTTCACCTTTTAAAAATTTAAGCCAAACGTTTACGAACGTTACGAAACAAATCCAAGCGTTTCACCTTTTCAGCAATTTAAGCCAAACGTTTACAAATGTTACGAAATTTCAAACATTTCACCTTTTTAGCGATTTAAGCGAAACATATACAAACGTTACGAAACAAATCCAAATGTTGAACCTTTTTAGAGATTTAAGCCAAACGTTTACAAACGTTACGAAACAAATCCAAATGTTTCCCCATTTTAGCGATTTAAGCCAAACATTTAAAACGGTACGAAACAAATCCAAACGTTTCACCTTTTTAGCGATTTAAGCCAAACCTTTACAAACGCTACGAAACAAAACCAAGTGTTTCACCTTTTTAGCAATTGAAGCCAAACGTTACGAAACAAATCCAAGTGTTTCACCTTTTTAGTTATTTAAGTCAAACATTTACAAACACTACAAAACAAATCCTAACGTTTCACCTTTTTAGCGATTTAAGTCAAACGTTTACAAACGTTACGAAACAAATCCAAACGTTTACAAACGTTACAAAACAAATCCAAGCGTTTCACGTTTATAGAAATTTAAGCCAAATGTTTACAAACGTTACAAAATAAATTCAAACATTTCAGCTTTTTAGCGATTTAAGCCAAACGTTTCCCCTTTTTTTAGCAATTTAAGCCAAACGTTTACAAACGTTACGAAACAAATCCAAACATTTCAACTTTTTTGCGATTTAAGCCAAACGTTTACAAACATTACGAAACAAATCCAAACGTTTACACATGTTACGAAACAAATCCAAGCGTTTCACCATTATAGCAATTTGAGCCAAACGTTTACAAACGTTACGAAACAAAACCAAACATTTCCCCTTTTTAGCGATTTATGCCAAACGTTTCCTTTTTTTAGCAATGTAAGCCAAACTTTTACAAACATTACGAAACAAATCCAAACGTTTCATCTTTTTGGCGATTTAAGCCAAGCATTTACAAACTTTACGAAACAAATCCAAACGTTTCACCTTTTTAACGATTTAAGCCGACCGTTTACAAACGTTACGAAACAAAACCAAACGTTTCACCTTTTTTGCAATTTAAGCCAAACGTTTACAAACGTTACGAAACAAATCCAAGTGTTTCACCTTTTTAGCGATTTAAGCCAAACGTTTACAAACGCTACAAAACAAATCCAAACGTTTCACCTTTTTAGCGATTTAAGTCAAACGTTTACAAACGTTACGAAACAAATCCAAACGTTTACAAACGTTACAAAACAAATCCAAGCGTTTCACGTTTATAGAAATTTAAGCCAAATGTTTATAAACATTACAAAATAAATCCAAACGTTTCCCCTTTTTAGCAATTTAAGCCAAACTTTTACAAACGTTACGAAACAAATCCAAATATTTCAACTTTTTAGCGATTTAAGCCAAACGTTTACAAACGTTACGAAACAAATCCAAACGTTTACAAACGTTACGAAACAAATCCAAACGTTTACAAACATTACGAAACAAATCCAAGCGTTTCACCATTATAGCAATTTAATCCAAACGTTTACAAACCTTACGAAAAAAAACCAAACGTTTCCCCTTTTTAGCGATTTATGCCAAACGTTTACCTTTTTTAGCAATGTAAGCCAAACGTTTACAAACGTTACGAAACAAATCCAAACGTTTCATCTTTTTAGCGATTGAAGCCAAACATTTACAAATGTTACGAAACAAATCCAAACGTTTCACCTTTCTAACGATTTAAGCCGAACGTTTACAAACGTTACGAAACAAAACCAAACGTTTCACCTTTTTTGCAATTTAAGCCAAACGTTTTCAAACGTTATGGAACAAATCCAAACGTTTCACCTTTTTAGCGAATTAAGCCAAACATTAACAAACTTTACGGAACAAATAAAAACGTTTCACCTTTCTAGCGATTTAAGCCAAATGTTTGCAAACCTTACGAAACAAATCCAAACGTTTCACCTTTTTATTGATTTAAGCCAAACATTTACAAACGTTACGAAACAAAACCAAACGTTTTATCTTTTTTGCAATTTAAGCCAAACGTTTTCAAACGTTACGGAACAAATCCAAACGTTTCACCTTTTTAGCGAATTAAGCCAAACATTTACAAACGTTATGGAACAAATCAAAACGTTTCATCTTTCTAGCGATTTAAGCTAAATGTTTGCAAACGTTACAAAACAAATCCAAACGTTTCACATTTTTATCGATTTAAGCCAAACATTTACAAACGTTACGAAACAAATCCAAATGTTTTACCTTTTAAGCGATTTAACCCAAGCGTTTACAAAGGTTACAAAACAAATCCAAACGTGTCACCTTTTGATCAATTTAAGCAAAACGTTTACAAACTTTACGAAACAAATCCAAACGTTTCACCTTTTAGCGATTTAAGCTAAACGTTTAAAACGGTATGAAACAAATCCAAACGTTTCACCTTTTTAGCGATTTAAACCAAACGCTTACAAACGCTACGAAACAAAAACAAGTGTTTCACCTTTTTAGCAATTTAAGCCAAACATTTACAAACGCTACGAAACAAATCCAAACGTTTCCCCTATTTAGCGATTTAAGCCAAACGTTTACAAATGCTGCGAAACAAATCCAAACGTTTAACCTTTTTAGCGATTTAAGCAGAACGTTTACAAACGTTACGAAATAAAACCAAAACGTTCCACCTTTTTTTCAATTTAAGCCAAACGTTTTCAAAAGTTACGGAACAAATCCAAACGTTTCACCTTTTTAGCGATATAACGAAACGTTTACAAACGTTACAGAACAAATCAAAACGTTTCACCTTTCTAGCGATTTAAGCCAAACGTATGCAAACGTTACGAAACAAATCGTAACGTTTCACCTTTTTATCGATTTAAGCCAAACATTTACAAGTGTTACGAAACAAATCCAAATGTTTCACCTTTTAAGCGATTTAAGCCAAGCGTTTTCAAAGGTTTCAAAACAAATCCAAACGTGTCACCTTTTTAGCAATTTAAGCAAAACGTTTACAAACGTTACGAAACAAATCCAAACGGTTCAACTTTTTAGCTATTTAAGCCAAACGTTTACAAAGGTTACGAAACAAAACCAAACGTTTCCCATTTTTAGCAATTTTATCCAAACGTTAACAAAGGTTACCAAACAAATCCAAACGTGTCACCTTTATAGAAATTTAAGCCAAACGTTTACAAACTTTACGAAACAAATCCAAACGTATTATCTTTTTAGCGATTTAAGGCAAACGTTTACAAACATTGCGAAACAAATACAAACATTTCAGATTTTTAGCAATTTAAGCCGAATATTTACAAAAGTTACGAAACAAAACCAAACGTTTAAAACGTTACGAAACTAATCCCATCGTTTCACCTTTTTAAAAATTTAAGCCAAACGTTTACAAACGTAACAAAACAAATCCAAGCGTTTCACCTTTTTAGCAATTTCAGCAAAATGTTTACAAATGTTACGAAACAAATTCAAGTGTTTCACCTTTTTAGCAATTTAAGCCAACCATTTACAAACTTTACAAAATTTCAAACATTTCACCTTTTTAGCGATTTAAGCCAAACGTTAGGAAACAAATCCAAATGTTTAACCTTTTTAGCAATTTAAGCCAAACGTTTACAAACGTTACGAAACAAATCCAAACGTTACACCTTTTTAACGATTTAAGCTAAACGTTTCCAAATGTTACGAAACAAATCCAAACGTTTTCAAACGTTACAGAACAAATCCAAACATTTCACCTTTTTAGCGATTTAAGCCAAACATTTGCAAACGTTACGGAACAAATCAAAACGTTTCACCTTTCTAGCGATTTAAGCCAAATGTTTGCAAACGTTACGAAACAAATCCAAACGTTTCACTTTTTTATCGATTTAAGCCAAACATTTACAAACGTTACGAAACAAATCCAAATGTTTCACCTTTTAAGCGTTTTAAGCCAAGCTTTTACAAAGGTTAGAAAACACATCCAAACGTGTCACCTTTTTAGCAATTTAAGCAAAACGTTTACAAACGTTACGAAACAAATCCAAATGTTTCACCTTTTTAGCAATTTAAGCCAAACGTCTACAAAGGTTATGAAACAAAACCAAACGTTTCACCTTTTTAGCGATTTTAACCAAACGTTTATAAAGGTTACAAAACAAATCCAAAGGTGTCACCCTTTTAGAAATTCAAGCCGAACGTTTATAAACGTTACGAAAGAAATCCAAACGTATTATCTTTATAGCGAGTTAAGGAAAACGTTTACAAACGTTGCGAAACAAACACAAACATTCCACATTTTTAGCAATTGAAGACAAACATTTACAAAAGTTACGAAACAAAACAAACGTTTAAAAAGTTACGAAACAAATCCCATCGTTTCACCTTTTTAAAAATTTAAGCCAAACGTTTATAAACGTAACGAAACAAATCCAAGCGTTTCACCTTTTTAGCAATTTCAGCCAAACGTTTACAAACGTTACGAAACAAATTCAAGCGTTTCACCTTTTTAGCAATTTAAGCCAAACGTTTACAAACGTTTTGAAATTTCAAACGTTTCACCTTTTTAGCGATATAAGCCAAACGTTACGAAACAATTCCAAATGTTTAACTTTTTTAGCAATTTAAGCCAAACGTTTACAAACGTTACGAAACAAATCCAAATGTTACACCTTTTGAACGATTTAAGCTAAACGTTTACAAATGTTACGAAACAAATCCAAACGTTTCACTTTTTTTGCAATTTAAGCCAAACGTTTCCAAACGTTACGGAACAAATCCAAACGTTTCACCTTTTTAGCGATTTAAGCCAAACATTTACAAACGTTACAGAACAAATCAAAATGTTTCACCTTTCTAGCGATTTAAGCCAAATGTTTGCAAACGTTACGAAACAAATCCAAACGTTTCACTTTTTTATCGATTTAAGCCAAACATTTACAAACGTTACGAAACAAATCCAAATGTTTCACCTTTTAAGCGATTTAAGCCAAGCGTTTACAAAGGTTACAAAACACATCCAAACGTGTCACCTTTTTAGCAATATAAGCAAAACGTTTACAATCGTTACGAAACAAAACCAAATGTTTGACCTTTGTAGCAATTTAAGCCAAACGTTTACAAAGGTTACGAAACAAAACCAAACGTTTCACCTTTTTAGCAATTTTAGCCAAACGTTTACAAAGGTTACAAAACAAATCCAAACTTGTCACCTTTTTAGAAATTTAAGCCAAACGTTTATAAACGTTACGAAACAAATCCAAACGTATTATCTTTATAGAAATTTAAGGCAAACCTTTACAAACGTTGCGAAACAAACACAAACATTTCATATTTTTAGCAATTGAAGCCGAACATTTACAAAAGTTACGAAACAAAACAAACGTTTAAAACGTTGCGAAACAAATCCCATCGTTTCACCTTTTTAAAAATTAAAGCCAAACGTTTATAAACGTAACGAAACAAATCCAAGCGTTTCACATTTTTAGCAATTTCAGCAAAACGTTTACAAACATTACGAAACAAATCCAAGCGTTTCACCTTTTTAGCAATTTAAGCCAAACGTTTACAAACGTTTTGAAATTTCAAACGTTTCACCTTTTTAGCGATTTAAGCCAAACATATACAAACGTTACGAAACAAATCGAAACGTTTAACCTTTTTAGCGATTTAAGCCAAACATTTACAAATGTTGCGAAACAAATCCAAACGTTTTACCTTTTTAACGATTTAATCCGAACGTTTACAGATGTTACGAAACAAAACCAAACGTTTCACCTTTTTTGCAATTTAAGCCAAACGTTTTCAAACGTTACGGAACAAATCCAAACATTTCACCTTTTTAGAGATTTATGCCAAACATTTACAAAAGTTACGGAACAAATCAAAACGTTTCACCTTTCTAGCGATTTAAGCCAAATGTTTGCAAAAGTTACAAAACAAATCCAAACGTTTCACCTTTTTGTAGATTTAAGCCAAACATTTACAAACGTTGCGAAACAAATCCAAACGTTTCACCTTTTAAGCGATTTAAGCCAGGTGTTTACAAAGGTTACAAAACAAATCCAAACGTGTCACCTTTTTAGCAATTTAAGAAAAACGTTTACAAACGTTACGAAACAAATCCAAACGTTTCCCCATTTTAGCGATTTAAGGCAAACGTTCAAAACGTTACGAAACAAATCCAAACGTTTCACCTTTTTAGCGATTTAAGCCAAACATTTACAAACGCTACGAAACAAAACCAAGTGTTTCACCTTTTTATCAATTTAAGCCAAACGTTTACAAATGCTAAGAAACAAATCAAAACGTTTCCCCTTTTTAGCGATTTAAGCCAAACGTTTACAAACGTTACGAAACAAATACATACGTTTGACCTTTTTAGCGATTTAAGCCGAACGTTTATAAACGTTACGAAACAAAACCAAACGTTTCACCTTTTTTGCATTTTAAGCCGAAGGTTTTCAAACGTTACGGAACAAATCCAAACGTTTCACCTTTTTAGTGATTTAAGCCAAACGTTTACAAACGCTACGGAACAAATCAAAACGTTTCCCCTTTCTAGCCATTTATGCCAAATGTTTGTAAACGTTACGAAACTAATCCAAACGTTTCACCTTTTTATCGATTTAAGCCAAACATTTACAAATGATACGAAACAAATCCAAATGTTTCACCTTTTAAGCGATTTAAGCCAAGCGTTTACAAAGGTTACAAAACACATCCAAACGTGTCACCTTTTTAGCAATATAAGCAAAACGTTTACAATCGTTACGAAACAAATCCAAATGTTTGACCTTTGTAGCAATTTAAGCCAAACGTTTACAAAGGTTACGAAACAAAACCAAACGTTTCACCTTTTTAGCAATTTTAGCCAAACGTTTACAAAGGTTACAAAACAAATCCAAACTTGTCACCTTTTTAGAAATTTAAGCCAAACGTTTATAAACGTTACGAAACAAATCCAAACGTATTATCTTTATAGCAATTTAAGGCAAACCTTTACAAACGTTGCGAAACAAACACAAACATTTCATATTTTTAGCAATTGAAGCCGAACATTTACAAAAGTTACGAAACAAAACAAACGTTTAAAACGTTGCGAAACAAATCCCATCGTTTCACCTTTTTAAAAATTAAAGCCAAACGTTTATAAACGTAACGAAACAAATCCAAGCGTTTCACATTTTTAGCAATTTCAGCAAAACGTTTACAAACATTACGAAACAAATCCAAGCGTTTCACCTTTTTAGCAATTTAAGCCAAACGTTTACAAACGTTTTGAAATTTCAAACATTTCACCTTTTTAGCGATTTAAGCCAAACATATACAAACGTTACGAAACAAATCGAAACGTTTAACCTTTTTAGCGATTTAAGCCAAACATTTACAAATGTTACGAAACAAATCCAAACGTTTTACCTTTTTAACGATTTAATCCGAACGTTTACAGATGTTACGAAACAAAACCAAACGTTTCACCTTTTTTGCAATTTAAGTCAAACGTTTTCAAACGTTACGGAACAAATCCAAACATTTCACCTTTTTAGCGATTTAAGCCAAACATTTACAAACGTTACGGAACAAATCAAAACGTTTCACCTTTCTAGCGATTTAAGCCAAATGTTTGCAAAAGTTACAAAACAAATCCAAACGTTTCACCTTTTTGTAGATTTAAGCCAAACATTTACAAACGTTGCGAAACAAATCCAAATGTTTCACCTTTTAAGCGATTTAAGCCAAGAGTTTACAAAGGTTACAAAACAAATCCAAACGTGTCACCTTTTTAGCAATTTAAGAAAAACGTTTACAAACGTTACGAAACAAATCCAAACGTTTCCCCATTTTAGCGATTTAAGACAAACGTTCAAAACGTTACGAAACAAATCCAAACGTTTCACCTTTTTAGCGATTTAAGCCAAAAATTTACAAACGCTACGAAACAAAACCAAGTGTTTCACCTTTTTATCAATTTAAGCCAAACGTTTACAAATGCTAAGAAACAAATCCAAACGTTTCCCCTTTTTAGCGATTTAAGCCAAACGTTTACAAACGTTACGAAACAAATACATACGTTTGACCTTTTTAGCGATTTACGCCGAACGTTTACAAACGTTACGAAACAAAACCAAACGTTTCACCTTTTTTGCATTTTAAGCCGAAGGTTTTCAAACGTTACGGAACAAATCCAAATGTTTCACCTTTTTAGTGATTTAAGCCAAACGTTTACAAACACTACGGAACAAATCAAAACGTTTCCCCTTTCTAGCCATTTATGCCAAATGTTTGTAAACGTTACGAAACTAATCCAAACGTTTCACCTTTTTATCGATTTAAGCCAAACATTTACAAATGTTACGAAACAAATCCAAATGTTTCACCTTTTAAGAGATTTAATCCAAGCGTTTAAAAAGGTTGCAAAACAAATCCAAACGTGTCACTTTTTTAGCAATTTAAGCAAAACGTTTACAAACGTTACGAAACAAATCCAAACGTTTCACCTTTTTAGCGATTTAAGCCAAACTTTTACAAAGGTTACGAAACAAAACCAAACGTTTCCCATTTTTAGCAATTTCAGCCAAACGTTTTGAAAGGTTACAAAACAAATCTAAACGTGTCACCTTTTTAGAAATTTAAGCCAAACGTTTACAAAAGTTACAAAACAAATCCAAACGTATTACCTTTTAGCGATTTAAGGCAAACGTTTACAAACGTTGCGAAACAAACAAAAACGTTTCACATTTTTAGCAATTTAAGCCGAACATTTACAAAAGTTACGAAACAATACCAAACATTTTATACGTTACGAAACAAATCCCATCGTTTCACCTTTTTAAATATTTAAGCCAAACGTTTACAAACGTAACGAAACAAATCCAAGCGTTTCACCTTTCTAGCAATTTCAGCAAAACATTTACAAACGTTACGAAACAAATCCAAGCGTTTTACATTTTTAGCAATTTAAGCCAAACGTTTACAAATGTTACGAAATTTCAAACGTTTCACCTTTTTAGCGATTTAAGCCAAACATATACAAACGTTACGAAACAAATCCAAACGTTTAACCTTTTTAGCGATTTAAGCCAAACGTTTACAAACATTACGAAACAAATCCAAATGTTTCCCCATTTTAGCGATTTAAGACAAACGTATAAAACGGTACAAAACAAATCCAAACGTTTCGCCTTTTTAGCGATTTAAGCCAAACCCTTACAAACGCTACGAAACAAAACCAAGTGTTTCACCTTTTTAGCAATTTAAGCCAAACGTTTACAAACGTTACGAAACAAATCCAAGTGTTTCGCCTTTTTAGCGATTTAAGCCAAACGTTTACAAACGCTATAAAACAAAACCAAACGATTCACCTTTTTCGCGATTTAAGTCAAACGTTTACAAACGTTACGAAACAAATCCAAGCGTTTCAACTTTTTAGCAATTTAAGCCAAACGTTTACAAACTTTACGAATCAAATCTAAGCGTTTCATCTTTTTAGCAATTTAAACCAAACGTTTAAAACATTACCAAACAAATCTAAACATTTCACTTTTTTAGCAATTTGAGCAAAACATTTAAAAACGTTACGAGACAAATCCAAACGTTTCACCTTTTTAGCGATTTAAGCCAAACGTTTACAAACGTTACCAAACAAATCCAAGCATTTCACCTTTTTAGCGATTTAAGCCGAACATATATAAACGTTACGAAACAAAACCAAACGTTTCACCTTTTTTCCGAAGCCAAACATTTTCAAATTTTACGGAACAAATCCAAACGTTTCTCCTTATTAGCGATTTAAGCCAAATGTTTACAAACATTACTGAACAAATCAAAACGTTTCCCCTTTTTAGCGATTTAAGCCAAACGTTTGCAAACGTTACGAAACAAATACAAACGTTTCACCTTTTTAGCGATTTAATTCAAACTTTTCACCTTTTTAGCTGTCTAAGCCAAATGTTTACAAAGGTTACGAAACAAATGCAAACGTGTAACCTTTTTAGCAATTTAAGCAAAACGTTTACAAACGTTACGAAACAAACCCAAACTTTTCACCTTTTTAGCGATTTAAGTCAAACGTTTATAAAGGTTAAGAAACAAAACCAAACGTTTCACCTTTTTAGCGATCTAACCCAAACGTTTACAAAGGTTACGAAACAAATCCAAATGTGTCACCTTTTTAGCAAACATTTACAAACCTTGGGAAACAAATACAAACGTTTCATATTTTTAGCGATTTAAGCCGAACATTTACAAATGTTACGAAACAAAACCAAATGTTTAAAACGTTACGAAACAAATCTAAACATTTCACCTTTTTAACAATTTAAGCAAAACGTTTACAAACGTAACGAAACAAATCCAAGACTTTCACTTTTTTTAGCAATTTAAGCCAAATGTTTACAAACGTTAGGAAACAAATCCAAGCGTTTCATATTTTTAGCAATTTAAGCCAAACATTTACAAACGTTACGAAATGTCAAACATTTCACCTTTTTAGCAATTTAAGCCAAACATATACAAACGTTACGAAACAAATCCAAGCGTTTAACTTTTTTAGCTATTTATGCCAAACCTTTACAAACGTTACGAAAAAAATCCAAGTGTTTCCCCATTTTAGCAATTTAAGCCAAACGTTTAAAACGTTACTAAACAAATCCAAACGTTTCTCCTTTTTAGCAAATTAAGCCAAACCTTTACAAACGTTACGAAACAAAACCAAGTGTTTCACCTTTTTAGCAATTTAAGCCAAACGTTTACAAATGTTACAAAACAAATCCAAGTGTTTCACCTTTTTAGCAATTTAAGCCAAACGTTTAGAAACGCTACGAAACATATCCAAACGTTTCACCTTTTTAGCGATTTAATACAAACGTTTACAAACGTTACGAAACAAAACCGTACATTTCACCTTTTTGGCGATTTAAGCCAAACGTATACAAACGTTACGAAACAAATCCAAACGTTACAAAACAAATCCAAAAGTTACAAAACAAATCCAAGCGTTTCACCTTTATAGAAATTTAAGCCAAACGTTTACAGACGTTACAAAATAAAACCAAATGTTTCCCCTTTTTAGTGATTTAAGCCAAACGTTTCACCTTTATACCAATTTATGCCAGAAGTTTACAAACGTTAATAAACAAATCGAAACGTTTCATCTCTTTTGCGATTACAAACGTTATGAAACAAAACCAAACGTTTCACCTTTTTAGCGATTTTAGCCAAACGTTTACAAATGTTGCGAAACAAATCAAAGCGTTTCACCTTTTTAGCACTTTAAGACAAGCGTTTACCAACGTTACGCATCAAAACCAAACGTTTCACATTTTTAACGATTTAAGCCAAACGTTTACAAACGCTACGAAACAAATCAGAACGTTTCGCCTTTTTAGTGATTGAAGCAAAACGTTTACAAACCTTATGAAACAAATCCAAACGTTTCGCCTTTTTAGCGATATAAGCCAAACGTTTACAAACATTATGAAACAAAAACAAAAGTTTCACCAATTTAGTGATTTAAGACAAACGTTTACAAACGTTTTGAAACAAATCCAAGCGTTTAACCTTTATAGCAATTTAAGCCAAACGTTTACAAACGTTACGAAAAAAAACCAAACGTTTCACCTTTTTAGCGATATAAGCCAAACGTTTACAAAAGTTACGAAACAAATACAAGCGTTTCACCATTTTAGCAATTTAAGCCAAACCTTTACTAACGTTATGGAACAAAACCAAACTTTTCACATTTTTAACGATTTAAGCCAAACGTTTACAAACGCTACGAAACAAATCCAAACGTTTCACCTTTTTAGCGATTGAACCAAAACTTTTTCAAACGTTAGGAAACAAATCCAAACGTTTCACCTTTTTACCGATTTAAGCCAAATGATTACAAACATTACGAAACAAAACCAAACGTTTCACCTTTTTAGGATTTAAGCCAAATATTTACAAAAGTTACGAAACAACCAAATGTTGAAAATGTTGCGAAACAAATCGAAACGTTTACAAACGTTCAAAACAAAACCAAACGTTTTACCTTTTCAGCGATTTAAGCCAAACGTTTACAGATGTTACGAAACAAAACCAAATGTTTCACTTTATTAGCAATTTAAGCCGAACATTTACAAACATTACGAAACAAAACCAAACCTTTAAAACGTTACGAAACGAACGTTACGAAAATAATCCAAACGTTTACAAACGCTACGAAACAAAACCAAACATTTAAATCGTTACGAAACAAATCAAAATGTTTACAAACGTTACGAAACAAAACCAAACGTTTCACCTTTTTAGTGATTTAAGTGAAACGTTTACAAGCGTTACGAAACAAAACCAAACGTTTCACTTTATTAGTGATTTAAGCCAAACATTTACAAACATTACGAAACAAAACCAAACGTTTATAACCTTACGAAAAAAATCCAAACGTTTACAAACGTTACGAAACAAAACCAAACGTCTCACGTTTTTAGGGATTTAAGCCAAACGTTTACAAACGTTACGAAACAAAACCAAACGTTTCACCTTTTTAGCGATTTAAGCCATACATTTACAAACGTTACGAAACAAATACAATTGTTTCACCTTTTTAGCGATTTAAGGCAAACGTTTACAAACGTTACGAAACAAATCCAAACATTTCACCTTTTAATCGATTTAAGCCAAATATTTACAAACATTACGAAACAAAACTAAATGTTTCACCTTTTTAGCGATTTAAGCCAAACGTTTACAAACGTTACGAAACAAAACAAACGTTTAACACGTTACGAAACAAATCCAAACATTTACAAACGCTACAAAAAACAACCAAATGTTTCCCCATTTTAAGCCAAACGTTTATAAACGTTACGAAACAAAAACAAACGTTTGTAAACGTTACCAAACAAATCTAAACGTTTCACATTTTTAGAGATTTAAGCCAAACATTTACAAACGTTACGAAACAAATCGAAACGTTTCACTATTTTAGTGATTTAAGCCGAACGTTTACAAAGGTTACGAAATAAAACCAAACGTTTCCCTTTTTTATCGATTTAAGCCAAACGTTTACAACCCTTACGAAACAAATCCAAACGTTTCATCTTTTTAGCGATTTAAGCCAAACGTTTAAAAACGTTACGAGAAAAATCCAAGCGTTTCAACTTTTTAGCACTTTAACCCAAACGTTTACAAACGTTGCGAAATAAATCGATGTGTTTCACCTTTTTAGCAATTTAAACCAAACGTTTAAAACGTTACGAAACAAAACTAAACGTTTCACATTTTTAGTAATTTAAGCCAAAGATTTACAAATGTTACGAGACAAATCCAAATGTTTCACCTATTTAGAAATTAAATCAAATGTTAACAAACATTTCACCTTTTTAGCGATTTAAGCCGAACGTTTACAAATGTTACGAAACAAAACCAAACGTTTCATCTTTTTTGCGATTTAAGCCCAACGTTTTCAAACCTTACGGAACAAATCCAAACGTTTCACCTTTTTAGCGATTTAAGCCAAACGTTTACAAATTTTATTAAACAAATCAAAACGTTTCACGTTTTTAGCGATTTAAGCAAAACGTTTACAAATGTTACGAAATTTCAATCGTTTCCCCTTTTTAGCGATTTAAGCCAAACATATACAAACGTTACGAAACAAATCCAAACGTTTAACCTTTTTAGCGATTTAAGCTAAACGTTGACAAACGTTACAAAACAAATCCAAACGTTTCCCCATTTTAGCGATTTAAGCCAAACGTATAAAATGGTACGAAACAAATCCAAACGTTTCACCTTTTTAGTGATTTAAGCCAAACCTTTACAAACGCTACGAAACAAAACCAAGTGTTTCACCTTTTTAGCAATTTAAGCCTAACGTTTACAAACGTTACGAAACAAATCTAAGTGTTTCACCTTTTTAGCGATTTAAGCCAAACGTTTACAAACGCTACAAAACAAATCCAAACGTTTCACCTTTTTGGCGATTTAAGTCAAACGTTTACAAACATTACGAAACAAATCCAAATGTTTACAAACGTTACAAAATAAATCCAAGCGTTTCACGTTCATCGAAATTTAAGCCAAATGATTATAAACGTTACAAAATAAATCCAAACGTTTCGCCTTTTTAGCGATTTATGCCAAACGTTTCCCCTTTTTAGAAATTTAAGCCAAACTATTACAAACGTTACGAAACAAATCCAAACATTTCAACTTTTTAGCGATTTAAGCCAAACATTTACAAACGTTACGAAACAAATCCAAACGTTTACAAGCGTTACGAAAGAAATCTAAACGTTTCCCCATTATCGCAATTTAATCCAAACGTTTACAAACGTTACGAAACAAAACCAAACGTTTCACCTTTTTAGCGATTTATGCCAAACGTTTCCCCTTTTTAGCAATGTAAGCTAAACATATACAAAACGAAACAAATCCAAATGTTTCACCTTTTTAGCAATTTAAGCCAAATGTTTACAAACGTTACGAAACAAATCCAAGTGTTTCACCTTTTTAGCGATTTAAGCCAAACGTTTACAAACGCTACAAAACAAATCCAAACGTTTCACCTTTTTAGCGATTTAAGTCAAACATTTACAAACGTTACGAAACAAATCCAAACGTTTACAAACGTTACAAAACAAATCCAAGCGTTTCACGTTTATAGAAATTTAAGCCAAATGTTTACAAATGTTACAAAATAAATCCAAACGTTTCGCCTTTTTAGCTATTTAAGCCAAACGTTTCCCCTTTTTAGAAATTTAAGCCAAACTTTTACAAACGTTACGAAACAAATCCAAACATTTCAACTTTTTAGCGATTTAAGCCAAACGTTTACAAACGTTACGAAACAAATACAAACGTTACGAAATAAATCTAAGCGTTTCCCCATTATAGCAATTTAAGCCAAACGTTTACAAACGTTACGAAACAAAACCAAACTTTTCACCTTTTTAGCGATTTATGCCAAACGTTTCCCCTTTTTAGCAATGTAAGCTAAACGTTTACAAAACGAAAATCTAAACGTTTCATCTTTTTAGTAATTTAACCCAAACGATTACAAACGTTACGAAATAAAACCAAACGTTTCACCTTTTTAACGATTTAAGCCGAACGTTTACAAACGTTACGAAACAAAGCCAAACGTTTACAAAAGCTACAAAAGAAATCCAAGCGTTTCAACTTTATAGCAACATAAGGCAAAAAGAATGCAAACGCTACAAAACAAAACCAAACGTTTCCCCTTTTTAGCAATTTAAGCCAAACGTTTATAAACGTTACGAAACAAATCCAAGCGTTTCACTTTTAAGCAATTTAATCCAAACCTTTACTTAAGTTACGGAACAAAACAAAACGTATCACATTTTTAGCGATTTAAGCCAAACGTGTACAAACGCTACGAAACAAATCCAAACGTTTCACCTTTTTAGCGATTTAAGCCAAACATTTACAAACATTACGAAACAAAACCAAATGTTTCACCTTTTTAGTCATTTAAGCCAAACGTTTAGAAACGTTACGAAACAATACCAAATGTTTCGCCTTTTTAGCGATTTAAGCCAAACGTTTACAAACGTAATGAAACAAATCCAAACATTTACAAACGTTACGAAACAAATCCAAGTGTTTCACCTTTATAGCAATTTAAGCCAAACGCTTACAAACGTTACGAAACAAAACCAAACGTTGCACCTTTTTAGCATTTAAGCTAAACGTTTACAAACATTATAAAACAAAACCAAATGTTTCACCTTTTTCGCGATTTAAGCCAAACGTTTACAAACGTTACGAAACAAAACCAAGAGTTTCAACTTTTTAGCAAATTAAGCCAAACGTTTACAAACGTTACGAATCAAATCCAAGCGGTTCACCTTTTTAGCAATTTAAACCAAATGTTTAAAACACTACGAAACAAATCAAAACATTTCACATTTTTAGCAATTTGAGCAAAACGTTTAAAAACGTTACGAGAAAAATCCAAACGTTTCACCATTTTAGCGATTTAAGCCAAATGTTTACAAACGTTACCAAACAAATCCAAGCATTTCACCCTTTTAGCGATTTAAGCCGAACGTATATAAACGTTACGAAACAAAACCAAACGTTTCACCTTTTGTGCAATTTAAGCCAAACATTTTCAAATGTTACGGAACAAATCCAAACTTTTCTCCTTATTAGTGATTTAAGCCAAACATTTACAAACGTTACGGAACAAATCCAAACTTTTAAAATGTTACAAAACAAATCTAAACGTTTCACCTTTTTAACAATTTATGCCAAACGTTTACAAACGTAACGAAACAAATCCAAGCCTTTCACCTTTTTAGAAATTTAAGCCAAACGTTTACAAACGTTAGGAAACAAATCCAAGCATTTCACATTTTTTAGCAATTTAAGCCAAACGTTTACAAACGTTACGAAATGTCAAACGTTTCACCTTTTTAGCGATTTAAGCCAAACGTATACAAACGTAACGAAACAAATCCAAATGTTTACAAACGTTACGAAACAAATCCAAGCGTTTCACCTTTATAGCCATTTAAGCCAAACGCTTACAAACGCTACGAAACAAAACAAAACGTTGCACCTTTTTAGCGATTTTAGCCAAACGTTTACAAACATTATAAAAAAAAACCAAACGTTTCACCTTTTTTCGCGATTTAAGCCAAACGTTTACAAACGTTATGAAACAAATCCAAGAGTTTCAACTTTTTTGCAATTTAAGCCAAACGTTTACAAACGTTACGAATCAAATCCAAGCATTTCACCTTTTTAGCAATTTAAACCAAACGTTTAAAACATTACGAAACAAATCTAAACATTTCACATTTTTAGCAATTTGAGCAAAACGTTTAAAAACGTTACGAGAAAAATCCAAACGTTTCATCTTTTTAGCGATTTAAGCCAAACATTTACAAACGTTACCAAACAAATCCAAGCATTTCACCTTTTTAGCGATTTAAGCCGAACGTATACAAACGTTACGAAACAAAACCAAACGTTTCACCTTTTTTGCGATTTAAGCCAAAAATTTTCAAATGTTACGGAACAAATCCTAACTTTTCTCCTTATTAGCGATTTAAGCCAAACGGTTACAAACGCTACGGATAAAATCAAAACCTTTCACCTTTTTAGCGATTTAAGCTAAACGTTTGCAAACGTTACGAAACAAATCCAAACGTTTCACCTTTTTTGTGATTTATGCCAAAAGTTTACAAACGTTAAGAAACTAATCCAAACTTTCCACCTTTTTAGCTATCTAAGCCAAACGTTTACAAAGGTTACGAAACAAATCCAAACGTGTAACCTTTTTAGAAATTTAAGCAAAACGTTTACAAACGTTACAAAAGAAACCCAAACGTTTCACCTTTTTAGCAATTTAAGTCGAACGTTTATAAAGGCAATGAAACAAAACCAAACGTTTCACCTTTTTAGCGATCTAACCCAAACGTTTACAAAGGTTACGAAACAAATCCAAATGTGTCACCTTTTTAGCAATTTAAGCCAAACGTTTACAAACGTTATGAAACAAATCCAAACGTTTAATATTTTTAGCGATTTAAGGAAAACATTTAAAATCCTTGGGAAACAAATACAAACGTTTCACATTTTTAGTGATTTAAGCCGGACATTTACAAATATTACGAAACAAAACCAAACGTTTAAAACGTTACGAAACAAATCTAAGCGTTTCACCTTTTTTACAATTTAAGACAAACGTTTACAAACGTAACGAAACAAATCCAAGCCTTTCACCTTTTTAGCAATTTAAGCCAAACGTTTATAAACGTTAGGAAACAAATCCAAGCGTTTCACATTTTTAGCAATTTAAGCCAAACGTTTACAAACGCTACGAAATGTCAAACGTTTCACCTTTTTAGCGATTTAAGCCAAACGTATACAAAGGTTACGAAACAAATCCAAGCGTTTAACTTTTTTAGCGATTTATGCCAAATGTTTAAAACGTTATGAAACAAATCCAAATATTTCACCTTTTTAGCGATTTAAGCCAAACCTTTACAAACGTTACAAAACAAAACCAAGTGTTTCACCTTTTTAGCAATTTAAGCCAAACGTTTACAAATGTTACGAAACAAATCCAAGTGTTTCAGCTTTTTAGCAATTTAAGCCAAACGTTTAGAAACACTACGAAAAAAATCTAAACGTTTCATCTTTTTAGCGATTTAATCAAAACGTTTAGAAACGTTACGAAACAAAACCGTACGTCTCACTTTTTTCGCGATTTAAGCCAAATGTATACAAACGTTACGAAACAAATCCAAACGTTACAAAACAAATCCAAGAGTTTCACCTTTATAGCAATTTAAGCCAAACGTTTACAAACATTACAAAATAAAACCAAATGTTTCCCCTTTTTAGTGATTTAAACCAAACGTTTCACCTTTATACCAATTTATGCCAGAAGTTTACAAACGTTAAGAAACAAATCGAAACGTTTCATCTCTTTTGCGATTACAAATGTTACGAAACAAAACCAAACGTTTCACCTTTTTAGCGATTTTAGCCAAACGTTTACAAACGTTACGAAACAAATCAAAGCGTTTCACCTTTTTAGCACTTTAAGCCAAGCGTTTACCAACGTTACGGATCAAAACCAAGCGTTTCACATTTTTAGCGATTTAAGCCAAACGTTTACAAACGCTACGAAAGAAATCCAAACGTTTCGCCTTTTTATTGATTGAACCAAAACGTTTACAAACGTTATGAAACAAATCCAAACGTTTTGCCTTTTTAGCAATTTAAGCCAAACGTTTACAAACATTATGAAACAAAACAAAACGTTTACAAACTTTACGAATCAAATCTAAGCGTTTCATCTTTTTAGAAATTTAAACCAAACGTTTAAAACATTACCAAACAAATCTAAACATTTCACTTTTTTAGCAATTTGAGCAAAACATTTAAAAACGTTACGAGACAAATCCAAACGTTTCACCTTTTTAGCGATTTAAGCCAAACGTTTACAAACGTTACCAAACAAATCCAAGCATTTCACCTTTTTAGCGATTTAAGCCGAACATATATAAACGTTACGAAACAAAACCAAACGTTTCACCTTTTTTCCGAAGCCAAACATTTTCAAATTTTACGGAACAAATCCAAACGTTTCTCCTTATTAGCGATTTAAGCCAAATGTTTACAAACATTACTGAACAAATCAAAACGTTTCCCCTTTTTAGCGATTTAAGCCAAACGTTTGCAAACGTTACGAAACAAATACAAACGTTTCACCTTTTTAGCGATTTAATTCAAACTTTTCACCTTTTTAGCTGTCTAAGCCAAATGTTTACAAAGGTTACGAAACAAATGCAAACGTGTAACCTTTTTAGCAATTTAAGCAAAACGTTTACAAACGTTACGAAACAAACCCAAACTTTTCACCTTTTTAGCGATTTAAGTCAAACGTTTATAAAGGTTATGAAACAAAACCAAACGTTTCACCTTTTTAGCGATCTAACCCAAACGTTTACAAAGGTTACGAAACAAATCCAAATGTGTCACCTTTTTAGCAAACATTTACAAACCTTGGGAAACAAATACAAACGTTTCATATTTTTAGCGATTTAAGCCGAACATTTACAAATGTTACGAAACAAAACCAAATGTTTAAAACGTTACGAAACAAATCTAAACATTTCACCTTTTTAACAATTTAAGCAAAACGTTTACAAACGTAACGAAACAAATCCAAGACTTTCACTTTTTTTAGCAATTTAAGCCAAATGTTTACAAACGTTAGGAAACAAATCCAAGCGTTTCATATTTTTAGCAATTTAAGCCAAACATTTACAAACGTTACGAAATGTCAAACATTTCACCTTTTTAGCAATTTAAGCCAAACATATACAAACGTTACGAAACAAATCCAAGCGTTTAACTTTTTTAGCTATTTATGCCAAACCTTTACAAACGTTACGAAAAAAATCCAAGTGTTTCCCCATTTTAGCAATTTAAGCCAAACGTTTAAAACGTTACTAAACAAATCCAAACGTTTCTCCTTTTTAGCAAATTAAGCCAAACCTTTACAAACGTTACGAAACAAAACCAAGTGTTTCACCTTTTTAGCAATTTAAGCCAAACGTTTACAAATGTTACAAAACAAATCCAAGTGTTTCACCTTTTTAGCAATTTAAGCCAAACGTTTAGAAACGCTACGAAACATATCCAAACGTTTCACCTTTTTAGCGATTTAATACAAACGTTTACAAACGTTACGAAACAAAACCGTACATTTCACCTTTTTGGCGATTTAAGCCAAACGTATACAAACGTTACGAAACAAATCCAAACGTTACAAAACAAATCCAAAAGTTACAAAACAAATCCAAGCGTTTCACCTTTATAGAAATTTAAGCCAAACGTTTACAGACGTTACAAAATAAAACCAAATGTTTCCCCTTTTTAGTGATTTAAGCCAAACGTTTCACCTTTATACCAATTTATGCCAGAAGTTTACAAACGTTAATAAACAAATCGAAACGTTTCATCTCTTTTGCGATTACAAACGTTATGAAACAAAACCAAACGTTTCACCTTTTTAGCGATTTTAGCCAAACGTTTACAAATGTTGCGAAACAAATCAAAGCGTTTCACCTTTTTAGCACTTTAAGACAAGCGTTTACCAACGTTACGCATCAAAACCAAACGTTTCACATTTTTAACGATTTAAGCCAAACGTTTACAAACGCTACGAAACAAATCAGAACGTTTCGCCTTTTTAGTGATTGAAGCAAAACGTTTACAAACCTTATGAAACAAATCCAAACGTTTCGCCTTTTTAGCGATATAAGCCAAACGTTTACAAACATTATGAAACAAAAAAAAAGTTTCACCAATTTAGTGATTTAAGACAAACGTTTACAAACGTTTTGAAACAAATCCAAGCGTTTAACCTTTATAGCAATTTAAGCCAAACGTTTACAAACGTTACGAAAAAAAACCAAACGTTTCACCTTTTTAGCGATTTAAGCCAAACGTTTACAAAAGTTACGAAACAAATACAAGCGTTTCACCATTTTAGCAATTTAAGCCAAACTTTTACTAACGTTATGGAACAAAACCAAACTTTTCACATTTTTAACGATTTAAGCCAAACGTTTACAAACGCTACGAAACAAATCCAAACGTTTCACCTTTTTAGCGATTGAACCAAAACTTTTTCAAACGTTAGGAAACAAATCCAAACGTTTCACCTTTTTACCGATTTAAGCCAAATGATTACAAACATTACGAAACAAAACCAAACGTTTCACCTTTTTAGGATTTAAGCCAAATATTTACAAAAGTTACGAAACAACCAAATGTTGAAAATGTTGCGAAACAAATCGAAACGTTTACAAACGTTCAAAACAAAACCAAACGTTTTACCTTTTCAGCGATTTAAGCCAAACGTTTACAGATGTTACGAAACAAAACCAAATGTTTCACTTTATTAGCAATTTAAGCCGAACATTTACAAACATTACGAAACAAAACCAAACCTTTAAAACGTTACGAAACGAACGTTACGAAAATAATCCAAACGTTTACAAACGCTACGAAACAAAACCAAACATTTAAATCGTTACGAAACAAATCAAAATGTTTACAAACGTTACGAAACAAAACCAAACGTTTCACCTTTTTAGTGATTTAAGTGAAACGTTTACAAGCGTTACGAAACAAAACCAAACGTTTCACTTTATTAGTGATTTAAGCCAAACATTTACAAACATTACGAAACAAAACCAAACGTTTATAACCTTACGAAAAAAATCCAAACGTTTACAAACGTTACGAAACAAAACCAAACGTCTCACGTTTTTAGGGATTTAAGCCAAACGTTTACAAACGTTACGAAACAAAACCAAACGTTTCACCTTTTTAGCGATTTAAGCCATACATTTACAAACGTTACGAAACAAATACAATTGTTTCACCTTTTTAGCGATTTAAGGCAAACGTTTACAAACGTTACGAAACAAATCCAAACATTTCACCTTTTAATCGATTTAAGCCAAATATTTACAAACATTACGAAACAAAACTAAATGTTTCACCTTTTTAGCGATTTAAGCCAAACGTTTACAAACGTTACGAAACAAAACAAACGTTTAACACGTTACGAAACAAATCCAAACATTTACAAACGCTACAAAAAACAACCAAATGTTTCCCCATTTTAAGCCAAACGTTTATAAACGTTACGAAACAAAAACAAACGTTTGTAAACGTTACCAAACAAATCTAAACGTTTCACATTTTTAGAGATTTAAGCCAAACATTTACAAACGTTACGAAACAAATCGAAACGTTTCACTATTTTAGTGATTTAAGCCGAACGTTTACAAAGGTTACGAAATAAAACCAAACGTTTCCCTTTTTTATCGATTTAAGCCAAACGTTTACAACCCTTACGAAACAAATCCAAACGTTTCATCTTTTTAGCGATTTAAGCCAAACGTTTACAAACGTTACGAGAAAAATCCAAGCGTTTCAACTTTTTAGCACTTTAACCCAAACGTTTACAAACGTTGCGAAATAAATCGATGTGTTTCACCTTTTTAGCAATTTAAACCAAACGTTTAAAACGTTACGAAACAAAACTAAACGTTTCACATTTTTAGTAATTTAAGCCAAAGATTTACAAATGTTACGAGACAAATCCAAATGTTTCACCTATTTAGAAATTAAATCAAATGTTAACAAACATTTCACCTTTTTAGCGATTTAAGCCGAACGTTTACAAATGTTACGAAACAAAACCAAACGTTTCATCTTTTTTGCGATTTAAGCCCAACGTTTTCAAACCTTACGGAACAAATCCAAACGTTTCGCCTTTTTAGCGATTTAAGCCAAACGTTTACAAATTTTATTAAACAAATCAAAACGTTTCACGTTTTTAGCGATTTAAGCAAAACGTTTACAAATGTTACGAAATTTCAATCGTTTCCCCTTTTTAGCGATTTAAGCCAAACATATACAAACGTTACGAAACAAATCCAAACGTTTAACCTTTTTAGCGATTTAAGCTAAACGTTGACAAACGTTACAAAACAAATCCAAACGTTTCCCCATTTTAGCGATTTAAGCCAAACGTATAAAATGGTACGAAACAAATCCAAACGTTTCACCTTTTTAGTGATTTAAGCCAAACCTTTACAAACGCTACGAAACAAAACCAAGTGTTTCACCTTTTTAGCAATTTAAGCCTAACGTTTACAAACGTTACGAAACAAATCTAAGTGTTTCACCTTTTTAGCGATTTAAGCCAAACGTTTACAAACGCTACAAAACAAATCCAAACGTTTCACCTTTTTGGCGATTTAAGTCAAACGTTTACAAACATTACGAAACAAATCCAAATGTTTACAAACGTTACAAAACAAATCCAAGCGTTTCACGTTTATCGAAATTTAAGCCAAATGATTATAAACGTTACAAAATAAATCCAAACGTTTCGCCTTTTTAGCGATTTATGCCAAACGTTTCCCCTTTTTAGAAATTTAAGCCAAACTATTACAAACGTTACGAAACAAATCCAAACATTTCAACTTTTTAGCGATTTAAGCCAAACATTTACAAACGTTACGAAACAAATCCAAACGTTTACAAGCGTTACGAAAGAAATCTAAACGTTTCCCCATTATCGCAATTTAATCCAAACGTTTACAAACGTTACGAAACAAAACCAAACGTTTCACCTTTTTAGCGATTTATGCCAAACGTTTCCCCTTTTTAGCAATGTAAGCTAAACATATACAAAACGAAACAAATCCAAATGTTTCACCTTTTTAGCAATTTAAGCCAAATGTTTACAAACGTTACGAAACAAATCCAAGTGTTTCACCTTTTTAGCGATTTAAGCCAAACGTTTACAAACGCTACAAAACAAATCCAAACGTTTCACCTTTTTAGCGATTTAAGTCAAACATTTACAAACGTTACGAAACAAATCCAAACGTTTACAAACGTTACAAAACAAATCCAAGCGTTTCACGTTTATAGAAATTTAAGCCAAATGTTTACAAATGTTACAAAATAAATCCAAACGTTTCGCCTTTTTAGCTATTTAAGCCAAACGTTTCCCCTTTTTAGAAATTTAAGCCAAACTTTTACAAACGTTACGAAACAAATCCAAACATTTCAACTTTTTAGCGATTTAAGCCAAACGTTTACAAACGTTACGAAACAAATACAAACGTTACGAAACAAATCTAAGCGTTTCCCCATTATAGCAATTTAAGCCAAACGTTTACAAACGTTACGAAACAAAACCAAACTTTTCACCTTTTTAGCGATTTATGCCAAACGTTTCCCCTTTTTAGCAATGTAAGCTAAACGTTTACAAAACGAAAATCTAAACGTTTCATCTTTTTAGTAATTTAACCCAAACGATTACAAACGTTACGAAATAAAACCAAACGTTTCACCTTTTTAACGATTTAAGCCGAACGTTTACAAACGTTACGAAACAAAGCCAAACGTTTACAAAAGCTACAAAAGAAATCCAAGCGTTTCAACTTTATAGCAACATAAGGCAAAAAGAATGCAAACGCTACAAAACAAAACCAAACGTTTCCCCTTTTTAGCAATTTAAGCCAAACGTTTATAAACGTTACGAAACAAATCCAAGCGTTTCACTTTTAAGCAATTTAATCCAAACCTTTACTTAAGTTACGGAACAAAACAAAACGTATCACATTTTTAGCGATTTAAGCCAAACGTGTACAAACGCTACGAAACAAATCCAAACGTTTCACCTTTTTAGCGATTTAAGCCAAACATTTACAAACATTACGAAACAAAACCAAATGTTTCACCTTTTTAGTCATTTAAGCCAAACGTTTAGAAACGTTACGAAACAATACCAAATGTTTCGCCTTTTTAGCGATTTAAGCCAAACGTTTACAAACGTAATGAAACAAATCCAAACATTTACAAACGTTACGAAACAAATCCAAGTGTTTCACCTTTATAGCAATTTAAGCCAAACGCTTACAAACGTTACGAAACAAAACCAAACGTTGCACCTTTTTAGCATTTAAGCTAAACGTTTACAAACATTATAAAACAAAACCAAATGTTTCACCTTTTTCGCGATTTAAGCCAAACGTTTACAAACGTTACGAAACAAAACCAAGAGTTTCAACTTTTTAGCAAATTAAGCCAAACGTTTACAAACGTTACGAATCAAATCCAAGCGGTTCACCTTTTTAGCAATTTAAACCAAATGTTTAAAACACTACGAAACAAATCAAAACATTTCACATTTTTAGCAATTTGAGCAAAACGTTTAAAAACGTTACGAGAAAAATCCAAACGTTTCACCATTTTAGCGATTTAAGCCAAATGTTTACAAACGTTACCAAACAAATCCAAGCATTTCACCCTTTTAGCGATTTAAGCCGAACGTATATAAACGTTACGAAACAAAACCAAACGTTTCACCTTTTGTGCAATTTAAGCCAAACATTTTCAAATGTTACGGAACAAATCCAAACTTTTCTCCTTATTAGTGATTTAAGCCAAACATTTACAAACGTTACGGAACAAATCCAAACTTTTAAAATGTTACAAAACAAATCTAAACGTTTCACCTTTTTAACAATTTATGCCAAACGTTTACAAACGTAACGAAACAAATCCAAGCCTTTCACCTTTTTAGAAATTTAAGCCAAACGTTTACAAACGTTAGGAAACAAATCCAAGCATTTCACATTTTTTAGCAATTTAAGCCAAACGTTTACAAACGTTACGAAATGTCAAACGTTTCACCTTTTTAGCGATTTAAGCCAAACGTATACAAACGTAACGAAACAAATCCAAATGTTTACAAACGTTACGAAACAAATCCAAGCGTTTCACCTTTATAGCCATTTAAGCCAAACGCTTACAAACGCTACGAAACAAAACAAAACGTTGCACCTTTTTAGCGATTTTAGCCAAACGTTTACAAACATTATAAAAAAAAACCAAACGTTTCACCTTTTTTCGCGATTTAAGCCAAACGTTTACAAACGTTATGAAACAAATCCAAGAGTTTCAACTTTTTTGCAATTTAAGCCAAACGTTTACAAACGTTACGAATCAAATCCAAGCATTTCACCTTTTTAGCAACTTAAACCAAACGTTTAAAACATTACGAAACAAATCTAAACATTTCACATTTTTAGCAATTTGAGCAAAACGTTTAAAAACGTTACGAGAAAAATCCAAACGTTTCATCTTTTTAGCGATTTAAGCCAAACATTTACAAACGTTACCAAACAAATCCAAGCATTTCACCTTTTTAGCGATTTAAGCCGAACGTATACAAACGTTACGAAACAAAACCAAACGTTTCACCTTTTTTGCGATTTAAGCCAAAAATTTTCAAATGTTACGGAACAAATCCTAACTTTTCTCCTTATTAGCGATTTAAGCCAAACGGTTACAAACGCTACGGATAAAATCAAAACATTTCACCTTTTTAGCGATTTAAGCTAAACGTTTGCAAACGTTACGAAACAAATCCAAACGTTTCACCTTTTTTGTGATTTATGCCAAAAGTTTACAAACGTTAAGAAACTAATCCAAACTTTCCACCTTTTTAGCTATCTAAGCCAAACGTTTACAAAGGTTACGAAACAAATCCAAACGTGTAACCTTTTTAGAAATTTAAGCAAAACGTTTACAAACGTTACAAAAGAAACCCAAACGTTTCACCTTTTTAGCAATTTAAGTCGAACGTTTATAAAGGCAATGAAACAAAACCAAACGTTTCACCTTTTTAGCGATCTAACCCAAACGTTTACAAAGGTTACGAAACAAATCCAAATGTGTCACCTTTTTAGCAATTTAAGCCAAACGTTTACAAACGTTACGAAACAAATCCAAACGTTTAATATTTTTAGCGATTTAAGGAAAACATTTAAAATCCTTGGGAAACAAATACAAACGTTTCACATTTTTAGTGATTTAAGCCGGACATTTACAAATATTACGAAACAAAACCAAACGTTTAAAACGTTACGAAACAAATCTAAGCGTTTCACCTTTTTTACAATTTAAGACAAACGTTTACAAACGTAACGAAACAAATCCAAGCCTTTCACCTTTTTAGCAATTTAAGCCAAACGTTTATAAACGTTAGGAAACAAATCCAAGCGTTTCACATTTTTAGCAATTTAAGCCAAACGTTTACAAACGCTACGAAATGTCAAACGTTTCACCTTTTTAGCGATTTAAGCCAAACGTATACAAAGGTTACGAAACAAATCCAAGCGTTTAACTTTTTTAGCGATTTATGCCAAATGTTTAAAACGTTATGAAACAAATCCAAATATTTCACCTTTTTAGCGATTTAAGCCAAACCTTTACAAACGTTACAAAACAAAACCAAGTGTTTCACCTTTTTAGAAATTTAAGCCAAACGTTTACAAATGTTACGAAACAAATCCAAGTGTTTCAGCTTTTTAGCAATTTAAGCCAAACGTTTAGAAACACTACGAAAAAAATCTAAACGTTTCATCTTTTTAGCGATTTAATCAAAACGTTTAGAAACGTTACGAAACAAAACCGTACGTCTCACTTTTTTCGCGATTTAAGCCAAATGTATACAAACGTTACGAAACAAATCCAAACGTTACAAAACAAATCCAAGAGTTTCACCTTTATAGCAATTTAAGCCAAACGTTTACAAACATTACAAAATAAAACCAAATGTTTCCCCTTTTTAGTGATTTAAACCAAACGTTTCACCTTTATACCAATTTATGCCAGAAGTTTACAAACGTTAAGAAACAAATCGAAACGTTTCATCTCTTTTGCGATTACAAATGTTACGAAACAAAACCAAACGTTTCACCTTTTTAGCGATTTTAGCCAAACGTTTACAAACGTTACGAAACAAATCAAAGCATTTCACCTTTTTAGCACTTTAAGCCAAGCGTTTACCAACGTTACGGATCAAAACCAAGCGTTTCACATTTTTAGCGATTTAAGCCAAACGTTTACAAACGCTACGAAAGAAATCCAAACGTTTCGCCTTTTTATTGATTGAACCAAAACGTTTACAAACGTTATGAAACAAATCCAAACGTTTTGCCTTTTTAGAAATTTAAGCCAAACGTTTACAAACATTATGAAACAAAACAAAACGTTTCACCAATTTAGCGATTTAAGACAAACGTTTACAAACATTTTGAAACAAATCCAAGCGTTTAACCTTTATAGCAATTTAAGCCAAACGTTTACAAACGTTACGAAACAAAACCAAACGTTTTACCTTTTTAACGATTTAAGCCAAACGTTACAAAAGTTACGAAACAAATACAAGCGTTTCACCATTTTAGCAATTTAAGCAAAACTTTTACTAACGTTATGGAACAAAACCAAACGTTTCACATTTTTAACGATTTAAGCCAAACGTTTACAAACGCTACGTAACAAATCCAAACGTTTCAACTTTTTAACGATTTAAGCCAAACATTTCACATTTTTAACGATTTAAGCCAAACGTTTACAAACGCTACGTAACAAAACCAAACGTTTCAACTTTTTAGCGATTTAAGCCAAACTTTTACAAACAATACGAAAAGAAACCAAACGTTTCACATTTTTAGCGATTTAAGCCAAACGTTTACAAATGTTACGAAACAACCAAACGTTCAAAACATTACGAAACAAATCGAAACGTTTACAAACGTTACGAAACAAAACCAAACGTTTTACCTTTTTAGCAATTTATGCGAAATGTTTACAGATGTTACAAAACAAAACCAAACGTTTCACTTTATTAGCGAATTAAGCCAAACATTTACAAACATTACGAAACAAAACCAAACCTTTAAACGTTACGAAAGGAACATTAGGAAAAAAATCCAAACGTTTAGAAACGTTACGAAAAAAAAAACCAAACGTTTAAAACGTTACGAAACAAATCAAAATGTTTACAAACGTTACGAAACAAAACCAAACGTTTCACCTTTTTAGTGATTTAAGCCAAACGTTTACAAACGTTACGAAACAATACCAAACATTTCGCTTTTTTAGCGATTTAAGCCAAACATTTGCAAACATTACGAAACAAAACCAAACGTTTAAAACGTAACGAAAAAAATCCAAACGTTTACAAACGTTACGAAACAAAACCAAACGTCTCACGTATTGAGGGATTTAAGCCAAACGTTTACAAACGTTACGAAACAAAACCAAACGTTTCACCTTTTTAGCGATTTAAGCTATACATTTACAAACGTTACGAAACAAATCCAATTGTTTCACCTTTTTAGCAATTTAAGCCAAACGTTTACAAACGTTACGAAACAAATCCAAACATTTCACCTTTTAAGCGATTTAAGCGAAATATTTACAAACATTACGAAACAAAACTAAACATTTCACCTTTTTAGCGATTTAAGCCAAACGTTTACAAACGTTACGAAACAAAACAAACGTTTAAAACGTTACGAAACAAATCCAAACATTTACAAACGCTACAAAACAACACCAAATGTTTCCCCATTTTAGCGATTTAAGCCAAACGTTTATAAACGTTACGAAACAAAACCAAACGTTTGTAAACGTTACCAAACAAATCTAAACGTTTCACATTTTTAGTGATTTAAGCCAAACATTTACAAATGTTACGAAACAAATCGAAACGTTTCACTATTTTACTGATTGAAGCCAAACATTTAAAAATGGTACGAAACAAATCATAACAATTCGAAACAAATCCAAACGTTTAAAATGTTTCGAAACAAATCCAACAGCTTCACCTTTTTAGCGATTTAAGCCGAACGTTTACAAAGGTTAAGAAACAAAACCAAACGTTTCCCTTTTTTATCGATTTAAGCCAAACGTTTACAACCCTTACAAAACAAATCCAAACGTTTCAGCTTTTTAGCGATTTAAGCCAAATGTTTACAAACGTTACGAAACAAATCCAAGCGTTTCAACTTTTTAGCAATTTAGGCCAAACGTTTACAAATGTTACGAAATAAATCGATGTGTTTCACCATTTTAGCAATTTAAACCAAAAGTTTAAAACGTTTCACATTTTTAGTAATTTAAGCCAAACATTTACAAATCTTACGAAATAAATCCAAATGTTTCACCTATTTAGAATTCAAATCAAATGTTAAAAAACATTTCACCTTTTTAGCGATTTAAGGCGAACGTTTACAAACGTTACGAAACAAAACCAAACGTTTCACCTTTTTTGCGATTTAAGCCCAACGTTTTCAAACTTTACGGAACAAATCCAAACGTTTCACCTTTTTAGCGATTTAAGCCAAACGTTTACAAACGTTATGAAACAAATCCAAACGTTTCACGTTTTTAGCGATTTAAGCCAAACATTTAGAAATGTTGCAAAACAAATCCAAACGTTTCACCTTTTTTGCGATTTTAGCCAAACGTTTGTAACAGTTACGAAACAAATCCAAATGTGTCGCCTTTTTAGCGATATAAGCCAAACCTTTACAAAGGTTATGAAACGAAACCAAACGTTTCACTATTTAGCGATTTAAGCCAAACTTTTACAAAGGCTACAAAACAAATCCAAACGTTTTATCTTTTTAGCGATTTAAGGCAAATGTTTACAAACGTTACGAAATAAATACAAACATTTCATATTTTTAGCGATATAAGCCGAAAGTTTACAAACGTTACGAAACAAAACCAAACTTTTAAAACGTTACGAAACAAATCCAAACGTTTCAACTTTTTAGCAAATTAAGACAAACGTTTACAAACGTTACGAAACAAATCGAAGCGTTTCACCTTTTTAGCAATCTAAGCCAAATGTTTACAAACATTATGAAACAAATCCAAGCGTTTCACCTTTTAAGCAATTTAAGCCAAACGTTTACAAACGTTACAAAATTTCAAACGTTTCGCCTTTTTTGCGATTTAAGCCAAACCTATACAAATGTTACGAAACTAATCCAAATGTTTCACCTTTTTAGCAATTTAAGCCAAACGTTTACAAAAGTTACGAAACAAATCCAAACGTTTACCCATTTTAGCGATTTAAGACAAACGTTTAAAACATTACGAAATAAATCCAAATATTTCACCTTTTTTGCGATTTAAGCCAAACCTTTTGCAAACGTTACGAAACAAAACCAAGTGTTTCACCTTTCTATCAATATAAGCCAAACGTTTGCAAATGTTACGAAACAAATCCAAGTGTTTCACCTTTCTACCAATTTAAGGCAAATGTTTACAAACGTTATGAAACAAATCCAAATGTTTCACCTTTATAGCAATTTAAGCCAAAACGTTTAACAACTTACGAAACACATCCAAACGTTTCACATTTTTAGCGATTTAAGCAAAACCCTTAAAAACGTTACGAAACTAAACCAAGCGTTTCACCTTTTAAGCAATTTAAGCCAAACGTTTCCAAAGGTTACGTAATAAATCCAAGCGTTTTACCTTTTGAGCAATTTAAGCCAAACGTTTACAAACGTTACGAAACAAATCCAAGTGTTTCACCTTTTTAGCAATTTAAGCCAAATTTTTGCAAACGTTACGAAACAAATCCAAATGTTTCACCTTTTTAGTGATTTAAGCCAAACGTTTACAAACGTTACGAAACAAAACCAAACGTTTAAAAAGTTACGAAACACATCCAAACATTTCACATTTTTAGCGATTTAATCAAAACCCTTAAAAACGTTAAGAAACAAAACCAAGCGTTTCACATTTTTAGCAATTTAAGCAAAACGTTTACAAACGTTACGAAATTTCAAACGTTTCACCTTTTTAGCAATATAAGCCAAACGTATACAAACGTTACGAAACAAATCCAAACATTTAACCTTTTTAAAGATTTAAGCCAAACGTTTACAAACGTTATGAAACAAATCCAAACGTTTCCCCATTTTAGCAATTTAAGCCAAATGTTTACAAATGTAACGAAACAAATCCAAACGTATCCCCATTTTAGCGATTTAAGCCAAACATTTAAAACGTTACGAAATAAATCCAAACGTTTCACCTTTTTAGCGATTTAAGCCAAAACTTTACAAACATTACGAAAAAAACCCAGTGTTTCACCTTTTTAGCAATTTAAGCCAAACGTTTACAAACGTTACGAAATAAACCCAAGTGTATTACCTTTTTAGCAATTTAAACCGAACATTTACAAACGCTACGAAACAAATCCAAACGTTTCGCCTTTTTAGCGATTTAAGCCAAACGTTTACAAAATTTACGAAACAAAAAACCAAACATCGCACCTTTTTAGTGATTTAAGCCAAACGTTTACAAACGTTACAAAACAAAACCAAACGTTTCCCCTTTTTAGCGATTTTTGCCATACGTTTACAAACGTTACAAAACAGATCCAATTGTTTCACGTTTTTAACGATTCAAGCCAAACGTTTACAAAAGTTACAAAACAAATCCAAATATTTCACCTTTTTAGCGATTTTAGCCAAACGTTTGCAAAGGTTACGCAACAAATCCAAACGTGTCGCCTTTTTAGCGATATAAGCTAAACCTTTACAAAGGTTATGAAACAAAACCAAACGTTTCACCTTTTTAGCGATTTAAGCCAAACTTTTACAAAGGTTACAAAACAAATCCAAACATGTCACCTTTTTAGTAATTTAAGCCAAACTCTTACAAACGTTACGAAACAAATCCAAACGTTTTATCTTTTTAGCGATTTAAGGAAAATGTTTATAAACATTACGAAATAAATACAAACATTTCATATTTTTAGCGATATAAGCCGAACGTTTACTAACGTTACGAAACAAAACCAAACGTTTAAAATGTTATGAAACAAATCCAAACGTTTCACCTTTTTAGCAAATTAAGCCAAACGTTTACAAATGTTACGAAACAAATCCAAGCGTTTCACGTTTTTAGCAATCTAAGCCAAACATTTACAAACATTATGAAACAAATCCAAACGTTTCACCTTTTAAGCTTATTTAAGCCAAACATTTACAAACGTTACAAAATTTCAAACGTTTCACCCTTTTAGTGATTTACACCAAACGTATACAAATGTTACGAAATAAGTCCAAATGTTCCACCTTTTTAGCGATTTAAGCCAAACATTTACAAACGTTATGAAACAAATCCAAACGTTTACCCATTTTAGCGATTTAAGCCAAACGTTTAAAACATTACGAAATAAATCCAAACATTTCACCTTTTTAACGATTTAAGCCAAACCTTTACAAACGTTACGAAACAAAACGAAGTGTTTCACCTTTCTAGCAATATAAGCCAAACGTTTACAAACGTTTTGAAACAAATCCAAGTGTTTCACCTTTCTAGCAATTTAAGCCAAAAGTTTACAAACGTTACGAAACAAATCCAAATGTTTCACCTTTTTAACGATTTAAGCCAAAACGTTTAACAAGTTACGAAACACATCCAAATGTTTCACATTTTTAGCGATTTAAGCAAAACCCTTAAAAACGTTACGAAACAAAACCAACTGTTTCATCTTTTTAGCAATATAAGCCAAACGTTTACAAACATTGCGTAACAAATCCAGGTGTTTCACCTTTTTAACAATTTAAGCCAAACGTTTACAAACGTACGAAACAAATCCAAGTGTTTCACCTTTTTAGCAATTTAAGCCAAACGTTTATAAACGTTACGAAACAAATTCAAATGTTTTACCTTTTTAGCGATTTAAGCCAAATGTTTAAAAACATTACGAAACAAAATAAAAAGTTTAAAAAGTTACGAAACACATCCAAACATTTCACATTTTTAGCGATTTAATCAAAACCCTTAAAAACGTTAAGAAACAAAACCAAGCGTTTCACTTTTTTCGCAATTTAAGAAAAACGTTACGAAATTTTAAACGTTTCACCTTTTTAGCGATTTAAGCCAAACGTATACAAGCGTTACGAAAAAAATCCAAACGTTTAACCTTTTTAGAGATTTAAGCCAAACGTTTGCAAACGTTACGAAACAAATCGAAACATTTCCCCATTTTAGCGATATAAGACAAATGTTTACAAACGTTACGAAACAAATCCAAACGTTTCCCCAATTAAGCGATTTCAGCCAAACATTTAAAACGTTTCGAAACAAATCCAAACGTTTCACCTTTTTAGCGATTTAAGCAAAACCTTTACAAACGTTACGAAACAAAACCAAGTGTTTCATCTTTTTAGCAATTTAAGCCAAACGTTTACAAACGTTACGAAACAAATCCGAGTGTATTACCTTTTTAGCAATTTAAACCAAACGTTTACAAACGCTACGAAACAAATCCAAATGTGTCGCCTTTTTAGCGATATAAGCAAACCTTTACAAAGGATATGAAACAAAACCAAATGTTTCACCTTTTTAGCGATTTAAACCAAATTTTTACAAAGGTTACAAAACAAATCCAAACGTGCCACCTTTTTAGCAATTTAAGCCAAACTATTACAAATGTTACGAAACAAATCCAAACGTTTTATGTTTTTAGCGATTTAAGGCAAATGTTTACAAACGCTACGAAATAAATACAAACATTTCATATTTTTAGCGATATAAGCCGAACGTTTACAAACATTACGAAACAAAACCAAACGTTTAAAACGTTACGAAATAAATCCAAACGTTTCACCTTTTCAGCAAATTAAGCCAAACGTTTAAAAACGTTACGAAACAAATCCAAGTTTTCACCTTTTTAGCAATCTAAGCCAAACGTTTACAAATATTATGAAACAAATCCAAGTGTTTCACCTTTTAAGCAATTTAAGCCAAACGTTTACAAACGTTACAAAATTTCAAACGTTTCAACTTTTTTGCGATTTAAGCCAAACGTATACATATGTTACGAAACAAATCCAAACGTTTAACCTTTTTAGCAATTTAAGCCAAACGTTTACAAACGTTACGAAACAAATCTAAACGTTTGCCCATTTTAGCTATTTAAGCCAAACGTTTAAAACATTGCGAAATAAATTCAAACGTTTCACCTTTTTAGCGATTTAAGCCAAACCTTTACAAACGTTACAAAACAAAACCAAGTGTTTCACCTTTCTAGCAATATAAGCCAAATCTTTACGAACGTTACGAAACAAAACCAAGTATTTCACCTTTCTAGCAATTTAAGCGAAACGTTTACAAACGTTACGAATCAAATCCAAGTGTTTCATCTTTCTAGCAATTTATGCCAAAGGTTTACAAACGTTACGAAACAAATACAAATGTTTCACCTTTTTAGCGATTTAAGCCAAAACGTTTAGCAAGTTACGAAACACATCCAAACGTTTCACATTTTTAGCGATTTAAGCAAAACCCTTAAAAATGTTACGAAACAAAACCAAGCTTTTCACCTTTTTAGCAATTTAAGCCAAACGTTCACAAACGTTACGTAACAAATCAAAGCGTTTCACCTTTTTAGCAATCTAAGCCAAACGTTTACAAACGTTACGAAACAAATCCAAGTGTTTCACCTTTTAAGCCATTTAAGCCAAACGTTTACAAACGTTATGAAACAAATCCAAATGTTTCACCTTCTTAGCGATTTAAGCCAAACGTTTACAAACGTTACGAAACAAAACCAAACGTATAAAAAGTTACGAAACACATCCAAACATTTCACATTTTTAGCGATTTAATCAAAACCCTTAAATACGTTACGAAACAAAACCAAGCGTTTGACATTTTTAGCAATTTAAGAAAAACGTTTACAAACCTTACGAAATTTTAAACATTTCACCTTTTTAGCTATTTAAGCCAAATGTATACAAACGTTACGAAACAAATCCAAACGTTTAACCTTTTTAGAGATTTAAGCCAAACGTTTACAAACGTTACGAAACAAATCCAAACGTTTCCCCATTTTAGCGATTTAAGCCAAATGTTTACAAACGTTACGAAACAAATCCAAACGTTTTCCCATTTTAGCGATTTAAGCCAAACATTTAAACCGTTACGAAACGAATCCAAACGTTTCACCTTTTTAGCCATTTAAGACAAACCTTTACAAACGTTACGAAACGAATCCAAACGTTTCACCTTTTTAGCGATTTAAGACAAACCTTTACAAACGTTACGAAACAAAATGAAGTGTTTCACCTTTTTAGCAATTTAAGCCAAACCTTTACAAACATTACAAAACAAATCAAAGTGTATTACCTTTTTAGCAATTTAAACCAAACGGTTACAAACGCTACGAAACAAATCCAAACGTTTTACCTTTTTAGGGATTTAAGCCAAACGTTTACAAACGCTACGAAACAAATCCAAGTGTTTACCTTTTTAGCAATTTAAACCAAACGTTTACAAACGCTACGAAATAAATTCAAACGTGTCGCCTTTTTAACGATATAAGCCAAACCTTTACAAAGGTTATGAAACAAAACCAAACGTTTCACCTTTTAAGCGATTGAAGCCAAACTTTTACAAAGGTTACAAAACAAATCCAAACGTGGCACCTTTGTAGCAATTTAAGCCAAACTTTTACAAACGTTACGAAACAAATCCAAACGTTTTATCTTTTTAGCGATTTAAGGCAAATGTTTACAAACGTTACGAAATAAATACAAACATTTCATATTTTTAGCGATATAAGCGGAACGTTTACAAACGTGACGAAACAAAACCAAACGTTTAAAACGTTACGAAACAAATCCAAACGTTTCCCCTTTTTAGCAAATTAAGCCAAACGTTTACAAACGTTACGAAACAGATCCAACCGTTTCACCTTTTTAGCAATCTAAGCCAAACGTTTACAAACATTATGAAACAAATTCAAGCGTTTCACCTTTTAAGCAATTTAAGCCAAACGTTTACAAACGTTACAAAATTTCAAACGTATCACCTTTTTTGCGATTTAAGCCAAACGTATACAAATGTTACGAAACAAATCCAAACGTTTCAACTTTTTAGCGATTTAAGCCATACGTTTACAAACGTTACGAAACAAATCCAAATGTTTACCCATTTTAGCAATTTAAGCCAAACGTTTAAAACATTACGAAATAAATTGAAACGTGTCCCCTATTTAGCGATTTAAGCCAAACCTTTACAAACGTTACGAACAAAACCAAGTGTTTCACCTTTCTAGCAATTTAAGCCAAACGTTTACAAACGTTACGAAACAAATCCAAGTGTTTCACCTTTCTAGCAATTTAAGCCAAACGTTTACAAACGTTACAAAACAAATCCAAATGTTTCACCTTTTTAGCGATTTAAGCCAAAAAGTTTAACAAGTTACGAAACACATCCAAACGTTTCGCATTTTTAGCGATTTAAGCAAAACCCTTAAAAACTTTACGAAACAAAACCAAGCGTTTCACCTTTTTTAGCAATTTAAGCCAAACGGTTACAAACGTTACTTAACAAATCAAAGCGTTTCACCTTTTTAGCAATCTAAGCCAAATGTTTACAAACGTTGCGAAACAAATCCAAGTGTTTCACCTTTTAATCAATTTTAACCAAACGTTTACAAACGTTACGAAACAAATCCAAATATTTCACCTTTTTAGCGATTTAAGCCAAACGTTTACAAACGTTACGAAACAAAACCAAACGTTTAAAAACTTACGAAACACATCCAAACATTTCACATTTTTAGCGATTTAATCAAAACCCTTAAAAACGTTACGAAACAAAACCAAGCGTTTCACATTTTTAGCAATTTAAGAAAAACGTTTACAAACGTTACGAAATTTTAAACATTTCACCTTTTTAGCAATTTAAGCCAAACCTATACAAACGTTACGAAACAAATCCAAACGTTTAACCTTTTTAGAGATTTAAGCCAAACGTTTACAACGTTACGAAACAAATCCAAACGTTTCCCCATTTTAGCGATTTAAGCCAAATGTTTACAAACGTTACGAAACAAATCCAAACGTTTTCCCATTTTAGCGATTTAAGCCAAACATTTAAAACGTTACGAAACGAATCCAAACGTTTCACCTTTTTAGCGATTTAAGACAAACCTTTACAAACTTTACGAAACAAAATCAAGTGTTTCACCTTTTTAGCAATTTAAGCCAAACCTTTACAAACATTACGAAACAAATCCAAGTGTATTACCTTTTTAGCAATTTAAACCAAACGTTTACAAACGCTACGAAACAAATCCAAACGTTTTACCTTTTTAGGGATTTAAGCCAAACGTTTACAAACGTTACGAAACAAATCCAAGTGTTTACCTTTTTAGCAATTTAAACCAAACGTTTACAAACGCTACGAAATAAATTCAAACGTGTCGCCTTTTTAACGATATAAGCCAAACCTATACAAAGGTTATGAAACAAAACCAAACGTTTCACCTTTTTAGCGATTTAAGCCAAACTTTTACAAAGGTTACAAAACAAATCCAAACGTGGCACCTTTGAAGCAATTTAAGCCAAACTTTTATAAACGTTACGAAACAAATCCAAACGTTTTATCTTTTTAGCGATTTAAGGCAAATGTTTACAAACGTTACAAAATAAATACAAACATTTCATATTTTTAGCGATATAAGCTAAACGTTTACAAACGTTACGAAACAAAACCAACCGTTTAAAACGTTACGAAACAAATCCAAACGTTTCCCCTTTTTAGCAAATTAAGCCAAACGTTTACAAACATTACGAAACAGATCCAATCGTATCACCTTTTTAGCAATCTAAGACAAACGTTTACAAAACATTATGAAACAAATTCAAGCGTTTCACATTTTAAGCAATTTACGCCAAACGTTTACAAACGTTACAAAATTTAAAACGTATCACCTTTTTTGCGATTTAAGCCAAACGTTTACAAATGTTACGAAACAAATCCAAACGTTTCAACTTTTTAGCGATTTAAGCCATACGTTTACAAACGTTACGAAACAAATCCAAATGTTTACCCATTTTAGCAATTTAAGCCAAACGTTTAAAACATTACAAAATAAATCGAAACGTGTCCCCTATTTAGCGATTTAAGCCAAACCTTTACAAACGTTACGAACAAAACCAAGTGTTTCACCTTTCTAGCAATTTAAGCCAAACGTTTACAAACGTTACGAAACAAATCCAAGTGTTTCACCTTTCTAGCAATTTAAGCCAAACGTTTACAAACGTTACAAAACAAATCCAAATGTTTCACCTTTTTAGTGATTTAAGCCAAAACGTTTAACAAGTTACGAAACACATCCAAACGTTTCGCATTTTTAGCGATTTAAGCAAAACCCTTAAAAACGTTACGAAACCAAACCAAGCGTTTCACCTTTTTAGCAATTTAAGCCAAACGGTTACAAACGTTACTTAACAAATCAAAGCGTTTCACCTTTTTAGCAATCTAAGCCAAACGTTTACAAAAGTTACGAAACAAATCCAAGTCTTTCACCTTTTAATCAATTTAAGCAAAACGTTTACAAACGTTACGAAACAAATCCAAATGTTTCACCTTTTTAGCGATTTAAGCCAAACGTTTACAAACGTTTCGAAACAAAACCAAACGTTTAAAAAGTTATGAAACACATCCAAACATTTCACATTTTTAGCGATTTAATCAAAACCCTTAAAAACGTTACGAAACAAAACCAAGCGTTTCACATTTTTAGCAATTTAAGAAAAACGTTTACAAACGTTACGAAATTTTAAACATTTCAACTTTTTAGCAATTTAAGCCAAACCTATACAAACGTTACGAAACAAATCCAAACGTTTAACCTTTTTAGAGATTTAAGCCAAACGTTTACAATGTTATGAAACAAATCCAAACGTTTCCCCATTTTAGCGATTTAAGCCAAATGTTTACAAACGTTACGAAACAAATCTAAACGGTTTCCCATTTTAGCGATTTAAGCCAAACATTTAAAACGTTACGAAACGAATCCAAACGTTTCACCTTTTTAGCGATTTAAGACAAACCTTTAAAAACGTTACGAAACAAAATCAAGTGTTTCACCTTTTTAGCAATTTAAGCCAAACCTTTACAAACATTACGAAACAAATCCAAGTGTATTACCTTTTTGGCAATTTAAAACAAACGTTTACAAACGCTACGAAACAAATCCAAACGTTTTACCTTTTTAGGGATTTAAGCCAAACGTTTACAAACGTTACGAAACAAATCCAAGTGTTTACCTTTTTAGCAATTTAAACCAAATGTTTACAAACGCTACGAAATAAATTCAAACGTGTCGCCTTTTTAACGATATAAGCAAAACCTTTACAAAGGTTATGAAACAAAACCAAACGTTTCACCTTTTTAGCGATTTAAGCCAAACTTTTACAAAGGTTACAAAACAAATCCAAACGTGGCACCTTTGAAGCAATTTAAGCCAAACTTTTACAAACGTTACGAAACAAATCCAAACGTTTTATCTTTTTAGCGATTTAAGGCAAATGTTTACAAACGTTACGAAATAAATACAAACATTTCATATTTTTAGCGATATAAGCTGAACGTTTAAAAACGTTACGAAACAAAACCAAACGTTTAAAACGTTACGAAACAAATCCAAACGTTTCCCCTATTTAGCAAATTAAGCCAAACGTTTACAAACGTTACGAAACAGATCCAACCGTTTCACCTTTTTAGCAATCTTAGCCAAACGTTTACAAACATTATGAAACAAATTCAAGCGTTTCACCTTTTAAGCAATTTAAGCCAAACGTTTACAAACGTTACAAAATTTCAAACGTATCAGCTTTTTTGCGATTTAGGCCAAACGTATACAAATGTTACGAAACAAATCCAAACGTTTCAACTTTTTAGCGATTTAAGCCATACGTTTACAAACGTTACGAAACAAATCCAAATGTTTACCCATTTTAGCAATTTAAGCCAAATGTTTAAAACATTACGAAATAAATCGAAACGTGTCCCCTATTTAGGGATTTAAGCCAAACCTTTACAAACGTTACGAACAAAACCAAGTGTTTCACCTTTCTAGCAATTTAAGCCAAACGTTTACAAACGTTACGAAACAAATCCAAGTGTTTCACCTTTCTAGAAATTTAAGCCAAACGTTTACAAACGTTACAAAACAAATTCAAATGTTTCACCTTTTTAGCGATTTAAGCCAAAACGTTTAACAAGTTACGAAACACATCCAAACGTTTCGCATTTTTAGCGATTTAAGCAAAACCCTTAAAAACGTTACGAAACAAAACCAAGCGTTTCACCTTTTTAGCAATTTAAGCCAAACGGTTACAAACGTTACTTATCAAATCAAAGCGTTTCACCTTTTTAGCAATCTAAGCCAAACGTTTACAAACGTTACGAAACAAATCCAAGTGTTTCACCTTTTAATCAATTTAAGCCAAACGTTTACAAACGTTACGAAACAAATCCAAATGTTTCACCTTTTTAGCGATTTAAGCCAAACGTTTACAAACGTTACGAAACAAAACCAAACGTTTAAAAAGTTACGAAACACATCCAAACATTTCACATTTTTAGCGATTTAATCAAAACCCTTAAAAACGTTACGAAACAAAACCAAGCGTTTCACATTTTTAGCAATTTAAGAAAAACGTTTACAAATGTTACGAAATTTTAAACATTTCACCTTTTTAGCAATTTAAGCCAAACGTATATAAACGTTACGAAACAAATCCAAACGTTTATCCTTTTTAGAGATCTAAGCCAAACGTTTACAACGTTACGAAACAAATCCAAACGTTTCCCCATTTTAGCGATTTAATCCAAATGTTTACAAACGTTACGAAACAAATCCAAACGTTTTCCCATTTTAGCGATTTAAGCAAAACATTTAAAACGCTAAGAAACGAATCCAAACGTTTCACCTTTTTAGCGATTTAAGACAAACCTTCACAAACGTTACGAAACAAAATCAAGTGTTTCACCTTTTTAGCAATTTAAGTCAAACCTTTACAAACATTACGAAACAAATCCAAGTGTATTACCTTTTTGGCAATTTAAACCAAACGTTTACAAATGCTACGAAACAAATCCAAATGTTTTACCTTTTTAGGGATTTAAGCCAAACGTTTACAAACGTTACGAAACAAATCCAAGTGTTTACCTTTTTAGCAATTTAAACCAAACGTTTACAAACGCTACGAAATAAATTCAAGGGTTAATTACATATAAAATCACCACCTTTACACGAATTCTCAAAAATAACACGACCTTTAAAACGTGTCAATTTAGGGCATCACCTTTCATTTCTTTTCAAAAACAACATGGGCACGTTTTTTGATAAAATTTTGCTGACTTGAACATCCGATGGGAGTGCCACGTGTCGTGCCACGTCAGCAAAAACGCCACTAAAAATGTGCCCGTGTTATTTTTGAAAATAAATGAAAGGTGGTGCCTTGAATTGCCACGTTTTAAAGGTCGTGTTATTTTTGCAATTTCATGTAAAGACGGTGATTTTATATGTAATTAACCCTAAATTCAAACGTGTTGCCTTTTTAACGATATAAGCAAAACCTTTACAAAGGTTATGAAACAAAACCAAACGTTTCACCTTTTTAGCGATTTAAGCCAAACTTTTACAAAGGTTACAAAACAAATCCAAACGTGGCACCTTTGTAGCAATTTAAGACAAACTTTACAAACGTTACGAAACAAATCCAAACGTTTTATCTTTTTAGCGATTTAAGGCAAATGTTTACAAACGTTACGAAATAAATACAAACATTTCATATTTTTAGCGATATAAGTTGAACGTTTAAAAACGTTACGAAACAAAACCAAACGTTTAAAACGTTACGAAGCAAATCCAAACGTTTCCCCTATTTAGCAAATTAAACCAAACGTTTACAAACGTTACGAAACAGATCCAACCGTATCACCTTTTTAGCAATCTAAGACAAACGTTTACAAAACATTATGAAACAAATTCAAGCGTTTCACATTTTAAGCAATTTACGCCAAACGTTTACAAACGTTACAAAATTTAAAACGTATCACCTTTTTTGCGATTTAAGCCAAACGTTTACAAATGTTACGAAACAAATCCAAACGTTTCAACTTTTTAGCGATTTAAGCCATACGTTTACAAACGTTACGAAACAAATCCAAATGTTTACTCATTTTAGCAATTTAAGCCAAACGTTTAAAACATTACGAAATAAATCGAAACGTGTCCCCTATTTAGCGATTTAAGCCAAACCTTTACAAACGTTACGAACAAAACCAAGTGTTTCACCTTTCTAGCAATTTAAGCCAAACGTTTACAAACGTTACGAAACAAATCCAAGTGTTTCACCTTTCTAGCAATTTAAGCCAAACGTTTACAAACGTTACAAAACAAATCCAAATGTTTCACCTTTTTAGTGATTTAAGCCAAAACGTTTAACAAGTTACGAAACACATCCAAACGTTTCGCATTTTTAGCGATTTAAGCAAAACCCTTAAAAACGTTACGAAACAAAACCAAGCGTTTCACCTTTTTAGCAATTTAAGCCAAACGGTTACAAACGTTACTTAACAAATCAAAGCGTTTCACCTTTTTAGCAATCTAAGCCAAACGTTTACAAACGTTACGAAACAAATCCAAGTGTTTCACCTTTTAATCAATTTAAGCCAAACGTTTACAAACGTTACGAAATAAATCCAAATGTTTCACCTTTTTAGCGATTTAAGCCAAACGTTTACAAACGTTACGAAACAAAACCAAACGTTTAAAAAGTTACGAAACACATCCAAACATTTCACATTTTTAGCGATTTAATCAAAACCCTTAAAACCGTTACGAAACAAAACCAAGCGTTTCACATTTTTAGCAATTTAAGAAAAACGTTTGCAAACGTTACGAAATTTTAAACATTTCACCTTTTTAGCGATTTAAGCCAAACGTATACAAACGTTACGAAACAAATCCAAACGTTTAACCTTTTTAGAGATTTAAGCCAAACGTTTACAACGTTACGAAACACATCCAAACATTTCACATTTTTAGCGATTTAATCAAAACCCTTAAAAACGTTACGAAACAAAACCAAGCGTTTCACATTTTTAGCAATTTAAGAAAAACGTTTACAAACGTTACGAAATTTTAAACATTTCACCTTTTTTGCGATTTAAGCCAAACGTATACAAACTTTTCGAAACAAATCCAAACGTTTCAACTTTTTAGCGATTTAAGCCAAACGTTTACAAACGGTACGAAACATATCCAACCGTTTCACCTTTTTAGCAATCTAAGCCAAACGTTTACAAACATTATGAAACAAATTCAAGCGTTTCACCTTTTAAGCAATTTAAGCCAAACGTTTACAAACGTTACAAACAAAACCAAGTGTTTCACCTTTCTAGCAATTTAAGCCAAACGTTTACAAACGTTACGAAAGAAATCCAAGTGTTTCTCCTTTCTAGCAATTTAAGCCAAACGTTTAAAACGTTACGAAACAAATCCAAACGTTTCCCCTTTTTAGCAAATTAAGCCAAACGTTTACAAACGTTACGAAACAGATCCAACCGTTTCACCTTTTTAGCAATCTAAGCCAAACGTTTACAAACATTATGAAACAAATTCAAGCGTTTCACCTTTTAAGCAATTTAAGCCAAACGTTTACAAACGTTACAAAATTTCAAACGTATCACCTTTTTTGCGATTTAAGCCAAACATATACAAATGTTACGAAACAAATCCAAACGTTTCAACTTTTTAGCGATTTAAGCCATACGTTTACAAACGTTACGAAACAGATCCAAACGTTTACCCATTTTAGCAATTTAATCCAAACATTTAAAACATTACGAAATAAATCGAAACGTGTCCCCTATTTAGCGATTTAAGCCAAACCTTTACAAACGTTACGAACAAAACCAAGTGTTTCACCTTTCTAGCAATTTAAGCCAAACGTTTACAAACGTTACGAAACAAATCTAAGTGTTTCACCTTTCTAGAAATATAAGCCAAACGTTTACAAACTTTACGAAACAAATCCAAATGTTTCACCTTTTTAGCGATTTAAGCCAAAACGTTTAAAAAGTTACGAAACACATCCAAACGTTTCGCATTTTTAGCGATTTAAGCAAAACCCTTAAAAACGTTACGAAACAAAATCAAGCGTTTCATCTTTTTAGCAATTTAAGCCAAACGGTTACAAACGTTACGTAACAAATCAAAGTGTTTCACCTTTTTAGCAATTTAAGCCAAACGTTTCCAAATGTTACGAAAGAAATCTAAGTGTTTAACCTTTTTAGCAATTTAAGCCAAACGTTTACAAACTTTACAAAACAAATCCAAATGTTTCACCTTTTTAGCGATTTAAGCCAAACGATTACAAACGTTACGAAACAAAACCAAACGTTTAAAAAGTTACGAAACACATCCAAACTTTTCACATTTTTATCGATTTAATCAAAACTCTTAAAAACGTTACGAAACAAAACTAAGCGTTTCACATTTTTAGCAATTTAAGCAAAACGTTTACAAACGTTACGCAATTTCAAACGTTTCACCTTTTTAGCGATTTAAGCCAAACGTATACAAACGTTACGAAACAAATCCAAACGTTTAACCTTTTTAGCGATTTAAGCGAAACGTTTACAAACGTTATGAAACAAATCCAAATGTTTCCCCATTTTAGCGATTTAAGCCAAATGTTTACAAACATTACGAAACAAATCCAAACGTTTAAAACGTTATGAAATAAATCCAAACGTTTCCCCTTTTTAGCAAATTAAGCCAAATGTTTACAAATGTCACGAAACAAATTCAAGCGTTTCAAGTTTTTAGCAATCTAAGCCAAACGTCTGCAAACAATATGAAAGAAATCCAAACGTTTTACCTTTTAAGCAATTTAAGCCAAACGTTTACAAACGTTACAAAATTTCAAACGTTTCACCTTTTTTGCGATTTAAGCCAAACGTATACAAATTTTACGAAATAAATCCAAACGTTTCACCTTTTTAGCGATTTAAGCCAAACGTTTCCAAACGTTATTAAACAAATCCAAGCATTTCACCGTTTTAGCGATTTAAGCCGAACGTATACAAACGTTACGAAACAAAACCAAAGGTTTCACCTTTTTTGCGATTTAAGCCAAACATTTTCAAATGTTACGGAACAAATCCAAACGTTTCTCTTTATTAGCGATTTAAGCCAAACGTTTACAAACGTTACAGATAAAATCAAAACGTTTCCCCTTTTTAGCGATTTAAGCCAAACGTTTACGAACGTTAAGAAACTAATCCAAACTTTTCACATTTTTAGCTATCTAAGCCAAACGTTTACAAATGTTACGAAACAAATCCAAACGTGTAACCTTTTTAGCAATTTAAGCAAAACGTTTACAAATGTTACGAAACAAACCCAAACGTTTCACCTTTTTAGCGATATAAGTCAAACGTTTATAAAGGTTATGAAACAAAACCAAACGTTTAACCTTTTTAGCGATCTAACCCAAACGTTTACAAAGGTTACGAAACAAATCCAAATGTGTCACCTTTTTAGCAATTTAAGCCAAACGTTTACAAACGTTACTAAACAAATCCAAACGTTTAATGTTTTTAGCGATTTAAGGCAAACATTTACAAACCTTGGGAAACAAATACAAACGTTTCCCATTTTTAGTGATTTAAGCCGAACATTTACAAATGTTACGAAACAAAACTAAACGTTTAAAACGTTACGAAACACATCTAAACGTTTAACCTTTTTAACAATTTGAGCCAAATGTTTACATACGTAACGAAACAAATCCAACCCTTTCACCTTTTTAGCAATTTAAGCCAAACGTTTATAAACGTTAGGAAACAAATCCAAGCGTTTCACATTTTTAGAAATTTAGGCCAAACGTTTACAAACGCTACGAAATGTCAAACGTTTCACCTTTTTAGCGATTTAAGCCAAACGTATACAAACGTTACGAAACCAATCCAAGCGTTTAACTTTTTTAGCGATTTATGCCAAATGTTTATAAACGATACGAAAAAAATCCGAGCGTTTCCCCATTTTAGCAATTTAAGCCAAACGTTTAAAACGTTATGAAACAAATCCAAACGTTTCATCTTTTTAGCGATTTAAGCAAAAACTTTTACAAACGTTACGAAACAAAACCAAGTGTTTCACCTTTTTAGCAATTTAAGCCAAACGTTTACAAATGTTACGAAACAAATCCAAGTGTTTCACCTTTTTAGCAATTTAAGCCAAACGTTTAGAAACACTACGAAACAAATCCAAACGTTTCACCTTTTTAGCGATTTAAGCCAAACGTTTAGAAACACGACGAAAAAAATCCAAACGTTTCACCTTTTTAGCGATTTAATCTAAACGTTTACAAACGTTACGAAACAAAACCGTACGTTTCTCCTTTTTGGCGATTTAAGCCAAACGTATACAAACATTACGAAACAAATCCAAACGTTATAAAACAAATCCAAGCGTTTCACCTTTATAACAATTTAAGCCAAACGTTTTTTTAGTGATTTAAACCAAACGTTTCACCTTTATACCAATTTATGCCAGAAGTTTACAAACGTAAAGAAACTAATCGAAACGTTTCATCTCTTTTGTGATTACAAACGTTACGAAACAAAACCAAACGTTTCACCTTTTTAGCAATTTTAGCCAAACGTTTACAAACTTTACGAAACAAATCAAAGCGTTTCACCTTTTTACCACTTTAAGCCAAGCGTTTACCAACGTTACGGATCAAAACCGAACGTTTCACATTTTTAGTGATTTAAGCCAAACGTTTACAAACGATAGGAAACAAATCCAAACGTTTCGCCTTTTTAGTGATTGGACCAAAAAATTTACAAACGTTATGAAACAAATCCAAACGTTTTTCCTTTTTAGCGATTTAAGCCAAACGTTTACTAAAATTATGAAACAAAACAAAACGTTTCACCAATTTAGCAATTTAAGACAAACGTTTACAAACGTTTTGAAACAAATCCAATCGTTTAACCTTTATAGCAATTTAAGCCAAACGTTTACAAAGGTTATGAAACAAAACCAAACGTTTCACCTCTCTAGCGATCTAACCCAAACGTTTACAAAGGTTTCGAAACAAATCCAAATGTGTCACCTTTTTAGCAATTTAAGCCAAACGTTTACAAACGTTACTAAACAAATCCAAACGTATAATGTTTTTAGCGATTTAAGGCAAACATTTACAAACCTTGGGAAACAGATACAAACGTTTCACATTTTTTGTGATTTAAGCCGAACATTTACAAATGTTACGAAACAAAACCAAACGTTTAAAACGTTACGAAACACATCTAAACGTTTCCCCTTTTTAACAATTTGAGCCAAACGTTTACAAACGTAGCGAAAGAAATCCAAGCCTTTCACCTTTTTAGCAATTTAAGCCAAACGTTTATAAACGTTAGGAAACAAATCCAAGCGTTTCACATTTTTAGCAATTTAAGCCAAACGTTTACAAACGCTACGAAATGTCAAACGTTTCACCTTTTTAGCGATTTAAGCCAAACGTATACAAACGTTACGAAACAAATCCAAGCGTTTAACTTTTTTAGCGATTTATGCCAAATGTTTACAAACAATACGAAAAAAATCCAAGCGTTTCCCCATTTTAGCAATTTAAGCCAAACGTTTAAAACGTTATGAAACAAATCCAAACGTTTCATCTTTTTAGCGATTTAAACAAAAACCTTTACAAACGTTACGAAACAAAACCAAGTGTTTCACCTTTTTAGCAATTTAAGCCAAACGTTTACAAATGTTACGAAACAAATCCAAGTGTTTCACCTTTTAAGCAATTTAAGCCAAACGTTTATAAACACTACGAAAAAAATCCAAACGTTTCACCTTTTTAGCGATTTAATCTAAACGTTTACAAACGTTACAAAACAAAACCGTAAGTTTCACCTTTTTGGCGATTTAAGCCAAACGTATACAAACGTTACGAAACAAATCCAAACGTTACAAAACAAATCCAAGCGTTTCACCTTTATAGCAATTTAAGCCAAACGTTTTTTTTGTGATTTAAAGCAAACGTTTCACCTTTATACCAATTTATGCCAGAAGTTTACAAACGTTGAGAAACAAATCGAAACGCTTCATCTCTTTTGTGATTACAAACGTTACGAAACAAAACCAAACGTTTCACCTTTTTAGCGATTTTAGCCAAACATTTACAAACTTTACGAAACAAATCAAAGTGTTTCACCTTTTTAGCACTTTAAGCCAAGCGTTTACCAACGTTACGGATCAAAACCAAACGTTTCACATTTTTAGTGATTTAAGCCAAACGTTTACAAACGAT